>NC_072801.1:61174189-61477219 GCF_028583425.1 Eublepharis macularius | reverse complement strand
TAGTGGTTTGACCTGAACAAAGGCATGTAGTAGAGATGGGGCAGGACGGAATCGAAAAAGTGGTAAGAATTTCCCAGTACATGCATAGGAAAGAGCCCTCCCCTTTGCCCATGTTGTGCATCTCTGACTGGGTCAGGATGCCCCCCCCCACAGGATTGTCTCCTGCCCCACGTGATATGAAGTGCCATCAAGTCATAGCTGACTTACAGCACCCCCTGGTGGTTTACATGGCAACAGACTAACAGGTGATTTGCCATTGCCTGCTCCTGCAACCCTTAGGTCTCCCATACCCATTACTAACCAAGGCCGCCCCTGCTTAGCTTCTGAGGGCTGACAAGGTCAGGCTCACCCGGGCTATCTAGGTCAGGGCCCTGCCTCATTTATCAGTGTAAATGAATACTAGGCACAATTAGAAACAGCCTCCCCAATTAGTACTCACATTGCACCTCAGCACTTCAGTCAAAATTGTGCCGAATTGCCCTGCACGCTCACGGTTCCCTCATGAAGTTCCATGTCCCTTGCCATTTCTCTCAGGTTGAAGATACGAGATTGTTTTTTTGTTTGTTTTGCTGGTCGGCCAGATGCCTTACTGGAAATGCCTTGTTTGCGCTCTTGCCGATCCCTCTCTAGAGCTAGGTGACCCAGGGCTTTAAGTGGCTCCGATAAAAACAGGAAGGTCGATTTCCCTTCAACTCTCACTTCCAGTAAAATACACACACGGCTTCTTGAAAGCAACAAGCTCTTCTGAGGCAAAAACACAGCCAGTATGCAGAGAACTCCAGAGACTCCAACCCCCCCTCCCTCCTTTCCTACCCCACAGCAGAAGGTGGGCAAGAGCCCAACCCCCTTCATATTTTGCTTTTTCACAAACAGCATCTGGGGAGCTGGTATGTGTATTCAATTCCAGTAATCCCATTTGGGATTTCACATTTTTAAAAACGGGAACATGGTATAGCATCCAGAGACTCAACAGCTCATGAGGGAATTGGGAATGGCCTCTCCCATTCGTTTTGTCTTGGCAAGTCTAACAAAAAGTGAGGGCAATAGACAGGAAAACCAAAAATCTTCCCTCTGGAAGTGTTGCAAAATGTGACATCCTTCCCCCCACCGAGTCAACGCTTTCCTAGGTGAGAGAATGTGGGTGCCAACAATCTCCCTTTACACTAGCAGACTTTTAAAGTACCACCTATACCTCTGGCTCCAAACGGAAGTCTGTGATATATGCAGTGGCCTTTCACAGCTTAGCCTTCACTTGCCAGTTTCCTTCACTGCCAACCCCACACATCAGTTCTTAGCCTCTACCCTTCCCCTGCATTCTCCAAGGAAATCCTCAGCTGTGACAAGCACCCCTTCCATAGACTGCTGAGCTCATCAGAGCCAATCCACGCAGCTCCTTATCCAAGCAGAACAGGCCACATGAGACAACTTGCACACAGCTCCACATTTTTCAGCGTTCCCTCAACACCGTAATGACTGGAATTCTTTCCCACAAATATTTTTATTGTGTAATTATACAGTAAGGCAGGCATGGTTCCCCCACGCTCCACAGCTTAATCTTCCTCCTCGTCATCCCCACCGCCAGCACCGCCCTGGCCCTTCTTGGCATTCTTCCTCTTGACACGACCTGGACGGCCACCGCCGTAGGGTGAACGGAGTGAGAAATCGATATGCTTTTGAGAATCCAAGCGGACAATGAAAGAAGGGATGTTCACCACCTGCTTCCTTACACTGAAGGGAGAGAAAGGCACAGAAGGGGAATCAGGCACCTCTTGCGCATTTGCTTTCTGTTGCCGAGAATATCCAGCTAACCCCACCCACAAGGATCTACGCTTACTGCCCTGATTCTGACTGGAAGGAAGGGAGCATTAAATGCCCTCCAGCTGCTCAGCAACACTATCCAATTTTTTGCTATTGAGACTGCCAATATAAAGCCAACCCTGATTGTCTTTATTTCCAATTAGCCCTCGGAGAGCTAAATCACAACTGACCTTTGTATATTCAAAGAAACAAGAGCTGCTGCTCATCCTTCAGTGTAATGTGACTGGTGCTCGGGGCTTTTTTGCAATTGGCATCTCTTTACACTACTTAACACTTTCTGTGTTCCATCTGAAGTGTTGCGATTCACAGATAGGGGTAACTTTTCCATTACACCCCACAGTGTCTTTTCCTGTTTCCATCTTGCATAATGGGGAACTAATTTGTGACATTTTGAATGGTCCCAACAGAAGCATTACAGTTACTTGTGTGTTTTGACTTCTTACAAGGCACCAAATGCTAGTCAGTGTCCCCAGCATTTAACACTTCAACACCAGAGATCAAAACCTGCCTTCAATGCTCTGCATTCAGCAGACTACCCACTTGCCAGAATGCAAGCATTCTGTGATGCAAAGGACAACAGATGGCTCGTTGTTACCTCTACTGCCTGCATGCCCAGAGCTTCGCAAGGTGTACGGCTGAGCCGCAGTGAGCCTTGCCGAAAATCTTTGTTTTTTGCACAGACTCATCAGGCAAGTTAGTGGGCTATTAGCTATCCAGGATCCCGACCAAGAGAGGAGCTTGCTGGAACTAAAAGGCACACAGCTGGGCCAATGCCATAGCCATTCGTGCACAAGCTACATTCAAAAAGAGACCAAAGGCAAAGCTTCAGGGGATGTCCTTTTCCTGTGACCCACAACACATCAAAGAGCTCACGGCCCCATCCTGCTTAAGTCACAAGTACTTCCCTATACCTAACACATACACCTCAGGGGCATACCGGATGTGTCTTTGGCGGATGAGCACCCGGGCATGATGAATGGATTTGGCTAGGCCCAGCTTGAAGACTTGGGTTTGCAAACGCCGTTCCAGAAAATCCTCAATTTTCAGACCCAGGATGTAATCCAGCTTCATCTTGCCCTCATCCAGCACCCCAATTCTGACGAGACGGCGTAGCAAAGCATTACCTAGACAGAGAAGGACATCTAAGCAAACTGAATTTAGCTCTCCAAACTAAGCAAACCCACAAACTCATGTACCCATTTGTTCATTCTGAAATACCACCTAAGGAAGTGCTTTCAGGAGGAGCTAAACACAAGTTTTGGAAAGCAACAGTCATGTGCCACCATCAATACCATTTGGTGTATCTGAGAATGGACAATGGACATTCAAATCCCACCTCAGCCTCACACGCTATGGTGGCCTCTGGCATGCCAACTTGCTCTCTGCACTCATTTCCCAACTGCAAGACAGAAACAGCCTTCAAGAAAATTCTTATGAGAGGAAAAAAGATGTCACAAATATAATCTTTCGAGAATCACACTTCTCTTCGTCAGAACTGTGATTCACGAAAGCTTATGCTACAATAAAGTTGGTTAGCCTTAAAGGTGCTACTGGACTCTTTTTGATTTTGCTACTACAGACTAACACGGCTAACTCCTCTGCATCTACAAATATAATCAGCACAGAAAAAAATTACTGAAATAATTAAACATGAGCTTGAAGAGACGGTCAGGCACCCTGAGAAAGATCATCAAGAGACCTGTCCATTATACAGATAGGGAATTATCAGATCCATAAAGGAAGGGAATTGCAAGTCCAGACCTCTGGAAGACTTAACTAGAGATATAACTGTACAAGACTCATTCAGACACCTTGGCCTCCTGATGTACCCCCTACCCTCAAAGAGGCGCCTCTGATCCTTCTCATCCAGGGTGAGCAGCTCTCGCGCAGCTTTGCGGATCTTGGCCAAGGTGAACTTCACTCGCCACACTTCACGCTTGTTCCGCAGCCCATATTCACCTTAGGGGAAAAATAAAAAGGATTTAAGAACTGCTTTTAAACAGGAGTTTGCCTGGTTAAAATAGCGATCCCGTTCCTTAAAAAACTCACCAATGAGCTTCAGCTCCTGGTCCAATCGTGATTTCTCAAAGGGTCGCCTGGGGGTGACATACGTCTTCCGACACACCCAACTCCGTGCAACAGGCATTCTGGCCTAAAAAGATGGAGACCAGGCCTGCAGAATGATCATAGGCAGGTAAAATAACCTAAAGAGGTGGTTAGGTGGAACAGTTACAGATATGAAATCAAATGATAATGAGTACTGCAAAATCTGGCTTGCTAGTCTTATCTTTTAAAAGAAAATTTCCCAGTCTCTCATTCGCATATAGGCAAGATATTTATGGTTGTCAAACAGCAATAGTATAGTACCGAAAAATGAGGAAACTTCACTAACCTCAAGGCCGCCCCCCCCCCCGCAAGTCAGAATAAGGAAATACTTTCCATATGTGGTTTTAGAAGTCATAGAGAAGATGAGTTATTAAAAAAACGCTGGGAGGAGCCCCTTCTACAAAACAATTGGACAGGCTTAATGGCTCATGGCGGGGGGGGGGGGGAGCTAATGCAAGCAGAATAAAAAGCACACTGGACACAGACTACACTGCCTTTTCTACATTTTTTTTAAAAAAATCATGTTGAAGAAATCTGGTAACAAAGTTGTTTGACACTTTCAATGAAATCCTAAACAAAGTTACTCCACTCTAAGTCCACTGATTTCAATATGCCTAGACCAGAGTAACTCTGCTTAGGATTTTACTGTTAGGGTTGGATCCTATCAGCTTTTTTTGCAAGAGGTGAAGGGGCTATAAACGTAATCACGGGGTCTGCAATGACCAAAGCCGAGAAGGGGAAATCAGTCGGGATCGAGCAGGAATCTAATAGGATCAAGCCTTTGTCCTTTTATTACAAAACAATGCAATGAGAGGAATGGGTATGCCTGTTTCAAAGCAAAACATGCCCACAGCATTTCCACATAAGTCTATGCTACTCTTACAGCGCAAACCACTGAGAAGGCACAGGCCACAAAGGCCACGCGAGGGACTTTGACAGCCTGCGCACGCGCGGACGTCTAAGGTCTGGGTCCCGCGCATGCGCATAAAAGCAAGGCTCGACCAGCATGAGCCGAAGGCTCCGAAGCGTGTGTTTGTTCGCCGGTAAGGCGACCGCTCAACCGCGCCTCAAAGAGTCGTTAGCCTGTTAAGCAAACCCACATGTACTCTTCCACACTCGCTCCCTCAGGCCCACTCCCCACGCGGACCAGAAACAGATTCCTACCTCGCAACAAGACCAGAGATGGCGGCTGAAAAGAAAGGTGCTGCCTGCGAAGCCTGCTTATATAGAATCGTCAGAAACCCCGCCTTTCCATTTCCAGCAGCCAATAGAAAAGCGACGCTTTGCCCACTGGCCTATTGGCTGCGGGCTCCTTTCACACAGGAACAGCCAATCGGCGTTTGCTCCAGCGGCAGTAGAGAAGAGGGGCCAGAGAGGAGGCGTGAAGGTGCGGATTGTAGCCTTAAGGATGTGGCTATGCTGTGAGCGGGGAGCAGTCTGTGGAGTTATTAGGCGACACGCCCTTTGTGAAAGTTACTCTCGTCTGTGATTTGGATCTAGCGAGAAGGCGGAGGAACTCCTGGTTTGGGAGCAGCTGCCTCTCCCGTTCGTTAAAGCGGTTACCTGAAAAACGAGAGTTGTCCCCTGCCAAATTGCCCTGTCCTAGTGGAAAAGCGTGGAGTCGCGATACTTCCGGCTTGCTTCCCTCTACCCCCGCCCCGTCCTGCGTTCAGTACAAAAGTATATTGTGCTTTTCATCATGGGAGATTCCGTGGGCTAGAGCGGATACACCCAACGTTTATACAGGCTTAATGACGGCGTTTAGTTTTTACCGGAAGTTCAGGCTGTGTGCCCTTCTAGGCTTTCCTTTCGTTGCCTCACTGATGTGCTCCCTGCTGCCTAATGGCTGGTTCGGCTATTTCTCCCTGTGCGTATGCACTAAGGTTGCCAACTGTGGCTTGGAAAATTCCTGGAGCTTGTGGGGGAGCGGTTCTGGAGCAGGACTTCAGTGCGAAATAATGCCATAGACTTTCACCCTCCAAAGATGCCATTTTCTCCAGGGGATCCGACCTCTACTCTGGAAATCAGATGTAATTCCAGATCTCCAGGCTCCAGTTGGAGGGTGCAGACAAAACAAAGGGCTCCTCCGAAACTAACTCAGGTTCAAAAAGAAGGCAACCGCCTAACGGAGAGTAGAGAACAATAAACTATATAGTCTTAAAGCTAATTATTATTTTAAATTTATATTCTTCTAAAGTGTTCAAAGGACTCAACAGTGGAAAGACAATTATAAGTATTATAAATACAATAAATACAATCTATAAATATGTCACAAGAAATTCACAAAAAGTTAATCCTGGGAGAGAAATAATCACAATCAAACACCACTGGAAAAATTCTACAAGTAAGTGTTGTGAATTTCTGGTGATATATTTATTATATTTATGGATTGTAATTATTGTATTTATAATATTTATAACTTTGCACTGTTGAGCTCTTTGAGCACTTTAGAAAAATATAAATTTAAAATAATAATTAGCTTTAAGACTTTATATAGAGTTCATTGTTCTCTACCCTCCATTAGGTGGTTGCCTTCCACCTGGAGGGTGGCAACCCTAGACGAACTTGCTGAGCTGTCACATGGTAATAATGCGAGTGTGCGCTATAGAAGGGTGCTGGAATTTAGATTATCCAAATACACTCCCCCTTAGGGTCTCTGTGCAATATGATCAGAAGTAAATTATTCGTGAGGTGGATTGCAACTTTTAAAGAATGTTTTTGGACTTTACCCACCCAGGACAAGGATACTGCATATTAGCCTACCCACCCCGCCCCCTGGACCTTATTGATGGTTGTGTAGAACCAGTTTAGTGTAGTGGTTAAGAGCAGCAGGACTCCGATCTGGAGAACCAAGTTTGATTCCCCACTTCTCTTGAAGCCAGCTAGGTGACCTTGGGTCAGTCATAGCTCTTCCAGAGCTTTCTCAGCCTCACCCACCTCACAGGGTGATCGTTGTGGAGATAATAATAACTTTCTATTGTAAACAGTTCTGAGTGGGCGTTAAGTTGTCCTGAAGGGCGGGATATAAATGATGATGATATTATTAGAGGTAAAATATGGACACCCCCCCCACGGCCATACAAAAGTATGAATGCACCACAGCAGCAAAAACAAGGGACATGGGAATAGCAGGTACCCCTTTGTTCCAAGCTGCTTGCTGCTGCTGATCTCCTCCCTTGCTTGTTGCACTTCACCAACAATGCAGAGGCTCCATTCAGAATTGCCCCACAGTTTCTCTTAGGGGAAAAAAAACTCAACTAGGCTTATATTTTCTTCAGAGCAAAATCTGGAGGAGGGGCAGATGAGTTGTGCATAGTTTGGGCCCACCAGACACTGTACTGGAGGCACATCTCTAGCTAAAATAATTAAATACCTCAATATTCTAGAACGAGAGTGAATTGTAAAAACAAGGCATTTCATCATGCAGTGGCATCTTGTAGCCCCTAAGTGTGTCATTTGGCATTAAACCCATGAAGTTCATTTTACACACCTACTTTTATTATAAAAGTATGAAATAGCTTCTTAAACATGTCAACTTACTTTGCTATGTTAATTGTTTCTAAGGTCATATCAAAAAAGGCTGCAGTGATGTATTCACATTTGTTTTAGTGTTACATTCTCAGGTGTAACGAATTCAGGGATGTGCATATCTATTTGTGGGAAATTTGAAAAAGGTAAAACCACATATAAGTACTGATCGCTAAACCAACTTGTTCTCTAGTGAACTTGCAAACTCAAGCACTGCTGAGCGTGCTGTGCATGCTTCTTTCAACAGTAATCCTTGTACAGGTTTTTTTTAAAGCTAAACTATAGAATACTTACCTATTAAGGATGGATCTTTTGTAAATACAACCAAAGACAGGGAGATTTGGGTCGAAATCCAGGCCTTCGCACTGGGATTGGGTGGCTTGGATTTGGCTAGCCAACAGTTTTCCTCCTAATATCACTGTGAAAAATAAGGGTCAGCCAATTCTCTGAGGCCTTTCCTTAGTATAGGAAAAAGAAGAGGAAAAGAAGAAAGAATGAATAGACCTGTTTGGGTGGACTAAACATCCAAATATTGATTGAGAGTCTTTTTGGTATGTTAACCTCTGTTCTAGATCTAGTTCAGTTTTGAGGCTAGGGTTGCCAACCTCTACGTGAGGCCTGGTGATCTCCTGGAATTAAAACTGATCTCCAGTTGTATAGCGAGCAGTTCCCCTGGAGAAAATGGTTGCTTTGCAGGATAGACCGTACAGCACTACATCATGCTGAAGTCCCTTCCTTCTCCAAACCCCACCCTCCCTAGGCTCCACCTCCCAGTCTCCAGGAATTTCCCAGTCTTGAGTTGGCAACCATAACTGAGGCTTTATGCTATGTGGGGCACATTAATTGAAGATGATCTGAGCTGAAGGACATAACGATGTAATCTTAAGCATGCACAAGTCCACTGAGATCAAAGGGACGTACTCCCTAGGAAGTGTTTGTCTGTTGCAGCCTTGGATTCCAGGTTTGCCTACCTGTCGACGAAAGGCCTGTAGCACATGCTTTGAATGCAGAAGGTCAGCTTCTGATATCCCCAGTTAAAGAGTTCCAGTTAGGTGGTGACATAAATCACTCTGGAGAGCAATTGCCAGTCAGAGTGGGCAAGACTGAGTGAATGAAACCAACAGCCAGCTTCAGATGTTGGGTGATAATTTCTTCAGTCAAACAGATTTTCAAAGGTTTTGAAACACAAAAGACATGAAATGGTGTGAGCATGCCCACCAGGAGCAATAGGTTGGATCAAGGCAGCTTTTCTGCTCCATCTCGTGGAATTCTTCTTCCTGCAGAATTTCTTCCCAGAATTTGGGTGGTCACAGGAGACTCCACCACCTGTTTTCACCAATGGAAAAGTGGGTTTGATCCAACCCAACAATTCCTATTTCAAACTCTGTGAAACCTCCCTCTCTAGCTATCTAATTATTATTCGAATTATCCAAAACACAATCCACAATGAGCAGAGGTCAGATTGATTGGCCTTGCTAAGCTGATACAGGTTTCTGCCGGAGACCGAAGTATCAACCAGATATTGGCGTAATATGTACGATGTTCCAAGTAGTGCCATCTTTTGCAGTTCTGTAGGTGTTATGTCAGAAAGCTGCAGTTTTTCCATATGAATTGCAAAGTTTTTTGAGATGGTTCCAAGTGACCCGATGACAATGGGGACTACTGTTGCATTCTTCTTCCATAGTCGGGTGGTTTCTATTGCCAGATCTCTGTATTTAATCATTTGTTCTTTTTCTTCGGACAATGATGATGATGATTTATTAACAACAACAACAACATTCGATTTATATATTGCCGTTCAGGATGACTTAACACCCACTAAGAGCGGTTTGCAAAGCATATTATTATTATCCCCACAACAATCACCCTATGAGGTGGGTGGGGCTGAGAGAGCTCCTAGAAGCTGCTACTGCCCCAAGTGGAGGAGTGGGGATTGGAATCAAACCCGGTTCTTCAGACAGAGTCCCGCACTCTTAACCACTACACCAAACTGTCCCAGCTTTCTGCCCAACCAGAGCCACCAGGGTGACTAACTTCTGCTTATACAGGGTTCTCCATTTATCTATAGTCCACGTGTTTAGGGTGCTGCTAGCTATAACATCGGCAGTGCAATCTTTAATACATTTGCACCTTTCTGAGTCCATTGACTTTCAATGGCTTTAGAAGGGTGTAACTCTGCTTAGGCTTTGCATTGCTAAACGAGCAAGACCAGCACCATCACAGCTGCCGCTCTCCTGTTGAACAGTCCATTGGAGATATGACTGAAAAGAAACCAGAATGTTACAGAATGTAAGGCAGGGTGGAGAAGAAGAAATACCTTAATGCATTCAGCACGTTCTTGGGCTCTTATTGACCCAGAATCTCACTCTGGCTACCTTTGGTAGAAATGTGGAAAATCTGGAGAAATGGAACTTGCAAATCTCCACCTGATATTATTTTAGCGCCTTTGTGACTTCAGTGCAGCACAGTTATTAGAAATAGCACAGAGGAGCAGGGGGTGTGCCTGAGCCAATTGTTTTTCTCAGGATAAGTCCCTGCAGACCTCAGAAACTGTTTGTGGCAGTTTGCACCTCATCCTGGTCATTGATTCGGGCTCCTATTTCTGGTTTTTGTTTGGAGCTGGTGTAACGCTGCGGCAAAAGAGCATGAGCCAGGAGCTGTGAAATCCCCAATTCAAACCTCAGCTCTACCATGAATTCACTGACAGTGAAACCCTAATCAGGTCTACTCAGAAATCCCCCTTTTAGTCAGTGAGATTTACTTCCTGGAAAGTGTCCTTAGGGTTTCAGCTTTCGAGGCTTTAGGCAAGTCACTGTCTCTTATCCGAGATGCCATTAGAAGATAACAATATTATGTTGGATCCAACCAGCTTTTCGGAGGGTGAAAAAGGAAGGATGGGTCCCCTCTGAAACCCTGTAAAGGCTATGCTGGGGATCATGGGGCCAGCATGTACAAAAGCCATGTGAGTTGGGCTGTAGCGAGGAAAAGAACTGGGTGAGATTGAGGGAAAAGGCTAGCCGGATCCAGCCCCTTGGCTCATTATACTGGGCTGTTTATATGGTTTACTGTCCTTTTGGATTTACTGTTTGAAAGGGCAGATTGGGGCATCTTCTTTCAAGTAATCCTTGCACAGTCTGTGTGTGTATTATAAACTGGAAAAGTGCAAAGAGCAGTGCCAGGATGTCCCGGGCAAATGAGGGGCAAATTGAACTGGGCCAAGGAGCACTACTGTGGATGCAGCATTACCTTTTGTGGCTGATGGTCACAACAGGAACGGCAAAGAGGTGAAAGGTTCGCAGAGTGAAAGGACGGGATGGAGAAGTCCCAGATTATAATGGAGGACGAACAGAGAAAGTAAAGCTACCAGCAGTTGCAATGAAAGCTGTGTATGCCACGGTCATGCTAAATTGCAGTTGCACATCTGCACAAATGTCACTTGTAGCTTGGCTCTCTGTGGGTTGCCCTCAGAGAAAATGGTCACATGGCTGGTGGCCCTGCCCCCTGATCTCCAGACAGAGGAGAGTTTAGATTACCCTCCATGCCGAGCGGCACAGAGGGCAATCTAAACTCCCCTCTGTCTGGAGATCAGGAGGCGGGGCCACCAGCCATGTGACCATTTTCAAGAGGTTCCAGAACTCAGTTCCACCGCGTTCCAGCTGAAAAAAAGCCCTGGTAGTTTCTCACTGGTAAGGAAAGGGCACTCTCTACTCTCACAGAGACTTTTTCATCTGTTAGCTGATTAGGGCTGATCAGATCTTGGGCTCTTAATCTACTATATAAGAAACTTCTAGTTTAAAAAATCTTCATAGGCATTAGAGGATAAGTGACCATTCTCTTTCATTGTCATGAGAAATGCTACGTGGAGAACTGCAGATGGATTTGCAGTGGTAACAGAGAACCCACAATTAGAATTCCTTACACTTTCCTTCAGTCTTGGCCACCATTCTTCCCACCACATCATTGGAGGGATTCTTGGGGCTTTAGAAAACCTGGAAATTAACACATTGCTATTGCATTATAGTATTATAACAGACTACCTACAAGGTGCTTTGAACCCCTAGCTTTCATTTTAAAAAAGCAAGTCTGAAACACCTTCAGTTGCACAGATATAAGGGGAAAGCCATATCTCTGCAATGAAAGGGGACAGAGAGACATTTTAAAAAATTAAAACTGGGAATTCAGAGGAACAGGGTTTCCTGCAGATGCCACCATACATATGGGTGAAATCAACAGCAGCTGTACATGGGCTTTCTCTGTGGTGCCCCCTACCCTGTGGAATGGCCTGTCTGAGGAGGTCAGGAGAGTCCCTACTCTCCTAGCTTTCTGCAAACAATGCAAAACCAAATTATTCAAAAAGGTTTTTGTATTATGGGGAGGGGTCTCAGGTACTTCGCTAATGAGTTAAGGACCATAGACTTCACCCATAGACTTCATTGCTATGTTGCCTTACGTACTATCTGTTGCTTTAAATATGTGCTCCTATGTCAATCCTAGAATCACGTTCTATTCCATCATTTCTTCAACTCTGTATTGGATTCTTGCTAATGTTATGTCTGTAAACTTTATTTTCCCTATGGCGTTGTTTATGAAATTGTCCTTGATACTGATTGTACTATTCTCACACTGTGTAATCTGCCTTGAGTCTCAATGAGAAAGGCGGACCATACATGACATAAATAAATAATAAATAAGTAGATACTGTTACAATGCTATAGTGATATATCAATTGCTATTTAAAAAAGAACCCCTCTGGGGGCAAAAGTGTGTACCTTCCCATTCACATGGCAGAGGAACATGTTGTGGCTGTGAATGATCTTTCCAAAAAGATTGCACCATACCAGATTTGGGGAAAATTGTGGCAAAATGGGGGGAAAAACTGGAGCAAAACCTGTGTGTGTAAGCAGCCTCGGATACTTTCAGGGTTCAGAAGAACGTCTCCATTTCGTGCCTGAGTTCACACAGTACCCTAGCCAGCCCTGTTCACTGCTGCCACCAGCCTTGCCATAGGGAACATCAGAATTCACCTGAATCTCCATTACTGCTGCTCCCCCCACCCTTTCAGTCTGTGGGTGGCTGAATTTGACTAGGGAATGAGTTTTCCTTTCTCCTGCTTTGTGTTCTGGGAATAGATGCAGATAATTGCTCCCGTCTTAGGGAAATGGAAGATCTGTAAATCACCCCCTTTTCATTAGACACTTTCATTTGCTAAGCGATAAAGTGCCAAGGTCCAGAAAATGCTGGATAAATGAAGCTGCTAATTTACTGGATGCTGTTTAAAGTTTTTTTTTAAAAAAAACTTTGGTGTAGGCATTGGTTTGTGCTTCAAGTCTTTTCCCCAATTCTGAGTCCACATTTTGCTCTTTTCAAAAGCATTCAGGCATTCTAGGCTCCCAACCTCTATATCTATTACAGTCTATCGTGCACAGTACAGAAGAGAAACGGGTTTGCCACAGTGGGGCTGACTGTATGTAATGTGTCCAGCATGCATATGTATTAGTTTTCATGATGGCTATATTTGTTTGTTTGTTTAAGAAAAACAGCTTCAGGAGGGTGTAATGTGAGTGGGAGTGTTAAGAATGGAACAGAATAATTTCTGTGCTCAAAATTTCTCTTTTTCCACATGGCATTTCAAATATGAGTATGCAGTAGTTCCAGAAGTACAGGGTACCAGTGAAGAATCACTGCAAACACCTTTAAATTGTTTGAGGACTTATAGCAAGGCACTCTGGGTATTGTAGTTCTATATAGGGCATAGGCTTATAAAAGAGCTTCCTCGGCACTATCACAGAGTTACAATTCCATCAGTACATTGATGGAAATCATGAAGCCAGTTTCAAACCAGTTACAGATACAGATACTGTCTTCGTAGGTTTTCATCTGAAATGCCACACTGGGTGATATTGTCAGCATGATGTGAGGCGTGCAGTGCCTCAAAGATGAGCACATTCTTAAGCATAAACCTTGTGGACTAGAGCCCATTTCCTTTTGGATATTTTCACAACAAAGTATTTGTGTCTGCTTTCATGCATCACACCAATTGTAAGTATATTTCTCTATGAGGTATTTTACATGTGTGAGAACACGTATGGGACTTGTATTGAACATAAAAAGTACCTTGCATAGGGCTGCCAACCTCCAGGTGGTTGCTAGAGAGTTCCCAGAATTAGCACTGATATCCAGACAACAAAGACCAGTTTCCCTAGAGGAAATGGCAGGTTTGAAGGTTAGACTCCAACTTTGGAAATCCTTGGGTATTTGGAGATGCTGCCTGGGGAGGGCAGAGTTTGGAAAGGGAAGGGAGTTACGCAGGGATGTGACATCACTCTAGAACGTCTGTTTCCCCTTGCCTGCATGGTGTACCTTAGAGTTCACCCTCCAAAGCTGGCATTTCTTGCAAGGGAACTGATCTCTGAAGTCCAAATATCGATTGCAATTCTGGGAAAACTCTAGGCCCCACCTGGAGGATGGTGACACTAACTGATTATCTCCAAAATCTTGTATTCAGAGGCCATAGTCTGGGTATGTTTATGCTTCAATGTGTGCAAGTCATGGCATTGGGAATCTGCGCGCTGCCTTTTTTAGTGAGAAATCCGGGCCGGTTCCATAGCCAAGCCCACAAACAATTGCTTAGAACAGTACTGCGAGGAAGGTACAAATGTACCATTGGGGATCAGCTCATAGCCAGCTATTTGTGGTGCAAGAAGTGATAGGCGTCGCCCCCTGAACCTGCACATCACTGGATGCGTTCAAGGTAAACCTGTTGCCTCAGGGGCTCAGCTGAAGCCCAAACAGCAATGTAAGAGAAGGCAGTGGTTGTATTTTGCTTGGAGTGATAAACTACTTTGCGACCACCCTCTGCGAAATACTGTGATATGTGTCTGTGTGTGAAATAACAGGCCATATCCATAGTCAACGACATTTTGAAGGGGTGTGTGAACGTTCATCAGACATTTTATGTGTGAAAGATCGCATGTAGGCTCTTGTGATGCTGCTTCAGCCTGTGTGAAACTTGGCCATTTTGTATGTGTTTATCTGCCACCTCTGTATCTTGTCCTACCTTCGAGGAGCTCAGAGAGCCCTATATGACAGTAATCACAATTTTATTTTATTTTTCATGTGTTGTTATTACTGAAACAAATATTTTTTAAAAGATGTTAAATGCCCCCAAAAGAGAGATGGGAGAACCCCTCTCATCAAAATCACCACAGCAAAAGCACCAAACAAAAATATCATTAGGAGGGGTTTATCACAATCATTTGTTCTTGCAAAATCTTGAGAGAGAGTTAATCTGAGAATATGTAATAGATCAAAACCCACCCCAATCTGAACTGCATGGCTGAATAGGAATTCGAACCCAGGTTTCTCTGCTTCAGATATGACACTGTTTTGGTGTGCATGACTGACATTATGAAAGAGGGTGGCACAAAATAAACAGTGTCTTGTTCCTGGCACCGTCTGAGTGGCATAACAGTATGTGTTTATGTATGACACTTCCATTGTGTGTGACCTATTATCAGTTGTGTTTGTGTGTGAGAAAGATTCTGTGTGTGTGTGTGTGTGTGTGTGTGTACACGCACGCATGAGTGCAGTAGTGAATCTGGGTGGCGCTGTTTGTGGCACAACTCATGTGTAAAATGCCCAGCTTCCTTTCTGCAGGTTCTCCTCTGTGCCCTGATCCTCTTTCTTTAATCACCCCATCTTTCCCTGCTCCCTACCTTCTCTACCAAGCACTCCCTATTGCCATTGCTGCTGCTACCCAGGAGCAGGTATCCATGGTGACAGCACCCCCTCCATCCATTCCTGCATCCTCCTCCCTTCAGCCTAAGCGACATACCCTTTGTCCAATCAACAGCCTGGCTAGGATGGGAGGGCTTTTATCTCCATCAATTTCCCTGCTACCCAGAGAGCAAGGATCTGGGGGGAAAAACCAACCTCCTTTTCCTCCCATTTCTCTCTCCCCCCTTTTTCTCTCCTTCCTTCCTTCTTTCAATTGGGCTTTTAGGTTTTCTCCTTTACCTCTTTTTCCATCCTCCCTCTGCCCCCCCCACATCTGCTTTTTTCCATTCCCTCCCCATGTGAGATCACCTATTGTTGCAATCTGTCTCTCCCCCCCCAATTCCTTCTCGCCAGTTTTGCACCAGCCACCTTTGATTGCTGCCCCCTCCCTTATTATTTATTATTTCCACTCTTCTTTCTCGGGCAATGAGAGAATGAGATCCAGGTAGCATCTAGCCAAGCGGTTGCACATCATTTGAAGGATGCAGCTGGCACGATGTGTTGGATACCATTGTTCTCGGCGTCTTCTGCTTCATTCCATCATTTCTGGTGACTGAAACTCACCGTGACTCTCCCTTTCCTTGCTTCGGTGGGTGGCTCCCCCCCTACAATCCCTGCACCTGCATCTCAATCCCTCTCCCCTCCTCTCTCCCCTCCTTCCCCATCCATGATTCCAGACTCCCCCTAAGATGCTAAGACAAGGCCCTTTCCTTCTTCTGGCTGCGTCCATGTCGTATTTCAACCCTGAGAAAGCTTTGGCAGCGCCTTCGGAAAACGGTGAGTCTTGGCAGGTTTTGAGGTCTCCCGTTTGCCTGTGGACATCCATTGCTCTGCTGCTCTCATCTGCCAACCTTTCCTCCATCTGTGACCACCTGTTTGTGTATGTGTGGGTTACCTGACCAAATCTAACACCCCCCCCCCTCTTTTACGTTCACAGTGGTAAGGTGGCAGACTCTGGTTGGGGGGTGGGTGGGTTCTTTCCAGACAAAATATTATTGACAGCGTCTGAGCTATAAATTCCTTTCTCGAGGGAGGGCTGGGATTCCTGTATAAAGCAAATTAATCATTGCTGGCTTTCATCAGAGGTGTGAACCAGCAGCCATGGCTGCAGGTTGATGAGATTTTTATGACCCTCCCCTCTGTGAGGTTAGGAACTGGGGAAGCCTGAAAGCTAAAGAGGAAACAAAAATAGAAGCTACTTGAGGGGGGTTGTTTTTTGTACACGGTGCAGTCTACAATTAGTATATGGACACAGATCTAGGGAATTCACGTTCATGTGTGGGGATTTGTGTGAGTGAAATGGGTGTGAGGCAAGTCGGTAGCATTCACAGTATAGTAGGAAACCGTGTTTAGTCTGACAGCCATCTGGGAGAGTGGTATGACTCAATTTTGATATACTTTTGTGTGGGGTGTGGTGGGAGAGATTTGTGGGGTAGGGAGTGTGGAAGGCCTTGGGGAAGGGTGAGGGCCAGTGTGTGTGAGATGGAGAAGATGGTGGCTCAGTGAGGGGAAGGATGCAAAAGGGGATGGGTAGATGGAAGGGTGTTTGTGAAGATGGGTCAAAATAAGAAAGGAGGTGTGAGCATGTATGTGTGTGTGCATGTGAAGAAGAGTATACGTTAGTGTGCATATGGGTGGGGATCGATGTATACATGTTGGTGGGAATGAATGAGTAAAAGTATGCAACATGACCTCATCCACTAGACACAGCACTGGAGGTGGCTCTGAAAAATCTCACTTCACCTGTACTTTCTTGGCGCTTCTGTGCTAAGCCACATCTGTGAGGCCTAGCTTTCCATCTGTAAAATGGGGACATTAAAGGACTAACTTAAAAGTGTGCATGAGAGGACAAATGGGGATCACTTCGCTTTTCAAAAAACCTGCATAAATAATTACAAATGTTAGTTTCTCACAGTGAAAGCTACCAGCATTGCTGGATTAGGAGAACTGCCAATCACCAGATATGCCACTAAGCCTGTCTTATCCATATCCCTATTGGATTAAAAAGTGCAAACCTATTTTTGACAAGGTAGCTAGTGAATCCTTGTCATTAGCTGGTGACTTTGTTTGCACAGCTGGAAAGTTTCCCCCAAATCTATAATAAAATCTTACTGTCTGTTATGTGAAGTCCTTACTTGCTTTTACTGTCTGTTATGTGAAGTCCTTCCAAAATGTTTCTTCTTCTTCTTTCCTTCCCTTTTCTATGTGTGCTAACATGTGTGCTAACATTTGATCCTATGTCGTCATGTGGACTGGGAAGTGCCACAGATCTCTGGCTGCTATTGGTTTAGCTGCTCTGATGTCAGGTAGAACAGGCAGTCTTGTGGTACTTATACCTTTCTTGCCCAAATGCTTTCCTTTCTTGACACAGCAAATAAAGGAATATGGGAGAATTTCTAGTAGGTTGTTAATTGGGGCACTTGGCATGTCAGTATAGGCTGAGGTTACACTGTTGAAGGGCGGAAAACATAATTGTGTGACATTGGGGTTAGGTACATGGCCCTTCCTTCTACTTCTCTAGAGAAAATCCTCTGGTTGCCGTAGACTCTATTTTCCCAGGCCTCTCTCAGGGTCAAAAAAGGTGTGAAAGAAAAAACAACAACAGTTATTTGTCTTTAAAAAGTAAATAATGCAGGTGTGCAGTCCCAGTTAGGATCAGAGTTACCCAGGAAGGGGAACAGGTGTTTTTCAGTGCAATTCTCAGCAGAGTTACTCCAGTCTAAGCCCATTGATTTCAATGGGCTTAGACTGGAGTAACTCTGTTTAGGATTGCACTGATAACCTCTCACAGCTACAGAGTTTTGCAGTTTAAAGGGGAAAATACAGGCCAGTTTAAAAAGTCTTTTTCCTTTAAAGTGCTAATAAGAACACAGGGGCAGTGATTAAGGAAAATGTGCAGGGATTGGAGGATTAAATTCCTCCTTCATTCCCTATGTGGCTCCAGTCAGACTAGAATCCTTCACATATGTATTGACTGCATAAAGATGAATATCTTCCTGGTGTCTGTTTTGGCCCTTGGGCAACCTGCTTATTTACTTCTGTCCACTTCTTTTTAACATTACATCCTTATTGGAATAGAAAATCCATATGAATCTCCAGAGAAAGATCTGATAGTTGGAGCCAGTAAAGGATTCAGCGTCTCTTCATAGATCTTTCCTGGAAAATCTAGGTAGATTTCCATTTCTGGCATCATTTTTTCCATGTGTGTTCTTCCTCTGGAGTCATCCCAAAAATAATCCCAAAGAAGGTAATTGAACACCACGGCTTGTTCCTAAAGAGGTAGCCACGTGTAACTCCAGAGTTTGAGACAAACCACATGTGTAACTTGCAGATTTAAGCTGCTTTAGTAGTAATTCCCTGTTCCTAAAGGACTCTGGGTAGGTGGAAGAGCAACTAGAATTCTAAGTACCTTTACTTTACCAGACTACAACTCCCTGGGTGCCTTTTGAGAAAATGTCACTTTATGATCCAGATCAAGTGGATGAATAGAATGTGTGGGGCAGATAAGGGAATTAAAAGTGGTTGAAAAATGTTTATTGGCAAACAGATGGGTGGATTAAGTATATGTGGAAGGAGGCAGGAGGTAAACAGGTGGCTAAAAATAGAAGGCATTTGTAAGGATGGTTGGATGATGGATTTGTGCCATTGGCTCAGTTGCTCTGATGTCACAGATAACATAGCAAAGTGTCCAGTAGCACCTTTAAGACTAACCAACTTTATTGTAGCATAAGCTTTCAAGAATCACAGCTCTGTCCATCAGATGCAGAGCTTTGGCTCTCAAAAGCTTATTCTACAATAAAGTTGGTTAGTCTTAAAGGTGCTATTGGACTCTGCTATTTTGCTACTGCAGACTCACACGGCTAGCTCCTCTGGACAGATAAAATACAGAGCTTTGAGAGAAAGAAGTATATGGAGAAATATGTGGACAACATGTAGAGGAATGGATGAAGATTTGTTTATATTTTTTTCTGTAACATTTATATCCCACCTCAGGGCCACCAAGGCAGGATAGATGTAAGGATAAATGAAAAAACAGAGAGGCTAGGAGCACAGGGTGGCTCAAGACTGGGGTCTGAACTGAACAGTTCATGTGTTGAAATTTCCAGGATCTTTGTAGATCTTGGAATCTAAGGACAACCCCCCCCTTCCCAAATCTGCCCTCCATCCCATAACATTATGTTGAAGGATCCCAAATTGTAACGGTTGTTTCTAACATTTTCCCACCCTTCCTCTGTCTCTTGTCTTCTAGATGGTTTGTCTCAGGGCCGAAGTCCCCTGGCCCCCCCATATGCTGTGGTTCTGATCTCATGTTCAGGCTTGCTGGCCTTTGTCTTCCTCCTCCTCACCTGCCTGTGCTGTAAGAGAGGGGATGTGGGCTTCAAGGTAAGTCTTGTTGGGAGGTGAGGATGGGTGGGCATTATATATTTTCTGAAGTGGCCTGATGGTGTTGGAAAGTGCTGTCAAGTGATAGCCAACCATTGCTGGGGTTTTCAAGACAAGAGACTAACAGAGGTGGCTTGCCATTGCCTGCCTCTGCAACCCTGGTCTTCCTTTGTGGTCTCCCATCCAATTACTAACCAAGGCTGACCCTGCTTAGCTTCCGAGATCTGATGAGATCGGGCTTGCCTTGGCTATCTAAGTCACATTCTGTTTATTAAGTGAAGCTATTTATTTATATATGATATTTATAGTCCACCTTTATCTCTGAGACTCAAGGGGGATTACACAGCATAAGTCAATACAATCTAGAACAGGCTTCCTTGGGAGGTGGTGGGCTCTCCTTCTTTGGAAGTTTTTAAGCAGAGGCTAGATGGCCATCTGACAGCAATGTTTATCCTGTGAACCTAGCCAGATCATGAGAGGGAGGGCAGGAAGGGTTACATCAGTGCTTAGTTCTCGTGGCCCCTTCTTACTTGCCCAGGGTAAGGCCAATCACAACCTTGGGGTCAGGTAGCAATTTTCCCCAGGCCAGTTTGGCTAGTTTGGACGATGTTTTGCTATCTTATGGGCATTCAGTAAGGGTCACTGGGTGTGTGTGTGGAGGTGGGGAGGTAACTGAATTTCCTGCATTGTGCAGGGGGTTGAACTAGATGTCCCTAGAGGTCCCTTCCAACCCTATGATTCTATGATACTGTACCCACTGACTATACCTACTGAGGCCTCGAATCGTAGGATAGGATGTAGAATAAATGCACATGCGGCCATGTAAACACGACCTCAGCCTCTCTTATGGCCTCAGACCTTCTTTTTGTGACATCCTTTCAACCGTCTTCTGTCCACCTGGTAGGAGTTTGAGAATCCTGATGGAGAGGAATATTCTGGGGAGTACACACCACCTGCTGAGGAGACCTCCTCCTCTCAGTCCATCCCAGATGTTTATATTTTGCCTCTCTCTGAGGTTTCCCTCCCATCTTCCAACCAACAGATGCCCAAGACTGGTAAGATTTCATGTGTGTCTGTGTTTGTGTGTGTGAGGGGGGAGTCAGTATCTTTCTCCATCCATAACTTCTTTTGCACATCCTGCCTTGCTTCATCCTTAGTCTCTGTCTGCCAAGATTCTCCCTTGTTCTTCGCTGCTTGCTGCAGCTTCCCAACCTTTGTGCTTTCTTTCTTAATTGGGCTGCCTCAGTTTCTTCTTCACCCCCTTCCTTCCCTTGGGAATTTATTGTGTGTCCAGCATGACTCATATTAACCTATTTCCTGTCCCTTTTTCTGATGTAGCCTTCATATCCCTGCTGAGGAATGCTTTATTGGCGAGCGACAAACGTTTCTCTCATAGTCCATTGAGAGGCATGACAAACTGGACAGGTGGTCTCAAGGACCTCTAGAAATGGGATTCTAGATTATTCATTGGGGTGAATGGGCAGGTTCTTGGTTTCACATTGGATATTTGTGAGGAAGCTCTGCCTTGTAGCCCGTCTGGGAAGGTAGGGAGCTAACCTCTCCCTTCGAAATGGTATACTTAGAACTAAGCTACAAGTGACACCTAACACAGGTTGGACACTTGTCAGCTTCACTCAAATTTTGATGGGAAATGTAGGCGTCCTGGTTTTACAGCTTGGCTCTCCATTACAGCTGCAAGACCAGGATGCCTACATTTCCCATTAAAACTTGAGGGAAGCTGACAAGTGTCCAACCTGTGTCAGGCATCACTTGTAGCTTGGCTCTAAGCCCCATGTTTTGTGGGGCAGATACTTGGTGGGAGATTGACTTTGTTTCATTGTTTCTGTATCAACATGGCAAGGGGAATGGAGGAGGTGGGGATGGACATCAGTAGTAGGTGGCCTGGAGTTGGGTGTGTGGACACCATCCCTGCCCACTCCCACTCCCACTCCCACTGCTGCTTCTAACCAAGGACATCTTTTCATGTCTTTGTGTGGAAACAGCCTTGCTTCCAAGGTTTCCATAAATCTCTCTAGCTTATTTCACCACACCATTTTCTCCAGTTGCTTTTGGGCTCCAGGCGGGCCTGGAGTCTTAATGGATGTGGGAGGTAGCCCTTTGGGCCATGTGTCACGTCTTTAGCTCTCTTTAACTGGAAAACTTGTGTTGTCCTTTCAGATCTGGTGAAACACTTGGGACTCAGCAGACAACACCTCAGTTATCTGCAGGAGATTGGAAACGGCTGGTTTGGAAAGGTGAGGGAGAACTTCTTCAGATCGTGTTGTGTGCATCCAGGTTTTTTCCTCTGCCTACAAGAGTTGGATTTATCCCAGAACTGGATGGCTCGGGGCATAGTATGGGAAATATAGAGAGCCAACATCATATTTTTATGGTCTTCTTCTGTTTCACAGGTTATTTTAGGTGAAATATTCTCGGATTTCACCCCCGCACAGGTGGTAGTGAAGGAGTTACGGGTGAGCGCTGGGCCACTGGAGCAGAGGAAGTTCTTGTCAGAGGCCCAGCCATATCGGTAAGTAGTGAGAGAAACTGATCTGAGAAAGTAGGGCAAGGGATACCAATTTGAAGATCTGCCCCATCCAGTACAGGGCCGTTTCCACACGGCTCCCCGCTGCTTGTAACAACCCAGAATATCGTGAAAAAAAAGTGGAAGATCGCAAATCTCGCGTGAGAAAACACAATCTTCCACGTTTTTTTCGCGATATTTCGAGTTGTTACGAGCAGCGGGGAGCCGTGTGGAAACGGCTATCGACTGTGAAGGAGGGATCTCTGAATAATGGATTGTTTTCCTTATAGTGTCCTTTTCTATATCATAATCTTCAAAAGTACTTTTTTTCATTGCAATGAATTTCAGAGGGGTAGCTAAATTAGTTTGCTGAAGCAAAAAAGGAGAATTGTGGCACATTAAAAAAATCAACAAGAGTCTACTTTATTGTATATATGAAGTGTATTGGACAACTGAGGACCTACTTCTGACATCTGATGAAGTGCAGCTATAAGCCCAGAAAAGTTTGATAAAATAACAATGTTAGTCTTTAAGCTGCCACAACAGTCTTTTTATTTATTTACTATTTAACTCTTGATATTTTGATGTTGGGTATTAAGGTTGTATCTGTTTTGCTGATAGAAAAGTAGATTTCTTGTTCAACCATTTTTAAAGAGAAAAAAGTGGAGAAGCGGCAAACATATGACCATCCCACCACTCCTTCAAGACCCAGCAATTTTGCAAACATTTTGTTTTATTCATTAGTGTTTCCTTTCTCACAGGTGGCGCACTCCCCCACTCCCACCAGTGTGCTGGAGTGCCTTGTATATTTATCCAGCCAGGATTTTTGTTTTAAAAGAAAGGGGCAGAAAACAAGCTATTGCTCTAATTTGTAACATGCTGTAGAGACCTACAAGAATTTCTGTACAAGGATGAAATAAAGTTGGGGTATACTTTGAATGATCTTAGTCCGTCAAGCCACTGTGCTTTATGGACTATTTTATTGAGAATAAATAAAAGAATTTGGTTGATCATGCAAAGACACAAGCCCTAGAAGGCACCCTATGTTCATAAGGAACAAGGGAAGTGACTGAGAGGGACACAAACCAATGTGATATGAAGAAGTAACAAGTGTGTTTCTTTTCCTACTCTTTTCATCCCTCTCTTCATCCATCTGTTTTCTTCAAGAAGCCTTCAACATCCGAACATCTTGCAATGCCTTGGCCTGTGTACAGAGACCATCCCCTTCCTACTTATCATGGAATTCTGTCAGCTGGTGAGTAAACAAAACCCCAAGATGAATTTGAGCTGGCAATACCAATATATGTCCAGTTCTCTGATTTCAAATTTGTTTTTGGAAATAGATAATATTGTGCCTCTCTACTGAACCCAGATATCAACTTTGTATGTGGATATTCAGGATCTTATGACTCAGCTAAACAAGCTGCCAGCTATCTATCCATGACTGCCAAATCTGAGTTTTGAAATTCCTGGAGATTTGGGTGCAAAGCATGAGGAGGGTAGAATTTGGGGAAGGGAGAAAATTCATTAGGATGTAATTCCATAGAGTTTACCCTTTGAAAATGCCATTTTCTCCAGGGGAACCGATGTCTATATTCTGTAGATCAGTTGTAATTAGAGATGGGTACAAACTGGGAAAATTCCGAACTGTGCAGTTCTTGGTTTGTTGCATTTCACGAACCATGAACCACGAATGTTCATGGTTCCCCTGGTTCGCAAACTGGTTTGTTCGGTTTGTAAAAACATCACTTCCGGGTCAGCAGAAGGTCTGCAGAGAGCTCATCCCCTTCTGTTGTCTAGAAAACTGGTTGATCAGTGCCAGGCTGTCTGCAGTGACAAACCAAAATACGAACCAAAAGGACTGGGCTAAAATTCATCACAGTTCATGAAAAATGAGCTCCCATGAACCGCCGGTTCGCAAACCATGAACCAGCCTTGTTTGTGACGAACTTTGGTTCATAATTTACTTCATGCTCATCTCTAGTTGTAACTCCAGGAGATTTTCAGCCCCCCCCCCCCACCGGGAGGATGGCAACCGTGTTATGACTGGCTCTCAAAAAGTCATTATTTTTCTTTAGAAGCAGATAGGAGGGGATTTGTATCAGTATAATGGCACTGGAACAAGGGGAACCCTACCTCCATGCCATTTTCTAGATAGAATCCCCCCTCCAGTTATTAGTTCTGTTGAACAACAGGATTTTAGTCCAGTGGCACCTTAGAGACCAACAAGATTTTAAGAGTGTAAGTTTTTAAGAATCAAAGCTCCTTCTTCAGACACCTCTGACTCTCAAAAGCTTACACTCTTAAAATCTTGTTGATCTCTAAAGTCCCACTGGATTAAAATTCTGCTGTTCTACTGCAGACCAACATGGCTACCCACCTAACTGGTTCTGTTGAGTGAGCCCTTGAAGTTGGCAAGAGGTTTCTATCCAGTCAACACTGTGTGTGTAGTGCGTGAGTAAGAATTAACTTCCCTACCAAGTGCTACAGTCCCTATCCAAACTAGTCCTCTGTACGGCTGCTTTTAAAGAATATTAGATACAGTGGGAGATCTGAGCAGTGCGGTCTTGCTTTTTTCATCTATCTGAGAGCCTTGAGATTCCAAATTTGTAATGTAGCAGTCATTTCCTGCTCCCCTCCTGAAACATCTGATATTGAGTTTATGTTGGGAAACCTCTCATCTTAAAATCTAGATTTTGCATCTCATTGCTGACACCCTTGAACCCCAGTTATCAATTTTGAATTTCTTTGTGAAAACCTTATTTCAAAAAGTCTCCAGATTCTAAATACCTGTAAGAAAATGCCTCACCCAACAATCACATGTTGAATTTGGAGATTGAAAATATTGAATGCAAGATACGTTGCTACTTGACATAAGAATTTGAATTTTGATCAGTTGTCTGTATCTTGGTGTGTGTATGTGTGTTATGTGAAAAAAAAGAGAAAAACTGTTTATGAAACAAAAGTGAGAGTATACACAAAGGGTGACATTACTTGAATTATAGATATGAGTCACTTTTGAAACAATTTTTCTTCATGTTTATGTTTCTATTTGGATTTTACATTTTAATATTCATCATAGTTGTGGTGATCAGGTTCAGCAATAAATTGTTTATTCATCCACTCATTAGTCGCCTTTTCTGGCTCTCTGTCACCCAGTCCTACTTGTGAAGTATTCTAAGCTGCTTTTCCTTCTGAGGAGAAGTAGAGCTATGTTAATTTTTGGCTTGTGATGTGCTAAGTACTTGAGTAATTTGGAAAGTGAGTAATCTCCCTTAGAAAGGTCTGTTGTGAGCTATCATTGGCTCCCAGATAAAAATTCTTTTTGGCTATCCTCTTCACATCACTTAAGGCCAAACTAGACATGATGGTGTCCATAGCTCCAACCTGTGGGCACTGCTGCCATTTTAAAGTGCTTTTAAAATAATGGAAGGTCCCAATCCTGATCAAGCCTCTTGCATTGTGGGCTGAGGTACTCTTGTTCCCCTTCAACTTTTCAAGTGCCAAAATGGCTGCACCTCCTCAGCTCTTTCCACACTTGAAAAGGGGCAGGGGCAGGAGAGCGCCTCAGCCTGCCACACTGCGGGGGTGATTAGGATTGAGCCCTCATGTCATTTTTAAATCACTTTAAAATGGTGGTGGTATCCACAGGTTGGACCCATAGATGTCATCACAAGTAGTGTGGCCCCTAGACCCCACCGAAACATCATATGACAACGTTACTTGAGTTGCCTAGCTCCATGGATGACCAAAGGCCCCCAGAATTTTGTCCTCCTGTCTGTAGAAATGTCTCCCATCCTTATTAAAGCATTTCCCTCAAAGAATTTCTTGCAGGTTTTGCCCAAGTAGACATCTTGGAATTCTTCTCTGGCTTTGTGTTAAGAAAATTCATCAACAACTTCAGGATGTGTGAACCCCTTCTCCCTTGATGTTATTGAAAAACCTTTTATTTCCCACAAATTCCTTGGATGGTCTGCCGAAGGAAAAGGCTCCAAATTTGCCTCAGATTTCATTCTAGCTGAAATTCCTTTAGCAACTCCAGGGCTGTAAATATATGGGAATGGAAGTCAATTCACCGGGCCGGTTGAACATGACCAGAAGTGGTCTCCAATGAAGGACATTCTTGTGTGCTTGAGTGCAAAAAGAAAGTGTGATACAGGGTATAGTTCACAAGCTTCTAGAGTTGGTTAACTTCATTTATTACAAGTTGAGAGCCATCAGATAGGAGATGATGGAATAATCCCTCTCCCCCAAATCCATAGTATAACAGTGGAAGGCTGTAACAGTAATTTGTGAACTGCAGTACAGCATGTGTGTCTATGGTCCATATGGCAGAGGTGGGGGGAAATTTTGAACAGAGAATGAGGAATGTATAGCCATTGGTCTTCTCATTTTTGAGTTCTGTCCTCTAAAAAGCCGTATTTTTTTCCATATCTGGACAGTCCCCCAGGTGTGCCAAAACTTCTCCTTGGGTTACCTCTTCTTGCTGTCATATTGGTCAAAGCAGCCTGCTCACTTTGCTATGAAGGGAAATTATTTTATTATAATCCTTATTGTTTATCATTATAACTTTGCTATGTAGAAATTATAACATGCTAAATTCTGGATGATCTTCCTGAACTAAACAGAAGCTTTGCATTAATTTTGCTGACTTCTTCCAATTCTCCCACCCTCTGCCTATCCAGGGAGATCTGAAACGCTACCTTCGAGCTCAGCGCAAAGCGGATGGGATGACCCCTGACCTGCTCACTCGTGACCTCAGCACACTGCAGCGCATGGCCTATGAGATCACACTGGGAGTGCTGCACCTGCATAAAAACAACTACATCCACAGGTAGGGTGGAGGCTGGGCAGTGAGGCTCCTGCGTTAGACTCCTGGGTTCTTGAGGAAGAAAATGAGGGCCAGTCTGAGAGATCAGGAGGATTTAGGATCCAGAATGCTTGGCATTTCACGCATGGAAGTAGATTGTGCTGGCTTAAAAGATGATGCATGGTCAAGAGCCAGTTTGGGGTAGTGGTTAAGAGCGGAAAGAGTCTAATCTGGTTTGATTCCCTGCTCCTCCACTTGGAAGTCAGCTGGGTGACCTTGGGTCAGTCACAGCTTCTTCCAGGTCTCGCCGCCCCACCCACTTCACAGGGTGATTATTGTTGTGGGGATAATAATAATAACACACTTGGTAACCGCTCTGAGTGTGCATTAAGTTGTCCAGAAGGACAGTATATAAATCAATATTATTAATAGTATTGATATAATATTAATATTAATATTATAATATTAATATTAATATTAAGAGCTAGAGTGCCTTGGTGCTCTTACAGACAAGTTAGGCTAAGTAGTAGAGTCCAATAGCATCTTTAAGACTAACCAACTTTACTGTAGCATAAGCTTTCGAGAGCCACAGTTCTCTTCATCAGATGCATCTGACAAAGAGAACTGTGGTTCTCGAAAGCTTATGCTACAGTAAAGTTGGTTAGTCTGAAAGGTGCTACTGGACTCTTTACTATTTTGCTACCACAGACTAACACAGCTAACTCCTCTGGATCTAAATTAGGCTAAGTTGGTCATAGCCTGAGGACTGGATGGGTAATTACAGAGGAATGTCTGACAGTCTCTCAAGTAGTTTGGAAGTATGATCCCAAAAGCGATTCTTAGTTTTTCCAGGTAAGGGATAGTGTCCTCTGTTCTTCCTTGTCCATTGAAGTGTTTTTGTTTTTTTAAAATAAGGAAACTGTCCTCCATTTCCCGTTCTGCTTGTTAAGTGTCACTAACTGGGGGGATTTTTATCCCTCCCTAGCGATCTGGCACTTCGGAACTGCTTGCTGACCTCAGATCTCACGGTGCGGGTTGGAGACTATGGCCTCTCACACAACAACTATAAGGTGAGGGATGAGCCGGCTGTACCAACAAGGCAATTCTAGGCGGTTTCAGTAGGAACATGAGGCAATGAGACTATGTGTATGAACCAACTTCTATACAAGTATTATTGACACTTTGCAATCAGCGTGATCAAGTGGCCTTAGGGTTGCCAGCTCCGGGATATGAAATTCCTGGAGATTTTGATGGTGGAACCTGGGGAGGATGGCATTTAGGAGGACAGGTACCCCAGAAGACCTCAGATTCCACCATCCAAAGAAGCCATTTTCTCCAGGGGAGCTGACACCTGTCATCTGGAGATCATCTGTGGTTCTTGGAGATCTCCAGCTACCACCTGGAGGTTGGCAGCTTGAGGTGGCCTCCATTTGCTTGTATATTCTGCCTCCAAGACAACCGGTTTTTCAAAGGGTCTGGAACGGTTTAGCATGGTTTAAATGACTGGACACAAACAGGGTTGCCAATTCATAGCTGGAACATTCCTAGAGATTTGGGTGCAGAACATGGGGATGGTGAGGTTCGGGAAGAGGGCTCAGCAGGGATGCGATGCCATAGAGTCCACTCTTTGAAGCTGCCATTTTCTCCAGAGGAACTGATCTCTGAGATCTGTTGTCCCTTGGGGAGAACTTCAGAAGTAGTTAATCCTTCTCCCTGTGCCATTTTCCCAAGAAGGATCACCCCCTTATTTTGCTGTTCAGATTGGGGAAATGGGAGGGGGCCACCATCTGATATGCTGTTTTAGGTATTTATGTATTTATGTTTTTTGTATTTAAATCTTATTTATATATGTTTATATATTTTAAATGCTCATTGGGCGTTTTATTGTACCCCACCCTGAGCCTGTTCGTGGGGAGGGTGGGCTAAAAAATCGAATACATAAATAAAAAATAAATTCACCAAGTGAGGGAACATTTTTTTATAGGAAAGAACTATATCGTTGAAAAAACCTCTAGATTCTGAGTTCCTGACCAGAAAACACTCTTCTTGGCTTCTCTAATCAATTGACTGATTTACTAAAAGAAGCTCTATCCCACCTTTCTGCCGTTCAGTAGTCTTAGACTGAAGTAAAAATGGGCGTAGATTGATGTAACTCTAGATAGGGTTGCACTGTGGGATAGCATACAATCATGTTAGAACGGAATAATGTTCAGTCCCAGAGTGGGACTGTAGATTATCTACCCCAAAGCAAACCAGCAGGTTCCCATGTCCTATGCTTCTCCATGCTGGAGGGTCACCTACCCACTGTTGTGGGCAATGCCCACAGGAAGTGCCTCTGGGTGGGGTATGCTGCTAAGCAATGCTTCCTTGGAAGCAGCTGTCATCAGACCAACCCAAGGCCCAAGTGGAAAACAACATCAGGGTTGGTTGTTGTGGGTTTTCCGGGCTGTATTGCCGTGGCACCAAAAGACTTGCTACACCTCTGAAGATGCCAGCCACAGCTGCTGGCGAAACGTCAGGAACTACAATGCCAAGACCACGGCAATACAGCCCGGAAAACCCACAACAACCATCGTTCTCCGGCCGTGAAAGCCTTCGACAATACAACATCAGGGTTGTTGTGGGGATATTGATGACATACTTTGTAAACTGCTCTGAGTGGGCATTAAGTTGTCTTGAAGGGCGGTATATAAATCAAATGTTGTTGTTATTATTGTGGGGTGAGGGATTTTGCAGATCTTTGCACAGTTTGCTGAAGGTGGGTTGAGGGACCTGACCACTCCCCTCACTGATGCTGGGGAGCCTGGCAATCCTATCAAGGATAAATTCCGCAGGGGTGCCTGTGTTATTCTATTGCTGTGAAATCAGCAAAGAGTCTGGTGATACCTTAAAGACAAGCGCATTTAGTGTGGAATAAACATTCATATGCCGGATCTCACTTTGTTGGACACAAGTGCATGTGTCAATGTGGCCTCTGGCATATGAAAGTTTATTTCCCTGTAAATGTGTTGATCTCGATGGTGCTGCTAGATTCTTTGCGGTGAGGCTGCCAGAGGTGATTCTGGCTGTCTAGGTCTTGGCAGTCCCAGCAAGGCACCTCCACCCTCTATCCTCAAGCACTTCACCCCAGACCAGTCTCGGACCAGAGCAGATAATACGTCTGGCATTACTCCACGGGAGGACATCCACTTCAGCTCTGTTCCAGTGCTAATTCTTATTTTTGGTTTGTAGGAAGACTATTATATCACTCCCGACCGGCTCTGGATCCCTCTGCGCTGGGTCGCCCCAGAGCTGCTGGATGAGATGCATGGGAATATCATTGTGGTAGATCAAACCAAGGAGAGCAACGTCTGGTAGGACATCCCCTGTGGGCGAGGGCCTTGTTTTAGATTCTCACGAACCTAGGTAGCCGGGCTGAGGAGACAACGTTGCTTTACAAGCTGGAATTTGCTTACCAAAATTACTATCTGTATCTGATTAATTTGAATTTTTAAAGAACATTCCTGGTTTACAATACAATACAATACAATACAATACAATACAATACAATACAATACAATACAATACAATACAATACAATACAATACAATACAATACAATACAATGCATACCCCCAATGAACTGCTATTGGCCTCCTCCCTGGTTTGTGTGTATTTGTTTATATGTCTATATGTTTTTATTGTGTGTGTGTGTATATATATATATATATATATATATATATATATATATATATATATATATATATATACACACAAAATGTTATTTTAATGTTTTAAATGTTTTAATATTTGTCATTTGCCACCTTGGGGGCCCTATTTGGGTGGAAAGGTGGCACATAAATGTTTTATATCATATCGTCTCATATAGCTCAGGTTAGTTTGATCTCGTCAGGTCTTGGAGACTAACTGTGTCATCCTAAGCAGAGTTACTCCAGTCTAAACTCTAACTCTGTTTAGGATTGCACTGTGGAACTGTAAGCAGGGTTGGCCTTGGATGGTAGACAGCCAAGGGAGACAGGCAATGGAAAACTGCCTCTTTGTTGCTTGCCTTGAAAACCCTATGGGATCTCCATAAATCAGCTGCAGCATGATGGCACTTTACACATGCATACACATACCATCAAAGTGCATGCCACTTGGGGCCCCTGCCCCAAGGAGCTTACAATTTGACATTGAGGAGACAACAAAGGGAGAGGAGAGAGATGAAGGTGGGAAGGGGAGGAACGTGTGTCCATTCCATTCACGTGTGCTCAGGCTTTGTTTTGCTCCCGATGGGTGTTGTGCTAAAGGTTTCAATGCAAATATGTATTTATTTTATTTATGTATTTATTGCCATTACAATATTTGCGTACCACTTTCCAAGGCTGTTTACAATGTAAGCACAAAAAAATTAATTGCTCTTGAGTTTAGAGTTTTGCAAAAAAGGGTATGTAAAGGATTTGACAATTAAATACTTAACGTTCTTTACTGGTAATAATCTATTAAGAGTCCTTTTTCAGTGTCTGTCAAAATCAAAACCTGAAATTTTGGAAGTTCAGATACAAATGGGTTGAGTTTTCATGCTGCTGTTCATTTTAGTTCGACACAGGCCCAAAGGTTCCTACAGGAATGCTCTCCTACACAGCGCAGAGGCATCTGTGTCCCCTTTGTTTTTGGGCTGCAGGATTTCTTTTAGGTCCTGCCTGCTCTGTTAGCTTCCCCATATCCTGCATGAGTGACAGCACAAAATGCGCACCTTCTGGCAGGAAAAGGGTTGGGAAATGCCTAGAGGTTTGGGGGTAGAGCTTGGGAGGGTGGGGAGTGGCAAGCCTTGGAGAGGCAAGGATAAAATGTCATAGAGTTCACCATCCAAAGCAGTGAGTTTCTCCAAGGTAACTGATCTCTGTAGTCTGGAGATCAGCTGTAATTCTGGGAGATTTCTGGATCCCACCTGGACTTCGGCAGCCCTACCCATAGAACCCGCAAGAGCTTCATTTTCGGCCTGCTTAACACCACAGAGGGGAGCTTAGACTTGGCCTGACCTGTAATTATCTCTCTCTGCTTTGCATTATTGGCAGGTCGATGGGGGTGACCATCTGGGAGCTTTTTGAGTTTGGTTCCCAGCCTTACCGGCACCTCTCTGATGAGGAGGTGTTAACTTTTGTTGTCAAGGAGCAACAGATGAAGCTAGCCAAGCCACGCCTTAAGCTTCCCTACTCGGACTACTGGTGAGTCTTGCTAAACCCCAGCACGTTTCTGTAGTCTATTGTTGCAAAGAATGTGAAACCCACAAGCTGAGCCACATCTTCCTCATGGATTTCCTTCACTGGGGACATCTATGGTCATCTCCTGGGTAGCCTGTAGATCTTCTTTTCCCTCCAGGACATTGCGTTGTGCATTAAGGTTGTTCTTCTCATTGTCTCTGTTTCTCCTAATGTTCTTCCATTCTTCCCCCTCTCTCTTCCTCCTACTGTTCCTCTGACTGTTTACCTGTTTCTCTGCCTGTTTTGTCACTCTGACAGATCTTTGCAATGCACCTTTTTACCTTCTCCTGTCCTGTTCTTCTGAGGTCACTTCAGCCACACTAGTGACCTGTGAATTTTCTTGTTGGGTTTTGTATTTTCCCAACTATCCTTCTAGCAGCTATCCTGATTTCTTTTTTCTTTTTGGCTGTTGATGTCCTTTCTGAATTTGTAAAAATTCTTCTAAAGGCATGTCTAGACTTAAAATATTAATACTTATACCCTGTCCACAAGGAATCTGTAATTTCATGTGAATGCTCAGAAACAAATTTATTTCCCAAGATTCTTGGGCTGGTGGTAGTGAGAGCCATAACATCTAGACGGAGATAGTTTTGCCATGTAGATACACCCTTAGAGAGATGCTCTTTCTATAATGCTTTCCCAAAGCTACCTCTTTAATTACAGTGTCTTTGGTGGGTTGTTCTATTTTTCTCAGACTGTTCCTCTGCTTTGCCGCTAAGCTGACCACTTGTTTTCCTGGCAGACCATTTTCGGAGAATTCTTATCTTTCTGAGTGCTAAACCACACGTGGCATTTGGAGGCTGTGATTAGATCTCTCAATATGTAATTTCACCTTAAAAAGCCATAAGAGGGAATTGATATTACAGCTGTGATACTAAAGTTTGTTTGGGGGTGCTTACTCCTTAATCAGTCCTCCACAGCTTCTTTTTGAGATTGTGCAAGCATGGGGGATTCTCCGCTCTGTCTGGTGGCTGCTCTAAGGGGGTGAGTGGGGGCATCCGGTAGGGGTGAAGCCTGAGGGCCAGAACGTTCTACCTTGGCAGCTGGGATGGCCTCTGATCATTTGTGAGAAGGAAGGCTCTCATAAGAGACTGGGAGGTTCGAGGGTGTATGTATAGCTTGTGCTGTCTTTAAAAGGGCAACAGTCAAGGAGAACACATTCAACTCTCCATTCCAGGCAGTGCAGAACAGGACTCGAACCCCACCCCCTTCTGATCAGAAGCTGCAGGGCTGAGCTGCAGCAGCCAAGAGATAAAGTCAGGAAAAGTAGGTAGAGCCTCAACATCTCCCTCTCTTCCCAGTCACACAGGTGAAATTACAAGTATGGAAATATGATCGTACAGATTCCCAACGTAGTCTATCTCTAAATTATTTCACCCTGCCTAACACACACTGGGTTTAAAAAAAAATAAAAATCTTTCCTTAGCCGTTCTCTTTCTTTTCTCTGGATTGGCCAGTGTCTGTGACATCACTAGCGAAGCGAAAAGCAGCAGAACACGTCTTCTTATGTCCTGTACCATTGACAATGCAGTCCAAAGCGGAATTACATTCTTCTAAGCCCATTTACTACGATGAACTCAGAAGGGTATAACTCTGTGTTGGATTGCACAGTTAGTATACCATTTTAATGTTTTTTTTTAAATCACTTTTTTAGTGAAATTCCTTTTGAGTTCTGTTGAACTCTTCTAGTGTAGGAGTTCATCTAGCCCATTATACAAAACTCATGGGTGTGTGTGTGTGAGGGCAACAGAACTATCTTTCCACTCCATGGCAATGGCCCTGACAGTGCAGGAACATTTCCTCTTGTTTAAAATTAGGCTGTGTGCTTCTCTCCCAGAAATATTATTTTAAAAGGGGTATTTGGTGAATGTTATCTCTGCTCTTGAAATTTCTGCAGGCTTATATTGAGTCCTGACAGATTTTCTCCAAGTAGGATCTTTCCTAGCACATGCTCTCTAGGATCTTTTTAAAATGGAGATCCCAGGGATGAATCCAGAACCATACATGTGCCTGCAATTGTATGCAACATGGATTGATGGGTCTTCCCTTAGTCCTTCTTTCTGCTGCTGCTGCCGCCAATTGTCATGTTACAACCATCTCCCCACATTTCATATTTCTGATGGCGCTTTGTATCTTACTTGTTCTGATGCTTCAGCAGTTCTTCCTTTATTGTGACGGTTAGGCTTTCATCTCTGCTTTTCCTTCCGACTGTTTGGCTTCCTACCGACTTTCCAACTGTTTTGTTTAATATTCCCCCCCCCCCGCCTCCTGATAGTTCTTGCCTTTGTCCCTAATGTTATTATTTTTGGGCTCCTTCCTTTTCCACTTCTGTTTTCCATCTCTCTCCATCTTTACTGGTTCTTTTAGGGACCACTGGCATCATTTCTGCTGCTTCTTCCTGACTGTCATTTTGAAACTCTTTTTCTATTTGTTTTAAAGGTCCCAGTGTTTCCCCTTCTTTCTGCCTACTGTTCTCTCAGGCTGTTTCTCCCACCCCAGCTGGTATTTTCCCCTGTTTCTGCCTGTTTTTCCGACTGTTCCTCTATCCTTCCTCCATCCCTGTCCTGCTGTAGGTATGAGGTGATGCAGTCCTGCTGGCTCCCTGCTTCCCATCGTCCAACTATGGAAGAGCTACACCTGCAGGTGAGCTACCTATTGAATGAACGCTCCAATGCTCAGGCAGAGGAGAGCTTTGAGTGGCGCTGGAGCGCCCTGAAACCCAAGCGCTCCTCCCCACCACCTGCCTCCTCTTCCTCTGCACGCCACCGACGCCCATCGGAAGAGATCTCGGCCTACCCGCTACTAGACAGCTTCCATGGAGGTGACATGGATGACATCCTAACTGTGACAGAGAGCAGTGGGGGGCTGAACTTTGAATACATGTGGGAGAAGGCCCGCCTGGGAAGGTGGAAGGGGCCTGCCTCAGCACCGCCGGAATACCCCTCCAGCAACGGTGGGCTAGCTGTGCCCGGGAGCAATCCTTTCTATGAACAAGCATCACAGCATGGGCACAGTCTAGAGACTCCCAGTGTCGTGCCAGTCATCAGTGCCCGCAGCCCCTCTGTCAGCAGCGAGTATTACATCCGCCTGGAGGACCACGGCAGTGGTGAGGGCCCTGTCTGTGCCCCCAGCCCTGGCTCCCCACCCCAGCCCCTCTTCCCCTCAGACTGGGACTGCCCTGGTGCTCCCTATCGGCCACAGGAGCAGTCCAACACCAATCCCTTCTTGGCCAGTGGCAGTGGCGACAGCAACCCCTTTCGTGTGGATGGCGAGATCCAAGAGACATCGTTGACTGAGACGCCGACCACGGGGGGTGAGGCATTCCTAGCCGAGTCTCTGCTCACTGTGTATCGAGAACTGGAGGACCAGCAGCGTAACTGGGATGCTGAGATGATGGAAGAACGAGGGGCAGGGGAGACACTGGCCGGGGACCCCTCAGAGTTCCAAGGTTCACCCTCGTGGGAGCAGGAACCTTCACTGATGGAAGACCAGAGTTCTGGCAGCAGCACCGATGATGGTGGGAGCAGCATTGGGGGTGGACGGCGTAACCTCTTGCCATGCCCACTGTGCAGCCGGGTGCGTTGCACGTGTGCCATTCCTCGAGGGGACGTGGTGAGCGGTTGGAGCAACCATGGCCCACCCTTGCGGCGTCCTCATCGTGATAGCTATGGCACTGAGGACGACTCCTCACTGAAAGTGGAGCGGGGTTCACTCTCTGATTGTCCTATGCTGCCCCCTAGGGACTGTGATGGCGATGGTGGAGAGCATAGTGAATTCTATGACCCGCTCATGGGTGTGAAGACCTATGAACTCCAGGACTACCCAAAACAGAGAAGTGGAGGAAACACCCGTCCACCTGGATCACCCTTCCCGGCTATGTCATCAGGGTGTTGCAATGTGATTGTTCCCATAGAAATACCACCATTGTCCACTCTGGCTGAGTCCAATGATGAGGAGACTATTGCTATTCTCCCAGAAGCCATTGAGGGATTCTCTGCTGGTCCTCCAACCCTTAGTCTCTCCCCAGCAGCACCAGAGCGGCAAAGGGGAACCCTAGACTCAGTGGATTCCTTGGACATTCCTTCAAACACCAGTTCCTCAGATGTTTGCAGCCCAGCATCCCATTACTCCTCACCAGGGCAAAAATTTGGGGACAGTGGTTATGAAACAGAGAGTACTTTCTCACCAGAGTTCATATTCAAAGAGGAACCTCCGCTGCCACCTTCTGGAGAAGAGGAAGAAATAGAAGTGGAAGAAGGTTCAAGCAAGCTCCCAGCAACACCCATGTCCCAGTCCACCAGTGACCTTACCTTGTCAATAAGTGAGGAAGGGGCGGAGCTAGAGGAAGAGGTGGGGAGGAGCTTAGGACCAGCAACACCTCACCGTGACTCTGCCTACTTCTCAGACGGGGAGTCAGAGCCCTCTGTGGCACCACCTGCTGGAAATAAAGTGGAGGAACCCCCTGAGAAGACCATTGTGGATGGAGGATTTGTGGTACAAGTATGCAAGGAGCAACTGTTGGTTACATTGCAAGAGAATGTCACACGCAACCTGCTCTGTAGTCAGGGAATATCAATGCTGGTGCCTTCACCGGTTGCTCCATTGAAGGATCAGGCCGTTCTCAAGCTGTTCACCCTGGAGCCAGAAGAGGGGCAGGAGACAGATGAAGAGGCGGCGGCCAAGAAAAGCCATAATGGGGGCACCATGGAATCCAAGCAGCTGGAAACTGTGGAGGATAAAGTGAAGGAGGAAGAAGAGCAAGAGGAGCCTCAACAGCCTGTGGCAGGAAGTGGAGAACCTGAAGAGATGTGGCCAGATTGGGAGGAAGAGAAAAGGAAAGAAGGGGAAGAACTAGGCCAGCTGGGGACCCCAAAGGTAGCCGTGTCTGGTATGGAAGACCTGCGGGATTCACAGGAAGACTCTTCTGGAGCAACTGAACACACCCCAAAGGAGCAGGAACCTGTTGTTCTTGTAAACCAAGCAGGAGAAGATATCAAAGGTAAGGAAGGATCCCATCTGAAGTTATAGGGAGGGCTGATAAAACAGCCAAGAGGAAAGAAACCACCTTGTTGCTTAATCCAGAGCCAATGATTTCAAAACCTCAGCAAAGCATTCTGGGAAAGGGGAAGGGTGGAGTAAAAAGGCAAATAGGAGTTGCTATTTACCTCCTTCAATCTTGGTGTATTATTAATTAAAAGAGTAGGGATATCTCTGCCATTTTGAAGTCTGCTTTAAGTGGAAAAAGCAAAACATGCAACAGTGTCCAGGATCACATTCATACACTGAATCCTGTATGAAATTCTGTATACAGTTCTGGTTGCCTGACCTCCCAAGTGCTGAAAAGAGCAGCCAAGAGGACTGAGGATTTTGGACTCACCTTTCCTGCAAGGAAAGGCAAAAGTATTTGGGGCTTTGGAGGTCAGAGGGGGGAAAGGCTACAAGAGAGGGATACAATAGACATTTATAAAATTACAGATGGTGCAGAGATGTTTTTCTTGCTCTCATAAGTCCAGGACTCAAGGTGACCCGATGAAATTGCTTGACAACATATTCAGGACAGATAACTTTACACAATGCGTAATCAATGTATAGAATTGGTTGCTTTTGGTTTAGGGGGCATTAACAGGAAGTTAGACAAATCCTACTGTATCTCTTTCACAGGATGTCCTAACAGTTATTCGTTATTGTACTTTGCTCAGTGATCGTCCCAGCTGTTGATTATATTGTATTTTCACTTGCGCTGTGTAATCTGCCTTGGATCTCAGTCATAGTCGTAGTAGTAATAATAATAAATTCACCAAGGATAGGTCTCAGTTGCTGGGGAAGAAAGTTGCCTTTATTTATCTGGCCACCGTTGGTGACAATATTCTGGATTAGATCTACCCTTGTTCTACCACAGGTCTCTCCTTATATCCTTCTGTGCTATGGCCAATGTTGTAATTAATCTAAGCGGATTTTGGGCTAATAGGTGGGGGAGGTATGCAGGTATATTTGGTTCTTGGTGAAATAACTATCTTTCTGTCTCTTTCACTCCAACCCTTCCCTCCTTATTTTGCTTTCACCCCATTTACCCTTTTTGCACCCTGCCTGCCTCCTTTCGGCTTCTGACCCTTGCCTCTAGCCAAGCTATCCCGGTTGTCACTCTCTCTTCCCCCTCTAGCCTTGCAGACGTTCCCCCCACCTGGTGGGGGCAGGAAAGGGCTATTTTGGGAAGGGGCTGCTTTGGGGGAGGGGCCAGTACTGGGAGGGAGAGAGGCAGCCATAGCAGCTGAGGAGGAAGAGGAGGAGGAAGACGCTGATGAGGAAGAGGAAGGAGGCTTGGCTGGAGGTGGCGGGAGGGGTGTCCCTATTGTGGTGAGCGAAAGCGATGATGCCCGTAACCTGCGTGGCCTCCTCAAGTCACCGCGCTCGGCTGAGGAGGCGGCAGCTGAGCTTGACCGCAAGCGAAAGATGGTCTCCTTCTTTGACGATGTCACTGTCTACCTCTTTGATCAGGTGAGCTTTCAGGCGCAGGGTGGAGGGTATACCAGTTGGGGGGCTTTCGTTTGGTGAGGGAAGCTTCTGCCTATACTGTCTTGTTTTCAGCCACCCTACCTCTGATTCCACTTTCTTTAGCTTCCACATATCCTGGGCTGTCCTTTCCACCCAGGTGTTCAGATCTCGGCTTCCTTGCGTGTCCAGATAACACACACATCTTCCTAGACTTGGTTCAGTTCCAGCCATGTACAGGCCTTTCCTTCTCTCACAGAAACTGTCTGCGAACATCCTAGGGGTGAGGCTTCTCCTGAGCAGCTAGAAAATTTTGTGCATATCCCCTGATAACAACAGCTGCCAAAACTGTTGCTAAGAGGTCTCCTACACAGTGACAAGCAATAGCCAGACTGTACACACCAACAGAAATGTTGAGTTAAAACAATGGGTCAGATGATCCATATTGGGAGGAACCCAAAGTGAAGGGGTGGGGATGTATAATTTTCGTGTCATTTCTGCTATGTAGGAGACACCCACCAATGAGTTGAGTTCACAGGGAGCACCAGATGGCGAAGCACCCACTCCTGGTGCAGTCACAGAACATGGACTTGATACCTTCCCAACAGCTGACGGCTTCAGTGAGTATTGGGACAAAGAGGAAAGAATAAAGAGGGCACATCCCAACCCTTCCCACAAATCTTGGAGTGACCAGTGGGATATGAGGAATCCCAATCAGATAGCCCAAGAGGAAGTTACTTTGCTTAGAAAAGAAACAGAGAGGGTAGTCTATCAGTGGCTAGAAGTCGTGGTAGCTAAACGGAACCTTCGTGTTCAGCGGCAGTTGCTGGCTTGGGGGGCACAAATAGCAGAGGAAGGCTGTTATCTTCACGCCATTTGTGGGCTTCACTGAGGGATTACAGTGGGCCGCTGTGGGACAAGTCGTTGGTCTGATCCACGAAAGCTCTTCTAGGGTTGGCAGCTCCAGGTTGGAAATTGCTGGAGATTTGGGTGTGCAGTGTGGTTTGGGTGGGGTTTGGAGGAGGGGAAGGACCTCAGTGGAGTATAATGCCATACATAATAGGCCAGTTCTAGAATTTTAGGAAAAATGGAAAGCTTTTTTTGATTATGTAGCTGAAAATTAAGAAAAACGAAGAACAGTCATCAGTAAAATGGCTCAGTTATCAAATTTGTAATTTAAAATGTTGAATATAAATGTATTTTAATTTAAGTAAATAAGGGGATGGTAAGGAGAAATACTTTATAATTGGTGGTTTGTATATTCTGTTATATATAGTTATCTCTGATTTATACAACTGTTATATAATCCCCTTGTTTTTCTTTCTGTATCCCCTTTTATTATAAAAAAGAGTATAATGCCACTCTCCTAAGCAGCTGTTTTCTCCAGGGGAACTGATCTCTGTGGCCTGGAGATCATTTGTAGCTCCACAAGATCTCCATGCCTGGCCTGGAGCCTGGAAATGTTTTGCTTTTCTGGGGTTTTTACTTCCTCTGATTTCCTGCAGTCAAAGTGAGAAAACAAGCTAAGCTAGAGGGAACAAAGGCTCAAGCAATCTGGAATAGGGTCATTGGACTTTTCACATCAGACGTAGAAACAAAGGGAGCACAGGCAACGGGCCTACCACATTATCCTTGCATCCTCCTCAGGCTGTCCATGAAGACTGGATCAGACATGGCTTGTGGTTCTGTGCTCAAAAACCAATTCCCATGCTTTGCAAGGACCCATTTTGGATTAGGACTGTGGTACATGGAGACAGGGGGCTTCAGCTTTCTCCCCACACCATTTTCCTGACCTGAAATGGCCCTAGGTAGAATTCTTGCTGCTGTTTGCCCCGTTAGGGACACACATGTACTGATGGGTTTCACGTAACTTTACCAGTGGGACATGTAGCAGCTCCTTGGGGATATTTGAGGACTGGACAACAGTGTGGGGTTGGAAGGAAAGCTGAAGCTCCCTCTCCATTCACACTGCAGGTCCAGTTCCAAAGCCCTCATGGTGGACCCAAGGAGGACGTGAAGAGAATTTTAGGTATAGCAAGGCCCACAATCCATCTCCTGAAGGAGGTTTTGGGCTTTCCAAGTAAGACTGGCTCTGTAAGCGCAGGCCAAGGCCTGAGTGTAGGATGAGATCCAGCCAGCTTTTTAACCTTTACTGTTTCTCCTTCACCACACAGGTGGCAGTTTTGAGTGGGATGATGATTTCCCCTTGATGGCCCAGAATCCATCTTACGTCTCTGTGGTGTCTGACCCCAATTCTGCGAAGCCCCACACTCTCTTGTCCTCACCAGTGCCCATGGCTCCCACATTGTTGCCAACAGCCAAGAGGGCCGATTCCGGTCTTGTTGATGCCCTGAGATTTTCTCGCTTCACAGTCTCTCCTGCTCTGGAGCCACATCTATCTTCAACCTGTGACACTGAATTGGGACCCACGGCTGGTAAGTGGACATGGATCTTTGTGGTTCTTATCCAGACAGTGGAGCTTCCAGGTAGCAAGGAAGGAGTAGGATTCCAAGAAAATACTGTGCCCTGGGGAGGGCAGCACTCAAGAATGATCTTCACTCACCTTTAAAGCATGTGTGCACTCCCAACCCCAGTCCGAGTTTCTCAACAGCAGATCTTGTGGTAGGGAGCCAGCCCTACCACAATGGGGAGCAGAGAGGCGGGGACGCTGTGGGCCTCGCCTGCAAGCAATACCAGCCCGCAGGCCAAATCCCACCTGCCTGGCTCCCGCTGCTGCCCACTTCCTCCAACTGTATGCAGGCACCATCCAGCGCACATTTGGCTGCAGCACCAGGATTGCAGCCGGACTGGCCATGCCCAGGAACTGCCACAACCAGCTGCTCATCCTGCTGCTGCTCGGGGAATTGTTGAGAGCAGATCTCTGCTTCCACCTCTGGGTCTGGCCCTGGGTGTGGCAGGGCCTGGCTGGGGACCAGGTGTGTGTGAGTGTGTGTGTGTGGGGGGTTACACCTACCTGGGAAAGGCCACTCTGGGCTTCCCCCCTCCAGCCACTCCCGCTGCTGATAGCATGGAAAAGAACCCAGTGGTGGAAAGCAGCCTCGCAGGCCGCTCCAAGCTGTGGAGTCTCTTCAGGCACCCGCTTTACAGCACCCCTGAGTGGCCAGTGGAGAAACTGCTACTGGACTGTCGGGGGCCCTTTTCACACTGCTTACCTGCTGCCGCAACGACACGAAATATCGCGCAAAAAACACGGAACGTCGCTTTTTCACGCTCGAGATTTGCACGTCGTTGTGGCAGCAGGTAAGCAGTGTGAAAAGGGCCTGGGTGAAAACTGGAAAGCTGGCAACCCTAGGAAGGAAGGAAGATTGGATCTGGGGTAGGGGATATATATTCAATTACATAATTTGGCATGGGGAAACTACCTCTAATCTTTAATCTGTGGAAATCTTGGCCATTGAGAAGGATGACCTCTTGAGGAAAACGGATGGGTGCTTCTGCCTCTGAACAACGGAACCATTAAACAGTGAAATGTGGTGAGAAAGCAGCTTTCAGCGTGCACATCATTTTAGGCACCAGGAGTGTTGCGGAGATATGACTGAGATCTTGAATTAAAACAGAGATTTTTGGATTCTCTGACAATCAGCAGCTCTACAAATTTCATCACATCCATTTTGAAAGGTGGACAACCAACAATCTGAAGATGCTGACTGGCGACAAACAGGGCCTCAACCAGGGCATGCACCTGTTGAGAGCGCAGCCCTTGGCCGCATCCTGGGATTAGAGTAATGTCCCTACTGAACCCAATCTGACACAGTACATAAAAATGCAATTTGAGGAAATAGCTGCTTTGGGTTTGTTTTAATTCCATCACAATATATTCTGTATGTGGCTGGATATTGTGCATTTATGGTTATTATTTATTATTTCTATAGCACCATCAATGTACTTACCCCTTCTCAATCTACAAGAAAACTGCCCTGACCTGAGGAGCAAACGATTTAAAAATTATTCTGATGTAGTCTATCTCTGGCCAATTAGAGGAAAGTTTTCTCTGACATTTCACAAAGTCCTATTTCTAGGAACTGATTTTAGAGATAAACTATGTGATTTAAAAAAAAATCAGTCTAGTATACACACACACTTCAGTCATTTTGGAAGTAAGGAAACCTTGTTAGCCCCACGCCCTGTACAATGTAGTTCTTTGTGCACTTACTAAGAAGTATGCCTCATTGAACTAATTGGGACTTAACTCTTACTAAATATGTCCAGAACTGGGCTGTTACTGAGTCTGTGATACATGGAGCGTCCCAAAAAGATGGAATGGGGGGGGGGGGAGGCGCGGCAGGGCAGCAGCATTGGGGAGAAGATAATCTTCTGTGTACTGAGACAATAATAATAACCACACTTATATACCTGCTCTTCTACATACATTAGTGCCCCACTCATAGTCACTTACCCAAGGCCACCTGCTGAGCTCATGGCGGTAGTGGGATCCGAACCAGCAGAGTGCTGATTCGCCACTCCACTACTTAACCATAATCTTCCATGCACACAGGTCTAAAAAAAATCTCCCCCTTATCATTATGCTGATGAGTCAATTCTTGAGGCTTCGTTTTCTTTGTATTCATTTTTAAAACTTCTGTATTGCCTTTTCAGTTGCAACAGCTAATGAAATATGCAGAATAAATAGCAGGGGTAAATAGAGTCACCTGATTAAAATATGACCCCCCTCCCCTCTTTTCTCTTCCAGACCCCATTGAGAACTGAGATGGCATAGGGACAAGATAGCTCTGCCTGTCCTTTCAACATACGGGGACGACGCCCAATCATCCCGTTGACTTGCGGATGCCAGGAGACCACACGCTAGTTCTTGTGGCAGATGGACAGATGGATGCATTTGTGTGCGTGTGGCGTGCGTTTGCGTGCATGGTGTGGGGCCGTCGTCGCTAACTGGAGCCTGAGATACACAGACCTTTGCCCTCCTCCCTCTCCTGCCCGCCAACATGTCCCACTTGCAGGGGTGAGGTGTGGAACTTTTTGTACAAGCAATCATGAGCCACCAAGTGACGAGGGAGGCTTTGCCACAGTTTTAGGGGCCCTTGCCCCCAGCACTGGCTATTGAATGTATAACCCCTGCCCCTCCTTGCCTCTCTTCCTCTCTCCGATACGTCCCTTAGGAGGACCCTCTGTGCCAAATGGAGAGGGTAGGGGGGTGGGGTGGGGGACACTGAAATTTCCAGGAAGTGGCCTCTGAACAGCCCCTCTGCATCTCCTTGAATTTCATCAGCTGCGCCCTGGAATGTGGAACACGACTGCCAATTTAACCCCTTCTGTGCCAAATGGAACTGAATGGGGCTGGTGACCCTCCCCTTTTAACCAGCATTGTATTTAAAAAAAAAAAAGACCATTGATTTAAACCTTGGACAAAACTTCACTGGCAAGATGCAGCAACCTTCTTGGATCTGCTACCCTGGACAATTGAATTCAGCAGTCAGGTGGTATGATTTGGTTAGATGGGGACCTTTATTTGAGGCCAAGGGGATGATCCACAAGTATTATTTTTCAGAGGTGATATGATTTTAAGTTGGTTATCCATTGGTCGACAGATGAAGTGCCATGGGAGAATGCTGCCCTGTTAGTTTGTAGAGGGCCTGCACTGGACACCCTTGGTTAATGAGACAGCCTAGCATTTTTTCCTGGTTGGTTAGTGTGTCCTACTTGGAAATTTGTCATGGTTCATACTGAGAAGGGATTGAAGAGAATGGCTTTCATGGGACTGACCTGTCCCAATCCTGTTGGGAGATTAATAAAAGCTTCTGGACCCTCCCTATTCTTCCCACAGATTGGACTGGCCACTAAACCACTGTACTCAAAGCACAGTGTGAAGAGAAGCGAGTTGTCTGGGGAATGTTAATAGGGAGGTTAGAAATGTGCAAGTGGGGGGCTGAGTGGGAGTCCTGAAATGATGGGCTTGGCTCATTCCTGCTTTCTGGGTGTGGTGTGCTGTGGCCAGACTTGGAGGGGAAGAAACGTAAGGGGAAGGCAGATTATGTGGGCTTATCTTGGGGAGGGGGGGGGGTTGATATATGCATGATCTCGCCTTGTAGCAGGGAAGAAATTAGACCTGTTGATCGCTAACTGACCTCTTCCAGCACTGGCCTCTGTGGAAAATATTAAGCAGGCTACAAGCAGCATATTGTTAAAAAAAAATCCAGAGGGGTGGGCGTGTTAGCTAGTTGCATTAAAAAGGGGGAAAAGGGAGTCTTGTGGCAAATCAAAGACTTATAGTGGCATAAACTTTTGTGAACTAGAGCTGACGGCATTAGATATATGAAGCGTTGTCCACAATTGGCAGATACAAAATTAGGAGCAGTAGCCAAGGACTGCCAAATGCAAGAGGTGCAGCCTTGCTTAGAAATCTGAGGATGCATACATCTGGGGAAGGGGACTCCAGTCCACAAAAATTTGGCCACAATAAATCTGTTCATCCTTAAGATTTGACAAAGTTCTTGTTTATCTTTGGTATATCGATAATGAGTCAGTAATGCAGGTCAGCTTTATTAAGAAGGTTGGACTTAAAAGAAGTAATACAAGGATTTCCCTCCCTACTAGGGCAGCTTAGGGTTGTTGCCCCACCTCACCCTCTCCAGGCAAGACTTGAGCCTGCCAGTGTATAGCTAAGACGTAAAGAGATGCTCAACTGGCAGCTTTTACTAGTATCTCAATGCAAATGGGGATGTCGGTAAGTATTACCATGCTGGGTCCTGCTAATGGCTAATGATAGCCTCCAGCAAGACATCGTGGGAATATCATTTTATTTATGGCAGTCGGGGGTGAACAGAGGAGCTGAGAGGCAAGAGAGTAAATCAGTGCAATCCCATCAAAGTTTGTTTGATCGTTATCTCAAAGGCAGGTTACCGGACAGAGCAATGTAGAACCCTTCGGTCCTGTGTGGCATCTGATCCGCAGCGCCCTGGTAGCTGCAGTACAGCCTTCTGGCGGTCTGCAATGGTGGAGCCCAGTTGCAGCAAAGAACAGGCCAGCAGCTGAATAAAGAACGGCACCTGGGTCTGGCGGCCAGAATCCCTGACTCAAGATTCCTGATGCCTTATGCCAGCTTCTCTTGTCCCAATGGCACTTCAGGCTAGCTGCCATCACAACATTTCCTGAGTCCCCTGAGTTGCTTACAAGGCGTTAAGCAATCCCATGGGAAGTAACTGCCGGGAAAGGAAAAGTTTGCAAAATACTCCCCAAGAAGTGAAGTCTCCCGTTTCCTTTCTGAGCCCCATGCTTTATACAGCCACTGTCCATTGGGTCACCTGTTTCACACTGTGAGGAACCTGGACTGAAACCAGGGCTTTTTTTCTGAGAAAAGAGGTGGTGGAACTCAATGAGTTGCCCGCGGAGAAAATGGTCACATGGCTCATGGCCCCGCCCCCTGATCTCCAGACAGAGGGGAGTTGGCGCGGAGGGCAATCTAAACTCCCCTCTGTCTGGAGATCAGGGGGCGGGGCTACCGGCCATGTGACCATTTTCAACTATGCCTTTCACCTGAGACATTTCCCTCTTTCCAAGGGAACGCCGCCTCTGATCCATGAAGACTGATTTAGAGTGACCCTTGTTGATTGTGCCATACCGTCAATTGCTTTAAGATTTTTGCAGATGGAGCTGGAACTGGCGCATCTCAAAAACACCAAGATGGGAAATCAATGCTCCAGATCAGAACAATATGACCATCTACCATGTGACCTCATGGGGTCTGTGGGTCCAGTGTGAATTTTGGCTTCCCACCTGCCAAGACTCAAAGTGATGCCCTTGTTCAGTGATTATGGCTTACACTCTTGTTTCGAATCTCCTTTGGGGGCAACTTTGCAGGATGCAAATGCACATGAGTGCTGCGTTATAACCCCTCTACATAATGCCACCTAAAGAGGTGGGAGGCTTTGCCAAATTTCTGATCTGCCAAAATGAAAGAGGGTTTTTTTTTTTTAAATACTAATTAAAAATACCCAACACTTGCAATATATTTCTTGCGGTGGGGCTGAAAGTGGTCAGAGGGTGGATGGATGAAAGAAAAGGGAACAGGCATGCTTAAAAATGTGGAAATGAGGAAATGAATGGTTGATGTATTGTTGGAGAGGGTGATGTCAGTATTGCAAAGGATGTGGATGGTCAAGAGATGTTCCCGGAAACTGCAAGTGGGGAGGGGATGCATCAGTGGAGGGGGTTGTGGGAATGAATGCTGGGGTGGGGAGAGTGCTTACATATAAGAACATCTCCAAATTCTACAATGAATAAATTGTGCATATTTGCATATGTTGAATGGATTTGCCTAATTTTCCAGTTGTGAAGTATGGGTTTTTCCTCAGATGGGTGTGAAAGGAAAAGAAGGGCAAGGAAGAGGATGTGAGTCCGGACGCAGCTCACTCAGAGGGAAAAATGAGAAGTGGTAGAGCCAGCCTAAAGATTTGGGGCACCCTAGGCTAGGTGGTGCCCCCTGCCACTCTGTGAGGAGGCAGGAAGATGGCTGCTCCCCTTTTTATCCCTCTCCCCCGCATGGTGCCAGCTCTCATTGTCCTCCCGCCAAGCCACAGCAAGAAGCCGCTGCCCACCCATCTTGTCCCTGGCTAAAAGTTCCCTATTCAGGCCCTCTTGAACATTTCAAGTTTTCCTCATCCATCTTTGAGGATTAGATGCCTGTTCTTTCTCAAAACAAAACCAAGCATTCCATCCATGCTTCCATTCTCTTTCGACCAGCTCTGTCTCTTTCCCTTCTTTCAGAGTTCTGTGTAAAGTCACACAGGACACACAACTGACTTACGACGACCCCTTCAGAGTTCTAATCCTGCCCAAAGGAGGATTGAGAATGGATAGCCATTGATTATTTGATGCTAGTGATGACCAAAAACTAACAGAGGGTTATGTGTGGAAAATAAGTGGAAGATTTGTGGACAAGTTAGGGGCTGGGCTGAGGTGGAGATCAGTAACACCACAAGGTAATGCGCAGTAAATTAAGACCAAGGTTCCATGGCTTTGCGGAGGTGAAGAATATGGCGATCCTCCTCCGGAAGGCTTGGTTGCTGGCAGGTGCGTGTGTGAGGGAATTATCGGTATAGTCCCTACTCTGTTTATGCAAGGTTGAGGCAACTTCTGAAGGCTAATCAAGTGGAGCTGGGGGTCAAAAATCCATGAGTAGTTCACTGAATGGGCGACAAGCAAGAGATAACAGCATCTTGGGCAGTGATAGAGATGGCTTAGCTTGTTTTCTGTTGCTACTAACAAAAGCTTGGACTTGAGATGACCTTCCCTTGAATTCTAAACCAGAATGCTAAGTGCTAGGAAAATGAAGAAAATTTTCATTTATGAGTATTACCAAATATCATGAGTTTGCAACTTTTTGTGGTATACACACAGCAAATTAAACACGTGAACGTACCTCATACGTTAAAGGGTAAAAGTCAGGACATGCTAACTCATATATTTATTCATTTTTTTTATACTTATCCCAAATCCTATTTATTTATTCTGTTCTCTACAAATGTGCCTCATCCTGTCCACCTTGATGACATTTAGTATAACAGAATCTAAGAATATCCAGGCAGGAATATTATATTAAACTTTATTAATATTAGAGTTCAGAAGTATCAACAGATGGATATATACATAGCTAATGAGATTTCCCCCACCTCCATGGACACCTGCAGATACCTGTGTTCCTATGCATTGATGCTTTCTGTCTTAAACATAGACACACTGATAAATGTATGCTGTCTGCTTTTCCTACAAATCTCTTGAACTCTATAAAAACTTCAGGATAACACAAGTTTTGTTCCACCACACACTCCTGAGCATATATGCATGAGGCCACGTGCAGTCACTGAATGAATACAGAAAACGATGTATTAAGTGATAACCAACCAAGCAACCTGATAGTAAGTTGGTTGTTTATATTCACTTTCCAAGTAGTGAAGAGAATTTTACTAGATCCTTTCTAATTCAGCATATGTGGTAAGGTGCTTCCCACTTAAAAGAGATAACCAATTAGTTTAATCAAGCAGTTCCATGCACATCATGGTTATCAATGGTTGTCTGTATTCACCCATTTTTGCCTGCTATGTTTTTTTTTAAAATCGGGGCTGCAGGTTGCACACAAGGCAAAACAAAATTTAATTTGCTTTTTTTTGCACTCTTTCGTGGTAGAATTCTTATTTTGTTTTGGGGTGATCCATTCAGTCATGCTTCTGCAAATTCAAGTATCACTACCTCTCTCGAGTCTTCAAAACGGATCACATGAAACCCAAAACTTCTCCAGAAATTTCACTGCTCGAACTTGAATCCCCATATTGAAAAAAACTGATGTCAGATATGAAATTCTGATGTTTAAATTCACACTTTGGGGTCCAACGTGGAGACATATAGAATACAAGAGGCACCATTTTCTGATTCCTGGAAACAAATAGTTTCAGGGTGCAACTAAATGGCACATAGGAGGCCTGTGATCAGATCTCCCAATGGACTTTTTAAGTTTAAAAAGCATCTCAGGACCCTGTGCAGTATGAGGACAGGGTGCGTGTTTATCTCCCTCATATAATTTTCCCAATAGAAATTTGCTGCTCTGAGCTGCTATTAGCCTTTGTGGGGGGTGGAGGGTGGGAATAGGTGCTTGTATCATATCTACATTTTTTGAGATTAGGGACAGCTCTAGAGAGAGAAGGATTTCTACTGAGAAAATGGCATAGGGGAGAAGATAATCTTATCCCCCGATCTAGTCCCTCCAGCAGTTTTTTAACTTTTAGAAAATGCACCAGGAGATTCAACTGTGAATCTCTACAGCCTTATCTAGATTAGCTTCATCTGTGATACATACTGACATAAAAGCACACACATACATACAAACAAACACACATACATGGTGATTGGGGTCATTTCTCTCTAGCAAACAGGCAGGAAATGCATACATAGCATATATATCTTTAGTACCACCCCTAAAGGATGGTTAAAATTAGGCTTCCCTGTTAATAAGGCACACATTCCAGCTTTAGAAATTTAAAGATATCACAATCAAAACAGAACTTGTTACAGAACACATGGTGACGGGTTATTAGACACGGAATATTGCCATCATATTTCCACACCAAGATTGCAGTCAACTTTCCCTCTCCTTCAGTATTTGGTCCTCCAAAGCCTGGTGTTAAATTTGTCACAGCGAACTGATAACTTTCCAACCTAGCCTCTCTGTATCTGAGGGTTCACCAGAAACACCAGAGATTTATGACTGGCTCTTCAGATATCATTCACTGTCTTTAAAAGCAGCAGTGGCCAGGGGAGGGGATGGCAACTGGATCAGGGCCGTGGCGCTGTGGCGCAGGAAGATCAACTGCTCCCTGGTGCATTCCCCACACAGAAACTGGCCCCTACCAGCTGCTATTAAAACACCAATAAGGAAGGAAGAAAATAAAAAGGCAGGTTGCCTGTACTGGGGTTAAATAGCAACTTCCCCTTTGACCCGGCCCTGATCCAAATCCCCTCCCCGACAACTGCCTCTATAAAAGAAAACCAAAGACATCTGGTAATCCAGCCATGTTTCTCCAAAGTATTGGCTGGCTACATCCCAACAGCAGGCTCAGAAGCGAAACCACGTTTTGTGCTTCTGAACCCAGGTGAGAATTGGAGCAACATCCCCTACCCACCCATTATATGTCTGAGCTTTCCCTGCACTGCAGAGTGAAGCTGCGGGTTTCTGTTTTGGGTGTTACATGAGAAATATAAAGAGAGGATGTACTGCCACCTGGTAGAGCTTCCTTCTTTTTACTCCCCCGCCACATCTATAGCCACACCCTCATCAAATACCGGTATCAAATGAGGAATTTTGAAGTGTATCCTAGGGTGGACAATGCTGGAACTTCCTAGAGATTTGAGGAGGGGAGGAACCTTAGGAGGATATAATGCCACAGAGTCCACCGCCCCCCCCCCCCAGCAGCCTTTTGTCCAGGGGATCTGGGGCCTGCCACCTGGGAATCAGTTGTATTTCTGGAAGATCTCCAGGCCGTACCTGGAGGCTGGCAACCCTAAGCATGTCATACATATATTCAGCTGCCAACCTTTTTTAAAATAAAAAAAAAATCTCAGTGCATTCTGCTGATTTTGTTCTCTAATCTCCCATATGGTTTAATATGGTTAATTGCACCCACTCCTTAATCTACAGGCAAGGTGGCTCATCAGATTTGGCACAAAGGAGCACTCAGTCAGCGCTGCAAAGGAAAGAAAACAAGAGATCTAAAGGAAAGGGAAAAAAGAGACCCTCGCTTGACTTGTACATAGAGTTCAATTGGAGGGGTTGATAGCTTGAGTTAACGAGCTCTGCCTCTGTGCTCAAGGTCCATCATTTTACTGCAGGTCTGAGAACCACACCAGAGTAACAGCCCTGGGCTGGCTTTTACGATCACTTGTCCCAAGACATACGATGTCGAGGCATGAATTACTCATTTCCAGAGGCCATTACCTCTTTTCAGCCTCTGATTCATCTATCAATAATGTGGACAAATCCAAAGCAAGGAAGATCAAGGATTATGATCTCTGTAACTAGGGCCGTTTCCACACGTCTTCTCCCCCTCCCGAAAAATAGCGCAAAACTTATGGAACGATGCGCCTTCATGGTGCGATTTCCCGACATGACTTTGCTTCGTGGCGCGATAACATCAGAAAACGTGCCACAAAGCAAAGTCATGATGGAAAATCGCGCCACGAAAGCGCGTCGTTCTGTAAGTTTTGAGCTATTTTTCGAGAGGGGGAGAAGACATGTGGAAACGGCCCAGAACTAGACTGGGATGTCATAATGGCACTTCTGTGCCTGCAGGGGGCAGCACTGCCACACTTTCACAAGGGAGTTACTTTTCCTAGGGAAAAACGGGATAGGGTAAATGTGTGTGTATGGGGGGGGGCACAATATGCCCTTTCCTGACAGGAAATAAACCCCTTTCTTTTGCTTAGGCAGAGATTTTGCAGCTGAAATATTCGACTGGGAGTTTTGACCGAAATGCCTGCATTTTGGTCGCCACAAACAAGGATATTATTTTTGTGTGTGTTATTAATTTCAGCAACTGAACTTAAAACAAATTAATCAACCCATTTATTATATATTGTGTTGTCTGTTCTAATCTGCTACCTTCCAGAGGACACAGAAGTCAGGGCTCCTGGCTTTTCTGTCTATATTCTACTATGCTACTAGTTCCCCAACATTCAGGAACATGGTGAAGTCTCTAAATTTCTTACAGACCACCATATAATCTAATAATAAAGTTCTGGTTAAATACACTACATAAAAAATCAGTATAAATTACATGGTAAACCTAGGATCAAAACATGTGGCTTATTTTTCATGGAAGTGTGTTAGTGAGATGAATATTGCTCTTTCGAAGAAGGTATTTCCACAATAGACTGACAAAAAAGACCCATTTGCTGTGTGGGCCACTTCAGTGAAGTTTGTAGACTACCAGCAGTCCACGGAAATATTTCAGGAGCTATTGCATACCTAACAAATTCAAGAATCATAAATCTCACCCCCCCTTGCCGCCCGCAGCCCAAATTACTCCATCACCGGTAACTAAGAGCATGTTTCCATATCCATATCCATCACTGATTATAGCAAGTGATGGCATGGAGGTGCGAAATAGCCATTGCTAATCAAACACCAACAGACAGAATTTTCCTCTCATTTGATACAATCTCAAATGCATTCGTTTTCAGTGGAGACTGTTCACATACTCATCAGAAGTCAACAGGGGCCGGTTCACACATGTATGCTTAATCACTTGAGGAGCACGCATGACTTATAAATATGAATGGGCCATCGTATCTTGGGTTTTTGAACAGAGTTGTTTCTCACAGTCAGTTGCCAGTCCTCATATTCATTGTTATTGTGTGTCATGCCATCAGGGCCAGTGCTACCATTGAGGTGGTGAGGCGGTCGCCGCGGACACTGAGGCGCCAAAGGGGGCAGTGGGGGCGGAGCCGCATGCCACGGAGCTGGCGTGCCTGGCCCACAGCTGCTGCAGCTGGCCAGCCCCATGCTGCCGCCGCCATCACCAACACACATCCCTGGCTGGGCGCAGCAGCCGCAGGCCAGGCACGGCAGGAGTCCGGAGCGGCGTGCGGAACCTCCCTGGCCACCCACCGCGCCTGACGGGGAGCGCAGGCAGCCTCCGCGCATCATCCCAGCCACCCGCTAGCCAATGGGGCTGGCTTGCTGCATGGTGACATCATCATGCAGTCCAGGGGGCGAGCACGTGCACTATGTGCACGTGCACGTAGGGGCAGCCGCTGGTGCCAGAAACCGTGGCACCGCCCCTGCATGCCATGTACACGAATGTGTGAATCAGCCCCAAGGATACACGACTGATCACACAGCAATTGCCTTAAGGTCTTTTCACACAGAGATTTTTCCACTTTCCCTCTCTCAGCCTCCAAGCTTCCTTGTTTTCTGTTTTTCATCCTTCTGTGATTTCCTCATCGCTTCTCTGCTTTCTCCCAATATGAAAAAGTATGCAGGAACAATAAGAAACCACAGAAAGGCAACAAAGACGAGAATGTGAGGAAGCTTGGAAGGAAAAAACACCGCTGTTTAGCAACCGAACGGTGGAGAAATCTCCCTGTGAAAGGATGCCTTGTGTGGCTCCACCTTAAATTCAGCTTGTCTGGATCTTTCAAATCACCTTTAAACCAAATTCTTCTCTCCCTAAATCATTCTCCCTTTCTCTGTCCCTTATCCTGACATCTCCAAATCCTACACTTCAGGGATAAATTTCAGGCATCTTGCTCTTTTGAAATCCATGAGAGTGGCAATGAACTCGTATGCCTGCCGTTGCTACCCTACCTTGCAAAGCACCCTTAGGAGACGAAACAACTATCCCACCACCGCGCACAGTGAACATTTCAGATGGGCAGGCGATTGCGCGAGAGCCCACCATCATCAAGGAAGTCACTGATCCCATTCCCCATGCACAATTCAGAGGAAGTGAGGAGATCCAAAATCATCCCACAGGAATCAATGGCATTCCAACGGAATTCCGGAAATGTCACTTTCATTCTGACCTTAACTGTCTTTCTTGGAGATATAGACCACTGGAATGAGGCCTGAGGTCTTCTGCACAGACAGAAGAATGAGGCGGTAGAATCCCACAGCAAGAGACTAGACCTTCGGACTGTAGAGAGGGGGATGCCATTTTAAATGCTGCCCCCATGAAAATGTCAGCACAGTGTAATGGTTAGAATGTTGGATTGGAGTGGAATGACCCTGGGGACAAGTCCCCACTTTGTCATAAGGGTCACTGAGTAACCCTGGGCCACTCACTTTCTCTTAGTCTCATTGCTGTCACAGGGTTGTTGTAAGAATTACATTAAATTGGGGGAACGACACATGTTACCCTAAGCCCCTTGGAAGAAGAGCAGGATAAAGACATAATAAATAAACTAAATATTCTAATACATTAAAAACAACAACAACACTGCAGGATCCAATCTCATTCCATTCCTTGCATGCTAGCTTTCTTCTGGTAGGGAGATTCCTCCCCCCCCCCGCCCAAAACTGTAGTGATGCATTCAAAAATGAGATTCTCCTGTTTGCAGTCCCAAGTGGCACACTCCATTTCACCCCTTTGTGACTCTACCACCTCATTCTGCTACATGTGTAGGTCAGGCTTTACTCCAAAGTCTAGGACTCCAATCCAAAGCAGTGGGTGCTCCAAGAATTGTGGCTTTCATCCAGATGCCGTGATCTAGTGCGCCTTCTATGCAGACATATTGCAAAGTGAGAAGCCAGTCTTCCTATCCACTCCCAGTTTTTTTTCCTTTTTCCCTCGCTCAGACCTCCAGTTCCTCTTCCTCCACTTTTCCTTGGCCTCTGTCTATCCATTTGTAACGTTCCTCATCCTAGCTCCTGCTTCTCTCCTGTTTCCTCTCCTTTCGCTGTCGGCTGCTGTCTTTTGCTGGAATTGTTGCCTACCACCAGTGGAGCACATGACTGTTCAGCTTCTCTGCCATATCTCATGACACACGGTGCCAGCCCCAGGAGCTGCAATACTCTCGTTGGCCACTAGAGGGGGTGGTGAGGAGGCAGCCAGATGTACTTTGTTAGGTGAGAATGTACAGACTGTGGTGGAGAGAGAGCGGGGGAAAGAGCCATGGATCGGCGCCACCTATCCCTGTGCCTCTCACTGGATGAGTGGGGCTGAGCGGTCATTCGTCACGGTACGTTTCAGTTTGATGTGAGCAAATGGGTTGGTCCTGCAATGGGAAAGGAAAGCATCAGCTTGAATCAAAGTGTCAGGCTCAGATCTCGGGAGTCTGGTGAAGAAGCCCTATGACCAGTTAAGGTAAGTGTTCTGTAGTGGTTAGAGCTACAGACTGGGAATGTGGAAAGCAGAATTCAAATCCCCATGTGGCAATGAAGCTCACAGGGTGACTCTGTGCCAATGTGCCAGTATTTCTCAGCCTACCCTACCTCACAGGGCTGTTGTGATGAGAAATGAAAGGAGGAGGACCCGTGTATACCACCTGTGCTCCTTAGAGAAAGTGTGGGATGAAAATATGGCAGACAGGTTGAGTTAACCCACAGCAGGGAACAGCTGGATGGACTGGGTCATTTTTGCCTTCCACTGGGCATAGAGGGAGGTGAGGGGCGGAGGTAGCTGTGAATGTCCTGCATTGTGCAGGGGGTTGGACTAGATGACCCACAGGGGTTCCTTCCAGCTCTTTGTTTCTAAATAATGGATGGGTGGGGGGATACCACATGAATACTTCCCTATGGTTAATAAAACCCTCTCTGCAAATGAAGAAGCAACATGTTAGAGAAAAGCTCATGGTCCGGCACTTTGCTGCAAAGCTAACTTCTGATTTGCAGAGAGTTTTCAAGACAAGATAGCATTTAAAAAACCAACCCCAATCTCCCCTACTCGTGAAAGCTAGGCTAGAATCACAGCGCTGGGAATCCCTCAGAGGCTTTAGACCCCGTGTTATAAAACAGAGGAGGATATGGTATTCCTAAACCATAAATATGCAAGACTGGCGGCCTCACAGGAAGAAAGAAGATCCCTGAAGTCACAGAAGAGGGCTCTTACCTCGAAGGAGAGGCACTAGGGCTCCCAAACTCATTTGCTAACTGGAAAGGAAAGGAAAGAAAGAAGCCAATTCAAATATAAAAGAATACATTCCATTCATGCAAAAAGACCCACAGACATGCATCCAGTCAGATGCTCCAGAACATCAGGAAAACCACTCAGTCCTTGGAATGGTAAGAGTTTTCAAAAAACGAACAGACAAAAAGCACTGAATTTTGAATGCATCACAAAAGAAGTTGTTTCTATTAAGAAGTGTCATTTGGCGGCTTCTGACCACAGAGTGGCAGCAAAGGAACACTGAAGAGGCCCCCAATACTGGCCTTTGACAGGGTCCTCCATTTGACACACACAATCCTCACTGGCCTCCACTCACCTGCGACAGGTCAGGGTTCAGCATGCTGTAAGGGCGTTGACGGGATGCGCTGGCACGCGGGGAAGGCCTGAAGCGTGGGCTGTCCCCTCCGTCAGGGCCAGCGAGTGGAGAACCAGCTCGGTCCAAATTTCCTGTGCTGCTACTGTTCATTTTGCTAAGTGGACAGCTGTACAGAGAGACGGTGGGTAAGGGTTGGTTTGAGGAAATTCAAGCCAAGTGTTAGTAGGTATTGGCACCCCACCATTCAGATTTAACCTCAGTCTCCCTATTTCCCAGAAGCAGGGGCAGACTGACACTTTAACATAACCAGGGAACAGCACCGGAAGACCACTGGTAGCCAGGAGCATAGGCAAGCCTGCCTCTACTATCGCTGCTGCTGCAGCCGGGGCCCAAGCCGAGTGGCCCCTATGGCACTGCCAGCACCGTAAGGACTGTTTGGCTCAGCTTGATCTGAGGCGGTTTTGTCCCTGCTCAGGTCCGGATAGTTTGGCTCAGCTTGATCTGAGGTGGACTCGCCCCTGCTCAGGTCTAGATAGTTCAAGGTCTTCCTGCCATTTCCATCAGCTACTATTTTCTTTCCAGGGAGTCCGAGGGTCAAGGCTCCTATTCTTACACCCCTCCTCTAACTCTCTCTGCCTAAAGAAATCATATAAGACCAGTTGACAACTAAAAATAAAAACAGGCCCTTGAAAGCGTGGGATTTGAAATAAATAAATAAAACGGCATATGCCACTACCTTCCTCAGGGCCCACAGGGGGAAGCAGGAGAATTGTGTCATTTCTGACACGTTTCCTACTATGGATTTGTTCACAAGGCCGGCGCAGGCCACTTCTTGGCCAGTAGCAGGGGTGAATTAGACGGTGCTGAGGGCTGTGGCACAGAACCACCTGCCATTCCTACTCCCAAAGGCTGCTACACTCCATGCACTGGGACAACTGTGCTTTTTCACGAACGGTGTGGGGCACAGCCTAGCTCCGGGGCCAACGATGCTGTTTTAGCAGATTCAAGGTCATGTAAGTTACAGGAATGCTATACTTGCCGGTATGGAGCAGTGCTGTACCATTTTGCTCTGTGAAATAGGGGATGGATGGGGGAGGGGGCTCCCTGACCTGGATGGTCCAGCCTAGCCTGATCTCATCAGCCTTCAGAAGCTAAGCAGGGTCGGTCCTGGTTCTTGCTTCAATAGGAGACCACCAAGGAAGTCCAGGGTCACTACTCAGGAGCAGGCAATGGCAAACCACCTGTTTGCCTCTTGCCCTGAAAACCCTACAGTGTTGCCAATAGGCGGCTGTGACTTGATGGCACCATACACACAGGGTGGGTATAAATGGGCAAAGTGATAAAAAGGCACGGCTGTGCTCGCAGTACCCATGACAGGGTTTTCCCCTTTACCATTACCAGAGACATATTGCCAATGGGATGAAGTGGCTAGAATGTCAGACTAGGATCTGGGAGACCCGGATTCAAACCTCCAATCTGCCATGGAAGCTTGTTGGATGACCTTGGGCCAGTCAGCCTAACCTACCCCACAGGGTTGTTGTGAGGATAAAACGGAGATGAGGAGAATGACGTAAGCCGCTTTGGACTCCCAATGGGAAGAAAGGCGGGGTATAAATGAAGTAATAAATAAAAACAAAATAACAGGTCTAGGGCAGTCAGGTGTCAGTTCAGGGGATGGTGTCTCCTACCTGGTGGCTGCAGCACCTTAGCAAGGACTCCAATTTTGCCCCACAGTTAGTGGGCAAAAGCAGGTGAGCAAAATGAGATACGAGGGAGAAGGAAACCCACTTCCCCCTTAACATGACCCAGAAACTATTCGAGCCAGAGGAGCCCGTCTCCGAGGCAGCAGCTGGAACTTCTCAGGATAGCCTCCTCAGCCCAACTCTGCCACTCCCGCCGCCCCCTCCCCTTTCAGGATCGAAGACTTGCCACTTTACCTGATGAATGCTTTGTCAGCCCCTTCAGCTGGGGGGAAGGGCCGGGTGTAGGAGAAAGGGAACCAGCCTTTCCTGTAAAGAGGAAGTGCGGGTAAAGGAGTTTCCATTAAAACAGGAAAGGAGAAGATGCACAACCACTTTCTAGTCTCTGCTAATGAGATGGGGGGGGCGGGATAAGGAGGCTGTGCTTTTAAGCACAAGAAGCGGTAGGAGCAGTCACAGCCAAAACAAGGAGCCAGGATTCCTGGGCCTAGAGAGGGAGTGGGGTCTAGTGAGTTGGGAAAGGGAATTGACCAGGAGCCAAAGTTTCTGTTGTCTGGACAGAGGAGGAAATAGGCCGGGCTTAGTACGCTAGAGCGGGACAGGCTAAGATCTATTTTCTTTGCAAACACAGCACAGGCTAGCTTAGACCCCCTGGGAGTTAATGGGTTTAAGTCCACTGGGGCCCATGATGCATTGGATGAGACACATGAAGCAACCTTATAACAACTCGATAAAGTCTAGCATCTTGGCTGTAGAGGCAGTTCTATGAGGCCTTTCTCCAGCCCCTGCTAGAATTCCACGTGGGACCTTCTGCATGCAAGGACATGCTCTACCACCGTGCCACAGGCGCTCCCTGAAGCTCCGTGCAACTCTCAGCCAGACCTCCCTATCAGTCCCCACACATAGGCAGAGCAGCTCAGGAGAGGGTGCCACGTGTACATATTCATAGAACAGGGGAAGGCTAGCAGCTGGGACTCCAGGATCATTTGGGGGCACAAGGCATGGTGAGGATCTCACATTTTGGTCGTCTCGTTTTCCCCGTAATGCCAGCCATCCCGTGCCTCAGTCACCAGCAGTAGGATGAGGTCTCCCTCTTGGAAGTTGAGCAGGGTGCTGTTCTCGCCTGCTGCATGTGAGAATATCGCCTGGACCCTCCGACGCTCAGAACGTGTGGGCAGTATTGAGAGCGGACTGACACGAGGCAGGGTCTTGTTCTCCACTGTGAGGGGGAGCAGGGATGGGGGTCAGTGGGCAGTTTTCTGTCTGGGACACAATACACTCTAGAGCAGTGATCTTCAGCCTTTCTAGACCCAGAGTCATGCACGGGACCCACTGAACTACAAACATGTGACAGGAAGTCAATACTGCCCTGGAGTCATGTGACACGAAACTCAGGGTTATAACCTCAACAGTTCCCAAGCCAGGATCGCAGACAGCAAACCAAAGAGCTGGGGATGAGAACCACAAGACAGGCACCAGGACGTTTACTATAGTCAAGAACAAGTTTACAGTCAGAGTAATGGCAGAATCTTCCCCCACGCGGAGTGACCTATCTTGGTCCCCTGCTACTCTGCTCAGCATGCATGCCAAGAACGGCAGGAGGCACAGCACATATGCTCTTTATGCAGCAGGTTCTTTCAAAAGGGAGCCAAAAAGGGCGGATCGGTGCCCCTGCCCCAGCAAGGGGGACTCCGAGACCCAACTTAGGGGCCCAATCCACAGGCTTAAGACCATTGTTCCGGAACAGGCAGGTCAACTTACAGAAGGGGTGCGTGGGTGTAACTGACAGTGTTTTAAAACACTGGTGCTCGATGAGGCAGGAGGGCCCTGGGGGCAGCTTGCAGGTTATGTCCAATGCGTGACACTCACCCAGTGTTGCCAGACGGGTCTCCATTGACATCTTGCGCGGCATTGGAAGGGTGCAGGAATAACTGTCAGCGGTCTTGGTCTGTGGGGGAGTCTGAGTGGTTTGTGTGGGCGGCAGACCTGAAGTGATGGTGGTGGATTCACTGACTGGTGGGTGACTCGAGTCCCTTGATCCCCTCCCACGATGAGAGTCACCATTAAGAAGAGGTGTCACCTCTTGGACTGAAGCACGCTGTATGGATAGCAAGAGGGAGAAGGAGGAAGCAAAGGGGTACCGTACCTGCATTCAGGTATTGCCCCATCCTAACTTTTCTTAGTCCTTTGACCCCCTTTGTGGGAGAGAAGGTGGCATGGTATAGCCTGATCTCTTCAGATCTCAGAAGCTAAGCAGGGGTTGGTTCTTGGATGTGGGACCACCAAGGAAGACTCTGCAGAGGGAAGACAATGGCAAACCCCCGCTGCTTCTCACTTGCCTTGAAAGCCCTATGCTGGCGTCGCTACAAGTCAGTAATGACATGACAGCACATGCGAGCATATATATAACCTTTGAAATGAATCGGAGGCCAGGCCCCCCTCTTCATTCCTGGCTTTCCACTGTGAGCTCCAGAGTTGACATCTGACTATTCCAACAAACTCAGGGACTTTAAACTCCATGAAATAAAGCAAGCGGGGGGTGCACCAGTTTCCTGGCTTTTCTAGGCATACACTCACGTGATTTGGTCCATGCTCTAATAATTCTTCCAGGACCTTAGAGCTGGGAAGGGGTTCGGTGACTGGCACGGGTGTCCCCCCAGGGAGATGGTTGGCTGTGAGCTTGACCAAAGCCAGGGCACGCTCAGGTAGGCGAGTGGGTTGGGTGCACGATGTCTGCCAGACAGGCAGCTTGGCTGCTAGCAGCTCCCGCACCTGTGAAGAAAGAGTGACACCAAGATCAGTCGCTGTCTAGGGGGCGGGTTTGTGTGTGTGACTAAGCAGCTTCTCTTCCATCCTGCCTGAGGATGGCAATGCTAGAAAATGCACATTTTGAACTCATGGCAATTAAATCCCGCTCTCCTGCAATCTGTGCTCAACACTCCTTTACTCCAAGATGAACTGGGGCATGCCGGTTGCCAGCTTCTCATTATTGCCCCACTTAAGGTGGCCCATTCGGCATTGATGAGAACCCATTCTTTCTCTATTGTGGCTCCCACTTTTTGGAATGGAGGTGAAGGAGGGCACTAGAAGTGTAAGACTGTTCTATTTGTAAGATAAGAATAATAAAACAGGGTTAACATACCTGTAACTTATGTTCATCGAGTTCTTCTGTGCTGACACACATGGGGACTGCGCAGGCGCAGGCCAGCCGCCGGAGAATTTTCTAGAGCTTCCATGGCTCCGAAGGGGCCGTTTGTCGCGCGCCTCAGCGACCGTTTTCCCGCCCAAACGGTCACGTGATCCTCCAGCGACCAACGGCCCCTTCCCTCAGTTCTCCCTTGCCGCCGCTTGACCAACACACTTCAGCCGTAACACCTTAAAAACACCAATATCCGTTACAGCCATCACAGTATTGTGCATTGGAGTTCACAGCGGGGTAGGAGGGAGGGTTGTGTGTCAGCACAGAAGAACTCGATGAACATAAGTTACAGGTATGTTAACCCTGTTTTCATCTTCGTTCTTCTGTGCCTCCACACATGGGAGTGTACCAAGCTTCACACAATAAGGAAGGCGGGGGTGAAGTCCAACACAATTTTATTGAACAAACAAGATCAAAAATAAATAGATATGCGTATATACATCTATGTAAAAAACTGTGTAAGGACACATAAATATTCAATATTTACATATATACACACCCCCAGGTACATATATACACACTTCCACTCAAGGGTACCCAGCAGGTACGCCAAGAAAGTCATTCCAAACTCCCTCAGGAAAAAAGGGAGTGTAAGACAGCCTTGGCCACAGATACATCCTGCTCCGCATTGACATCAACGGCGTAGTGCCTGACAAAGGTGTCTGCAGAGGACCATGTGGCTGCTTTACAAATGTTAACCAGGGGCACCCCCCTGAGGAGTGCCGAAGAGGATGCTTGGGACCGCGTGGAGTGGGCTCTGACATGAAGCGGGCAAGCCACCCCTGCCAGGGAATAGGCCTTGCTAATGGCCGTCACAATCCACCTAGACAGGGTCTGTGAGGAAGCCCTGTTACCCTTGTCCTTGGCCCCAAAACATACAAACAGGTGAGGACTGGCGCGGAATCCCTTCGTCCTATCCAGGTAATAGGCTAGGGCCCTCTTCAAGTCTAGGGTATGGAGGGCCTTTTCCCCCTTAGAGGAGGGTTGAGGAAAGAATGCAGGCAGTGAGATATCCTGCGAGAGGTGGAAGGCGGACACCACCTTGGGCAGGAACTCAAGGCAGGGACGCAGGACCACCTTGTTGGGATGAAACACAAGAAAGGGAGGGTCAGACCGCAGTGCAGACAGCTCACTGACCCTTCTGGCCGACGTGACGGCCACCAAGAATGCTACCTTGTAGGATAGCATATCCAAGGGGCATGTAGCCATAGGTTCAAATGGAGGCAACATGAGATGTGAGAGCACCAAGGACAGTGACCACCGAGGCACTGGCGCAGACACAGGTGGGTAAAGATTGTACATGCCCTTAAGGAACTGGCGGGATTGCGAGTGAGAAAACACCGTAGCACCCTCAACTCGGGTGTGAGCAGCTGATATCGCTGCCAAGTGTACCTTGAGGGAGGACACCTTCAAGCCCAGGCCACGCAAGTGGCACAAATACTCGAACACAACCCCCAAGGGACTGCTCTCGGGCACCACTCCTCTGGCAAGTGCCCAGAGCTCAAACCTGCGCCACTTGGCCGCATAAGCGCGCCTAGTGGATGGCCGACGAGCATTCAGGAGGACCCTCTGTACCTCGTCAGTAAAGCCTACAGGGGAGGAACGATCCGCCAAGCCGTTAGGTGCAGCTTCCTGGGATCGTGGTGGACTAGGCTCCCGTTTAGGAGAAGGTCTTGCCGAGGGGGCAGACTGACATATGTCCGTTGGGACAGCCGCAGGAGCTTCGGGAACCAAACCTGCCGTGGCCAGAAGGGGGCCACTAGGATGCAGTCTGTCCCGTCCTCCTCTATCTTGCACAGGACCCTGGGAATCAAGGGGAATGGAGGAAACATGTAGTGCAAGCCCTGCGTCCACGTAAACTGGAAGGCATCCCCAATAGAGAGGGGGTCGCTCCCTGCCCTGGAACAGAACGTGTGGGCCTTGGTGGTTGCCGCAGTGGCGAACACGTCTATCACTGGATGACCCCACATCCGGAAGATCGGCCCAACGCACTCTACGTTCAGCTCCCACTCGTGGTCCAGTAAAGGGACCCTGCTGAGGGCATCTGCCCGGGCATTGTCTGACCCAGCCACGTGTATAGCACGGAGCGACACGCCGTTCTTGATAGCCCACTGCCAAGTGAGTGTGGCTTCCCGGCACAGGGCCATGGACACTGTGCCCCCCTGCTGATTCACGTAGTACATGGCAGTCGTGTTGTCCGTCTGCACCAACACCTGACGATTTCTCAGCAGTGCTGTAAGAGACACAAGTGCGAAACGAATGGCCCTTAGTTCAAGCACATTGATATGGAGGGTCTTTTCCCTGTCAGACCAGACATCTTGCACAGACACATCACCACAGTAAGCCCCCCATCCCAACAGAGAGGCATCAGTGGTAACCGTGATGTCATGGTGTTGATACCCAAAAGGGGTCCCCTTAAACAAGTTGTCATCCGACAGCCACCAGTCCAAGGAGGAGAGGATGACCCTCGGGATAGAGAATTTGAGGGACGGAGGGTGCAGCAGAGTATTGTACCTCCGCACAAACCAGTTCTGGAGAGGGCGCATACGCAGCCTAGCGAAAGGCACCACAGAGGTGGCTGCTGCCATATGCCCTAGTAAGCACTGGATAGCGCGCACAGACTGGAACCGGTTCCTTTTAAACATGGACACTAGACCCCTTAGGGTCCGAGCCCTCTCCAAAGGGAGCAGGGCCTTACCCTCCACAGAGTCTAACAGTGCGCCAATGTAGGACACCTTGCAGCTGGGCACCAGCTTGGATTTCTCCAAGTTCACCAGGAGCCCCAGGCGTTGGCAAGTGCTAAGTACCAAGCCAATGTCCTGTACCAGCCTAGACTCCGATTCAGCCACGATGAGCCAGTCATCGAGGTAAGGAAAGATGGTACAGCCCTCTTCCCGCAGGAAGGAAACCACAGGGGCCACACATTTCGTGAACACTCGTGGGGCAGTGGACAGGCCAAAGGGGAGCACCTTATACCGGAAAACCCTTTGCCGGTAAACAAAACTCAGGTACTTCCTGTGCTCCTTCCGTATGCCCACGTGAAAGTATGCGTCCTTTAAGTCAAGAACCACAAACCAATCCCCTTGCCTCAGTAAGGCGATCACAGCCGCCAACGTAACCATTTTGAATTTGGTCACCTTGAGGAAGGCATTAAGGCCCCTCAGGTCTAAAATGGGACGTAAGCCCCCATCCTTCTTAGGGACCAGGAAGAACCTAGAGAAGAAACCCTTTACAGAGTCCTCATAGGGCAATTCTTCCACAGCACCCTTGGCCAAGAGCGATACGATCTCTGCATCCAGCTCGGCCATAGTGTTATTGACAGCTGTCAGGGGTGAACTGCATCTAGGCAGCTCAACAAATTCCAGCCCGTACCCCAGTTCAACAATAGTTAAGACCCATGAGTCAGATGTTATTGACTCCCACTCAGAGAGGAGTGGACTAAGTCTGTCCGAAAAGTTCGGGGATACGGCTGGCGTGACCCGTCAGTACTGCCTCCCGGTGCCCTGCTGATCCTTCTGCTGGGCCGGTTGTTGTGCCGGACGAGGCTTGAAGGGCCGACGCCTCCTCTGCTGTTGTGCGGGAGGGTAAGGCCGCTGCTGGTAGGCAGGATACTGCTGGTAGCCCGGCCGCTGCTGTTGGTACCTGCCCTGATAGTGGTAAGGGCCTGACCGGGGAGCGTACCGTGACCTGGAGGAGGGCTTGTCCGCTGGAGCTAGACCCAAAGACCGCGCCGTCTGCCTGTCCTCTTTTTTCTTTTTCAGGGTCTCGTCGGTCGATTTGGAGAACAGCGAGTCCCCTTCAAAGGGCATGCTCTCCACCCTGGAACGCACCTCTTGGGACAGGGCCGTAGACCGCAACCAGGAGTGGCGCCTGAGGACCACCGCCGAAGCCATTCCCCTAGCAGCAGTGTCAGCAGCGTGGCTCCCAGCGTTCATTTGCTGTTTAGACAGCCGGACAGCCTCTGTTTGCAGCAGGGACACCACCGCCTTCTGCTCAGGAGGGAGGTCCCGGGTATAGGATGCCAACTTCTCCCAGAGGTACAACTGGTACCCTGCCATGATGGTCTGGTAGTTGGCAATCCTCAGACCCAGCGAAGCGACGATGTACTGGCGCCTGCCCATGGCATCAAGCTTCTTGCCCTCTTTATCGGCAGGCACCGAGGAGTGACCCGATCGTCGGGGGTTGAATTCCTCTGTGACAAGGGAGGAAGGTGGAGGGTGTTTCACCAGCGCCGGCCAGGTACCCTGCTTGATCTTGTAGAGCTGCTCAATCCTCTTGGATGTTGGAGGCTGATCACAGGGCACCTGCCATACCTTCTCCACGATTTCCTCAATACCCTCGAGCATGGGGAAGCCAACGTACGCCGGGTTGTCTCCGTAAATGCGTTTGAGGAGCTTGTCCTTGGTCTGGGGAACTGCCGAGGAGATGTCCATCTCGAGAGCCTTGGCCATCCTTGCCATCTGGTCGGCGTAGATGCGGAGGTCCTCGAAAGGCGAGTCCGCCGATGGCACTAGCTCCTCAGCCGGCGATGGTTCGGACCAGGACTCCGACTGGTAGCCAAAGCTCTCCACATCCTCCTCATCGGAACCGAGCTGGGATTCCGGAACCTGGAGCGGAGGGGGAGCCCACGCCGACCTCGATGTCGAAGGCCTCGGTTCCGACACGGAGAAACCCGCAGGTGCCCCTTCCCACTGGCAACGGTATGGCGAGGGGAGGTAGGAGGCCTGTCGATGTCGGGACGCAGTGGACCGGGCCGATCGGACACTGTCCCCAGACCGACGTCGCTCACGACCGGCAGCTGGTGGAGATGGACGGGCAGGGGAAGGACGGCTCCGACGAGGAGACGGGCTCGGTTCCAGCCTCGGCGACCGAAGAGCAGGCGATGGTCGGCTCCGACGGCGCGGGCTCGGCTCCGGCCCCGACGAGAACTCTGCGGGCACCGTCTCGAAGGCCATCGGATCCGGCACCGGCACGGCGAGTTCCTCTGGTTCGGGGGAATCCAGATGAGGGGAAGGCGTGTGAGGAAGCACGATGACCTCTTCCTGGGGAGCGGGATGCGGCGACCGATGATGTTTGGTCTTCTTCTTCTTCTTCGCCGGTTCCGAAGAAGACCTCGGAACCGACGCGCTCCTCGCCTTCGAAGGGGACCTTGGCTTCGACCTCTTAGGCTTCACTGGAATCGACCCGGTCGTCGGTTCCGATCGGGGACTCGGTACCCGGATCCTCGGTTCCGATGTCGGTCTCGGATCCGATCTGGTGGAAGATGCGCTACGGGGCGGCCGCACCGGTCCCTGCGCTGGAGAGGCCGCTCTCGACGCCGAGGCACTCGGGGGACGCGGTTTCGACCCCGACCTCGCGGAGGCCACTGAGCCAGCTCTGGAATGCCGTTCGGCAGAGGGGCTTGGGCCGGCCTTGGAGGAGGGCAACGGAGCGCCTCCGGACATGACCTTCTGCCACAGGGAGGAATTCAGTCGGGCCTTGCGCTCCTGCCGGGCCTTGCTGGTGAAACCCTGGCAAATCCTACAGGCCGACACATTGTGGGTCTCCCCCAAACAAAAGAGGCACAGTTCATGGCCATCGGTCTTGGCCATTTTCGTGTGGCATTGGAGGCAATGCTTAAAGAGAGCCTTTGAGGCCATCTTCAGGGGCACGCTAAAGAGAGAGGTCAAACAATCCGGGTCGTATTTACCGAGTCCAGTCAACGTCCAAATCAGTAAGCAGAAGAGTAGTCGAGGTCCGAAGTCCAAAGTCAAAAGCCAAAGATCAATCAGAAGTCAGAAAAAAGCACAAAGCACAGAGCAACGAAGCTCACGTTCTCTCCAAGCGGCGGCAAGAAGAGAACTGAGGGAAGGGGCCGTTGGTCGCTGGAGGATCACGTGACCGTTTGGGCGGGAAAACGGTCGCTGAGGCGCGCGACAAACGGCCCCTTCGGAGCCATGGAAGCTCTAGAAAATTCTCCGGCGGCTGGCCTGCGCCTGCGCAGTCCCCATGTGTGGAGGCACAGAAGAACGAAGATGAACATTTGATTTATATACCGCCCTTCAAGACAACTTAACGCCCACTCAGAGCGGTTTACAAAGTATGTCATTATTATCCACACAACAAAATACCCTGTGAGGTGGGAGGGGCTGAGAGAGCTCCAGAGAGCTGTGACTAGCCTAAAGTCACCCAGCTGGCATCAAGTGGAGGAGTGGGGAATCAAACCCGGCTCTCCAGATTAGAGTCCCGCGCTCTTAACCACTACACCAAACTGGCTCTTGTTAAGAGCTTTTAATGGGGGTTTAAGCTGCACACATTTTGTTAGGAAGGGCGATTAATGGGGTTTTCTTGTATTTTGTATCTTTTTAAACTTGGAAGACACAAAGGAAAAGCAAAGTAGACAGACAAACAAGGATATGCTATTTCAAGCTTTTCTTTGTCTAAAAATTTGATTTTTTTAAAAAAGAGAGGTTTGAATTCCATACTCATTCCAACAAAGGAAGAATAAGAGGTATTTCTAGCTGAATCACTTTGTGAGGAGAGACATGGGGGTGTGTGTGTGTGTCTCCCCTCAGCCCTTATGCCATGAGGCAGATGCAGCTCACCTTGGTGTGATAGGTGCTGAAGTGCTTGGAGACGGCACATTGGCGGTCCACCAGAAAGGAGTATCGGCGCCTCTCCTCAGTCAAAGCTGCCTTATATCCTTCTGCCACGAACTGATCCAACTCACTCTGCTTGGTGCTCATAATCTCCACATACTTTGGTGAAGGAGAAGAAATCCAAAAACATAATTAGCTGGGACGCAGCCATCTTGTTCCAATTTCAGGCCCAACCACTTCACAGCCAGACGGACATACCAACACTGTACAGAATTAGTTTCCCCATATGACAAATTATGTCGCCTGTACGAATGTGATGTAGCAGACACAAAGTAGGATTTGGACCAAGGATTTCTATATTCAAATTCCTATTCGATGCTTAGATTTCAGGTAAGCTGTCAAACTAATGTCACAGGAATGTTGAGAAGAGAACGTATTACCACCAGGCATCTCAAATTTTACTTTCTTTTTTTAAAAGCAAATTTCTAGTCCTTATGGATACAAAGATGAGTCTGAAGCTGCAGGGATTAGTCTTGTTCATTTCATAGTTGAATTACCATTGCCCCACACAAAGTCACCTTGTGATCTTCCAATCACAGATGCCTTTTCAATCAGCTGTCAAGGATCCAGAGCAGGCTACTGTAATGCACTCCGTGGGGAGCTGCCCTTGAAAACTGTCTGGGAACATCAAGTGGTTCAACAGGTTGTTGTCAGAGATCATAGAATCATAGGGTTGAAAGGGACCTCTAGGGTCATCTAGTCCAATCCCCTGCACAATGCAGGAAATTCACAAATACCCCCTGACGGCCCCAGTGACCCCTGCTCCATGCCCAGAAGATGGCAAAACACCTCCAGGATCCCTAGCCAAACCAGCCTGAAATGAGCAGAGGAAAGTATGTTACTCTCGTGCTTCAATAACATCACAGGGTCTTAAGTATTTCTGGACACAAAACAGTTTGCTTTCTCAATTCCTTAGGAAGTTTATCCCAATAAACCTTCCTGCTCCCGAAGATTGATCCAACAGAATTTACAAAGCCTGTATTCAAAGTTAACCATGCCCCAAACACACACGCACGCACACACACAGCTGAAGTTTGGCTTATCTCCCTTCCAACATTTTGTAATTTTCTCTGTGGATTAGGTAAAATATTGCGCTCTTCTCCTTCAGGATCAGATGTTTATCAAATGTATAGGATTCTCAACAGACTACACAGCAGACAGGGTGAAACTGATGTCATAATGCATTCAAATGGATTCAATTTAACATTCATGTTAAATCATTTTGCCCACAAAGCAAATGAAAGGTTCCCCTGCACTGTTCCAGGAATGGGTTTTCCAAACAGCCTTGGAATAGTATTTGCTGAGCATCCTTTTTATTCTACATTAATGGCTCTGAAGAAATAACTGCTGCTTCATTCCATATGCACAAATCTGTCTTTCAGCCACAAGCAAGCATTGAGATAGAGGCAGAATTTCAATGGGGTTTTTTTTGCCCCTTTTGAATCACCCTGATTGTGAACAGAAACAGATGGGGAAAGCAACGTTATTAATGTCTGTTAAACTATTCTGAGCATAGCTTTATATCCTCATCAAGGTAGGGGCTGGGGGGAGCGATCAGATAGAATCCAGCAGGCAAAGTGTTACTACCTCTGCACCCCCTTCCTCACTGGCCCCCCTCTTTGTGGCCTCTAGCCTGAGCAGGCCTTGATCCTGAAGTAATGGTTACCGGGGCAACAAGGTTCACAAAAGGTGCCTCTCCAGAGCCAAACATCCTCTGCCGAGATTCACAGGATTTGGGGTGGGAAGGGGAGGGAGAATGGTAAATGGGAGACACAGCATCAAACCCAAGTGAGCCACTGAATACAGAAGAGGGGGCAAAAGTGTATGTGGTGTATGTGTGTGAATTGTATGCTCATGTGTGTAGTGTTCTGAATATTCTGGATCCCACCCATTCACAGTGTTGCTTTGCCTTCTCTTTAGGGCTCTGCTTCTTGCTGAGTTCTGTGCATGAGTGCAGCTTTGTGTATTTTAAACTTCTCCCTTTGTACAGGGTAGTATTATCCACTCGCATACGCTTAATGTACGTGCAGGTGTAGAGTGTTTGCATAGGTGTGCATGCCAGGTTGAGAAATGCATCATGCCCTTTTTTTCCCTGATGTTCTGAATATGCATGTTTGCACAGAATTTTCTGTAGGTTTTCAGAAAGCACGGAGAGTTCCCTGCACATGGATATGGGCTAGGAGATGTGTGACAGGGAGGCATGTACATAGGAAGCAAGGTGTGAGAACGTGCATGGTAAGGCTCCAGATATGATGTGGATGTGTGCTCCGCAGGCAAGAAAGCACAGGCAAAAAAACTGTAAGCAGGTGTGTAAGTTTGTATTTATGGGTGTACGTGTAAAAAGTGTGTGCATAGGTCAAGAAGTGTGTGTGTGTGTTATTGTCAGCAATCCAGATAGCCCCTCTGGAGAGATTACTTCTCCAGGCACCAAATGGCCAAAGAATGTTAAACCCTTTAAAGACATAAACTTCTTAGTGACCCCAATCCCCACACCCAGACAACATCTAAACAGAGCGGGCAGCAACCCCAGACTTAGAATGGTAATGGGGAGGGAAGCACTGGCCATCGTGTTCTACACTCGCTATCATTTCTTATCTGAAAATTGGTGTGTTTTATTTTGTACAGTCGCTCCTCATGCATGGCTGGGAGAAAGATGGAAACATGAGCTAGCTATCTCTATTAGATCAAGCGGCTAGCAACTTCCAGACCTACATTTCTCACTGTATATTTCTGCATTTAGATACAACAATGTCACTGAAACAAAGCTCCAAACTGCTATATATTTTCGGAATTTCAGAACTTGGCACATGCCAGAAAGGTGGTTATGTTTTGTACTAATTAAAAGAAAACCCGTATTTTATCTGCCATGCGGCTGGAGGTTAAATTTCAGTGTTAGGTACACAGTAGTACTGGTACACATTTACGTCTGTTACTCAGATGAATATGTGAACCGTCTCCATTCCTCGAGTGCTTTCGTCATCTAAAAGTACTGATGTTGTTGTTTACTGCTGGTATGTTTTGTTTTATACCTTACTTGTGTTGACTTAAATGTTTTATTGAAAATTGCTCTGCAGCAGTGGAAAAGTGCAAGAGTCCAGTGGACCTATAAGACTAACAAAATTTGTGGGAGGGTATGAGCTCTCGTGAGCCACATTTTGCTCTGTGGGTTTGTTTTAATGGAGCAGCAGGGTAAAAATTATGATAATCAACAAAATAAAAGGATGTTTTGGCAGACACCAGCTGATACAAAATCTGTGATGATCTGGCTGTGATGACTCAGTTGTTTATACAGGCCATTGTTCAGTGATGAATCTGCATGCACAAACCTACCCTTGGGGCAAGACCTACATGTTACGAACACGGGACTGCCACCATAAATGGCATCCTTGTGTCCAGTTGTGTTTCCCTCATAGGATGCAGAATCATGGAGCTTGTATTGTGACATCTTCATATCACGTTTCCCTGCCCTCTTTCCACGTCACTGGCTACTATTGGAGGGAACAGAAATGCAAATTGTGATGATATAGTGTGTGTGTGGTGGGGGGAGATAAGTGACCCTACGCATTGAAAGGAAAAGGCAGGGGGAGTCAATACAAGGATTCTGCTTTGGGTGACAGCTCAGGGAGTTTTTAAACATCTGGGTACAATGCCAATAATATATCTATTGAGCCAAGAGGCATTTTACTAAATGTCTATTTGGAAAAGTCCCAGCATGGAATGTTGCATGGAAGGAGGATCACATACCTCCATGACAGACTGCGCAAGTTCTAGCATCTTGGACAGCAGGACTGGGACAGTCCTTCTACCTGGATTGCCACTTCTATCCTAAGGGAATGGTACTTGGTTAGATAAATCTTTGGCCCAGCTTTGCATAAGGCAACTTCTCATATTTACAAACACAATCCCTGCTTGTGAGAGAGATTCCAACCTTCCTGCCTCCTCCCCAGAGAGCCTGTCCTGGTATTCAGCATGTCAGTTTCTGACAGGACATGACGCCATTCCTGAGGGGCTGTGTGGAATTTCCATTGTTTTCTGAGTGCTTCTCTTGCTGGGGGATGGGCTGGCAATGGATTCCCCTCTCTCTACCACTGACCTTACCTGCACCTCGCGGTCCCCATACTTCTGTGGGTTTTTGCTGCTCTGGCATTTCTTGCGTAGTTTCTTCAGTTCTGTTTGACACTTTTCAATGGATTCTGCTTTGGCACGGTGCTCACCTTGGTATTTCTTCAGGGTGGCCTGGGAAGAGTCATGGCTGTGTTAGCTCTGGAGTAACAGGAGTTCCCTTTGCCTCATTTTGTGCAAACACACAAACCAACCCCCAGAACTGCTGTAGAGTTTTATTTCCATTTAGGTGATCAGTTAGAGCAGGGGTTCCCAACATGGTGGCTTTGGGCACCATTGCGCTCATAGACACCAAGAGTTTTTAGAAAGTGGGCAGGCCAGGTGGGGCTTTTGCCAAGCATGGCTTCTGATTGGCTATTGGAGATTTGATTGACTGTGCAGATTTTTAAAAATGTTGCTTTGTCAGAAGCTGTTTCCACAGTACAAGGATTGTCACTGTGTGACTGAAGGTAAGCTGTAGCAGCCATTTTGTAGCTGCGCCCACCACACTGTGTCAGAATTCCAAATGTGCCTGCAGGCTCAAAAAGGTTGGATAGCCCAGAGTTAGAGAAACAGAGGTATGCCAATATGATGGGTTCTTGGATACAGTCAGCATAGGACAGTGAACAGATTTATTGGTTCCCTGACCAGCCACAAGGGCCACTGGCTGGCCTTGGGCAAATACTAATTTCAGTTTTCTACAGGGGAACACTGGATTACAGTGGCCCTGTCTCCTCACTGAAGGCATAGTTAGGAAGTTCTCAGCCTTCATCTTTTTTTAAACATGGATATTGTTTTCCTTTTTGAAAGAGAGAAGCTGGTCAGATGGGCAGGGAGAGAAAGCTAGACTTTTTGAAGAAGGGTTAAGCCTCCACTCCCCCGGCTCTCTTGTGATCCCTGACTGCCCTTTGGCTTCATATTCCTCAGCAGGTGATGGTAAAACAAGAAAAAGATATCTTATAACCCACCTGGAACCTTTAAGAAAACTGAATACTTTTTTCTTCTGTCCCTCACTGCTATACTCACATGCCTCAGTGTGGAAATCTGATACTACCCCAAAATGGCAAGCTAAAAAAGAGCGATATACAGTGCTTAATTTCTAACTAAAATAGGTGATGGGGCTCAAACTTGCCTAGAAGCCATGTTGTTTGTCATGTACGTTTAGGGTTGCCAGCTGGAGAGGGTGGGGTTTGGGGAGGGGCCTCAGCAGGATAGAATGCCAAAGATTCCACCCTCTAGAGCAGCCATTTTCTCCATGGGAACTGATCTCTGTCGGCTGGAGATCAGTTGAAATTCTGGGAGATCTCCAGCCTCCACCTGGAGGCTGACAACCCTATATACGTGTTCCTTAATTTTGAGAACAGCAACATACTTGGTGTGGAGGGTCACTCTGCCTGTGTCTAGAGGCACGTTCCTTCATTACTGCTTTACTGTTTTGAGGATTTGAACAGATTCTGGGACTACAGCCATGTGATACAAATTAAATCTTAGGTGACACACTTCAGAAGAGAAGGCAGATGTGGAGAGGGATGGATGGACGGGGGTATACACAGAGGGGGAAATACCAAAGCCACAGCAGAGAGGAGGGCAAATCAGTCTCTCTCACCATTAGATATTTGATATCCAGTTCTAATTTGTGCTCCAACTGGGATAGCAGCTCCGAGTGGAAAAGCTTCAGCTGGAAGCAGGCGACAGAGAAACAGGAAGAAAAGGAATGAGAGTCGGGAAGACAAGAGCTTGTGCTGCCCATTCCCTCCCATAGTTTGGCTGAAGGGCACAAAAGACTATCATGTTATAGGGGAGATCCTGCAGCAGGTGATATAAAAGAACTCTGCCTGAAATCCTGGAGAGCCGCCACCGATCAAAATAGACAATACTGACCTTGACAGACCAGTGGTCTGACTCAGCCTAAGGCAGGTTCATGAGTTCTAAGTAAGGTGTATCAGTTTCAGCCAGGCTGAGTCAGGCACTGGGACAAAAGGGGCCCATCACATATAGAAACTCACTGTCTCCTCCAGCTGTACTTGGATCTGCCGATGAACTTCTGCCATCTGGAACAATGTGTCACCTGCAGACCAGGACGAATGAAAAGTTAACAGACCCAGACATTCACAACCCTATAAAAAAACCCTTTGTCCTCTCCAGCCCAATCTGTCCAAGTATAATCTCCTTTTGGGTTAATTCCTTTTTCTAAGAGTTGTTCATGAAATCCCAACATGCTTTTAATTATAAACACCAACACTCAGGCCAAACACATACATGGAAGCAAGCCTTCCACTGGGCACATATGCCCACCCTTGACTCTGCTCTGGGCATGCCATGTGCAATTCACACATTTTATCTAAGGCCCACAGTGATCAAACATGAAATCTACATTGTACATTCTAGACTCAATGGGATGGAAACTTTTCCAAAAGAGAAAGTACAGCCAGGTACACAAGGCCACAGTGTTATTGACTGCTAACCAAATATGATTTCATACTTAGACAAATATTTAGACAGCAAAAACAAATCTGAACAATACGTAAAAAGTTAACACATTCAAAATCTTTCTAAGAGCCAAACTATGTGTAACATGTGAGATTCCCGGCAGGTTTTTAAAAAAATAATAATGGAAGAATCTGGAGTGGTGGTGGTGGAATCAAATTTAAGACCAAGGGAGAGGGGAGTCAGGGGCCATTTCCAGATGGCTTACCTGCACCCGGGACGTCGCACCACGTTTCGGATCATGCCGGGGAAAACACGAAATACCGCGTTTTCTCATGTGAGTTTTGCGCGACATCGCGCAAAACTCACACGAGAAAACGTGATATTTCGCATTTTCCCCGGCACAATCCGAAACGTGGCGCGACGTCCCGGGTGCAGGTAAGCCGTCTGGAAACGGCCAGGGTTGCTGAGTGGTAGGAACAGTCATTACACTCATGTCATTTTTCTAATATTAATACCCAGCCCCTCCTAAAGCTGCCATATGACCATAAGAGAAACATAAATACACTATTTGTATGTTTCCCTGGGTGTGGGAGGGAAACAACTGCTTGGAGGTTTTGAGATGTTTATTATTTCTGTCAAAGGGTGGGAGATCCAGTTATTGATTTTCAGCCGTCACATCTAGTTTGATTAGGCATGACGGAGATTCACAACCAGGATTTCTCTCATTTATTTTCTAGATCAATATAGCCACGACAGGGTGTGTATGTGTGTGCGCGTGCACGCAGGTGTGAACTGGATTGCAGAATGAGAACTGCTACAATTTACCCCACAGTCACCTGCATGTTGTTCTTTATGTGGCAAATAGCAGCTTGCCCGGGGGGGGGGAGGGGATTTAAATCAGAGAAATGGCTCAGGGGGGGGGGAATGTTAGCCAGACCCTCCCTGAGTACTGCTTCTCAATCTGATCCAGCCGATCCATGGCTGCTTTGATCTTAAAAAGGAAAAAAATGTGATTTATAATCATGATTAAGCTTGGCCATTCAATTTGCATTAGAGTTAGACTTGCAAGTTGGAAGTAGGTTGATGAATCAACCAACAATTTAGCTGATTAATTGGTAGGGGCCAATTTTAATCAATGGGAAGAGAAAATTTTGTTCTTTTTAAAACTCTGCTGTGCTTTTGATGCATTATTGTAATAGGGAATTTTTAAAAAATGATCCATCTTTCTAACAGTGATTCAGAGTTTCTGTTCACTGGGTTGTAAGTTCCCTTAAACACCTCAAAAAGTTGATTGGGGTTTTTAGTAATGTCCCCATTTTTTTAAAATTGAATTAACTGGTTAAATGGCAGACGTTTCACCCCCTAAATTGTTCAAAAGTCTCAGTCCTAGATGTAATACAGATAATGGCACATTTGCTAGTGCTAAAAACCTCAGTCCTCCCTCCACAACACACAGATATGCCTAAGGACAATCAAAGATTTATTTGGAACACATCATTTTTCACACTGCAAGGTGTGTGTGTGTGTGTGTCTGTGTGAGTTTGGATAAGAACCCATGGAAACTAAAATCTCTGCATGTGAGAAGCTAACAGAATGGGGAGAAGAGCTCACTGTAGTCTTGGATACACTTTTTTTGTCTTGTGATGGGGGAGCATTTAAACCCTAAACTACCTCCTCATCTGCTGACTTGGAGTGATACAGCCCAGGAAAAGCTCTACCATTACATTTGGCTGCACTTGTATATTGTCTCAGGGCCCCAGTTCCTGTTACCAGAGCTGTGTGGTTACCTCTGATCTCACGATGTTCCAATAATGTTTGAAAGATGTAATTGCATGGGGTGGTCAAGATCACATGAGTGCTGTATCAGTGTCAGTGGCCCCGATGTGTGTGTATGTGTGTGTGTGTGGGGGGGGTCTCAACAGTGTGTACAGTAGCCACATGATCAATCCATTCCATGTGATTCCTGCCAGGTTTTGTACAAAAAGCAGTCGGTTGTGTTCTGTGCATTCATGCGCTGCTGTGTCTCCAGCTTATCTCCTTAAAAGACGTTCACAAAGTTCTAATTTGATGACACCCTCACATATTTTTGCAAATGTGCATCCATGCAAAGCATATTTGCATGCTAGCGCTGTACAGAGGAGAGGCATGGGATATAAGGTCCTACCCTTCTCAGGAAGCACAATAGAGACGAAGCATGACACTGTGCTCTAGTAGTATTGGACAAGACCTAGGGAGACCAGAGTTTAAAACTTTACTCTGTTTGGAAGTAGGGTTACCACCCTCCAGGTGGGGCCTGGATCTCTCCCAGAATTACAACTGATCTCCAGGAGACAGAGAGAAGTTCTCTTGGAGAAAATGGCTGCTTTGGAAGGTGGACTCTATGGCATTATAGCCTGCTGGGCTGCTCTCCCCAGGTTCCACCCCCGAAATTTCCAGGAATTACCCAACATGGAATTGGCAACCCTATGGAAGTCTTCCAGGTGGTTATGGGACAGTTGCTGTCACTAAGCCTGACCCACCTCACAGGATTGTTGTGAGGATAAAACAGCGGAGGGGAAATCGCTTATATTGCCCAAACCCCCTTGGAAGAAGGATAGGACAAACTTTTGGGCTTAGATCTCTCAGATTTTCCACAGGCGGAAGGATTTCTGTTTGCGAAGCACCACTTGCATGCCACTCTCCCCACAAGGCAGTCTGAAATCCGCCCCCCCCCCACTCCCACCTTGTTTCTGAGGGATAAGGAACTGCCCGGAACATGATTGGGGAGGGAAGCAGATTTCAGGCTGCTGTGGGAGATGGGAAACTTGCATTCCACAAGGAAGGAAATTGATCCTCCTGTGGAAACACTCCAGGGGGGGGGGGTCTAATCCAAAGTAAACAAAAACAGCTCAAATGGAGAAACTTAGCTTACCGAGTTCCTTGGATCCTTGGCTGTCGCTGGCCAATTCACCAAGTTTCACTAAGGCATCAAAATAACCTTTGGCTGCTACTGTTACTCCTGTAAAGAGGTGTGAGGAATGCCATACTGATTAATGAACTTGTAACATACACACACCAACACAGACCTTTCTTTTTAAAGAAGCACTAACTCTGACCTAACCTGAGGTCAAGAGATGGATTGGGGTATTTCATTACCTGAGAGTGCTTTCTGATAGTTCTTTCCCATGGTAACAAAATTCCTTAGACTGGGGTTGAATTGGTCCAGAATTGCCTAGTTACAAGGGAGAAGAATATACATAACTCACATGTATACTTGAGGCATGGCCCATCCAAAGCAAAGTACTCCCCCCACCTGCCTTGGTTTAAATAGGAAACATTTTAAGCATATGCTTAACCTCCTATGAAAATCAACAGAAATTAAATGGACTTAACTTTGGCTAGCTCTTACCGTAAATTATGTCTGTGTTTTCTGGAGACAGTTCAGTCACACAGAAAGTGGCAGACAGAGAGAAAACAAGGTGGGGACTGAGGGACGGATAACATGTAGACAGGATAAATGGATTGACCGGGGGACGGATGGAGAGGAGGCAGCTTTATAGACCCAGCAAAAGAATGTAGCCATGCTGGCATCCTTTTTTACACAACAGCCAACCAGATGCTCCTAGAGGTCCTACAAGCAGGTCCAGGCCTTCCCTTCATGTTGGATCCTAACACTGGTATTTATCCCTTCACAACTGCAATTTTTCCTATTGTGCCATAGGCTCTTTTTTCCAAAATGGCAGTTGCAACTACCATTTTTTTAAAAAGCTGGTAAAAAGTTCTTGGGTGGTGTGGTGGGAGAAATAGTGGTTGGGAAGGATGGCAACAATAAAATGGCACTGTTTTGGGGGGTGTTTAGAATATGTGCACTTTCCTGGGGCCTGCAAACCCACTTGGCCTCTAATGTTTTGGGAAATATTGGAGCAAAGAAGGATGACAATATACAGATGTTCCTAAACATACCACTTCAGTGTACTCTGGAGCAACCACATATAATAAACATTTAATATGGATGTAACCATACAGACTGGCACATGTAGATAGAGAGGTAAGAAGGCGAGATAAAGATGGCCGCCAATGCATGGAGAAAAGCGTGCGAAGATGGACATTTTTTGAAAGCATTTTTTAAAATTCCACTCCTCTATTCTATGCAAGATCCCCAGGGCAGTTCACCACAGAAGTTAAAAATATAATTACAACAGAAGACAGAAAACAATAAACCAAATGGATAAAGCAACCAAAACCAGAAACTTTAAAATTCAATAAAAATGTCTAGGAACATTAAAATCAATCACTCATCAACAAGAACAATCAGCAGTCATGGTTGGCTAATACAGCTTTCTTTCTAACTTACAAACATTGCTAAAAAGAACAAATTTCACCAGCTGGTGAAACACTGACAAAGATGGAGCAATATGGACCTCCCTTGGCTGGGCATTCCTCAACTATTTACTTTTAAGTATTTATAGAGGGTAGTTTGATTAGCTTTGCAAACTCTCTAAATATTTCACATGCGTTCGCCCAGCAGTTCTTACAAGAGTCATGTGGGGAAAAGCCAGTATCCTTATCCCCCCCACTGCAAGGTGGGGCAACTGAGTCTGGCAGATGAGTAACTTGCCACAGACTACCAAGTGAGTTCAGTATGCATCTGAGGTAGGACCTTCTCAGCTGATATCTTATGCTACCACCACCACCCCACCCAGCTCAGATAATTAGATGGATGGGGGTGGGGGGATGAAGGAAAGAGTAGTCAGGGAGGTGTGATGGGATGAAAGTGAGCAAACAAAGGAATGGCTGGCCCTAGACTGCCAGTGGAGTGAGAGTGAAAGGCATGGAAGTGGGAGCAGTACTTGGGTATGAGGATTTTATAGGAGGAGGGATAGATGGACTGGAATCGGATGGGTGGACAGACCAGACACTTATAGTGGTATATAGTGGTTTTCATTGCCAAAGGGTATTTTCACACCTGATTTGTCATGCTTTTGGATTTCCTTTGCTTATGCCTGGAACCTGATGCCACCTCTCTCATTTTCTTCAAGTTCTGTTCAAAATTCATCTTTCCTATGAAGCCTTAGCCCTCATTCCCTACTGAAAAGTGGCCCAAATTACATGGAACCAAAATGCACCCATCTTTGTCTCCGGGTTATCCACCTTTCTCTATGTTATGTCCCTGATATTTTGAGAATGTCAAATTCCAGAGAAAACAGGACTCCAGCAGCACCTTAAAAATTAACATCATTTATTCTGGCTGAAGCTTCCGTGAATCAAAGAGCCTCAGATGTACACTCCAGTGAAGTAAGCACTGAGTTGTGAAAGCTTTTGCTGGAATAAATTACATTAGACTGTAAGATACCACTGGACTCCTGTTTTATTTTCCTGCTGCAAACGAACAGGGTTACCCGCTTGGAATTCCAGAGGTCTGGCTGTGCCAGTCGGTTGCAGCCAACAACACAAAGGACTGTTGTGACACCTGAAAGATTTATTGTGTTATAAATTCCAAGAATGGGGCAGAACTCCTGTTTCTTTTGGACTTGTAAGCCCCTGAGGGCAGAGACTTTTCTTCATGTTAAGTCCCAGGCACATTGATGGCACTGTATCAATCACCAAAGACATTTTAACAATTCTGTAGCATGAAAGTAAAGGCATTTGACTTTAAAATGGCTCCCTTCCATTTTCTTTCCCATATGAACAGCATTCCCATGTGTATTCAAACAGCATGGAGGAATACTTGTTGGGCATCATATGTGAAAACACTGCAAGGCATTTTACAATTGTCTCCAAACCCTGATAGGCATAAAACAATTTCTCAGAAAGCACAACATCCACAAGCAAAGCTCCCCTTTGTGGCCCAGATTTCGCAAAGCCCAGGAGACAAGGTCTCCCTTCAACCTCTCCCCCCTTCCCCAACCACTACATGAAAGATGACTGGCCCCTTCTCAGTGTTGCTTTAACAGCTGTCAGATGTGCCTCAGCAGAGACAGCCAGAGCGCAGGAACTTGTTCGATGTGCGTGTTTCCTCTCCGGATAAGAACTCAATATCCCATCCAGTTGGAAGCAAGATGTTCAGAGACCGGCTTCCACATCTCCATGCCGGAGCAGGGGAAAATAATGGGTTAAGTTTTCCTCTTCATCTCCGGGCCAAGTATGCCGAGGCCAAGATTTGGCATGGTGTTTGCTTCATTTCCATAAGGCAGGAAAAAACGGGAAAAAAGACAGCAGAACTCTTCCAGCATTAGCAGAAGCTAACCAGAAAAATGGGAGACTGCCGATTTCATTCAAAACCCAGGAGTCAAAAAATCCAAATCTGGCCCCAGCCCCTCTTGCAGCTAGTCAAAGAAAGTTTGCATTTTTCTTCCCGAGACAGGAACTGAAGCAAGAACTTTTGACCAACTTTCCCTAAGTTTTCCAGATACACACCCAAATTCACAGTGGAATTAATTTAATAAAACAGTAGGGCACATGTATAAATAGAGCAAGATAGTCTAGCAAAATAATAGTACACACCCAGAGTGAGACAGACTGCTAGCTGTATTTCGCTTGGTTAATCCTTTAAACAATGGAATGTGCCAGTTATCTCAAAGGGGAACAAAACTTATAAGCCAATCCTAGAACTTTTGTTTTGATTTGGGTTTGAGGGTGGGAAGAAGAAAATAAGTATGTCCTGATACTAATATTTGCTGTGGGAGATTTGTTGGAAATCTGGGGGTGGGTGGGGTGAAAATTTGGGATGGGGGTGTTGGAACCCCTCTTTAAACTTCTTTTCTCCTTTTCATGGGCTCTATTTTTCAACAGATCTTTAGGAGGTGGTCGTGGGGGGGGGGCGGACCAGCCGGATAGGAATAGCCAGAAACCAAACGGGGTTGGGTGGGGGTATAACCCATGATGGGGAGGATGCAGAGCCGGGTTGGTGGATCGGAAGGAGGTAAACTGGATCAGCCTGGGGGAGGGGAGAGGAGGAGGATGAAGAAGGAATGGTGGGATGAAGGGAAGGAGCAAAGGCAGGAAGGTGGTGGGCTGGAAAAGAGGAAGCAGAGGAGATGGAAATGCAGCTGGATGGAAGGATCGGAGGGGAGGCCGGGAGCGAGAGGGGGCCCGGGGCGGGGGGCGAGGGAGAGGCACGGCTCACCCGATAGACATTCTCCGTCAGCCGGTTGACCTCCTCCGAGCGGGACATGATGCCGGGGCAGTGAGCGCAGCTGGGCCCGGACGGGGCGTGTTGGAGAAGGGGTGGGGTCGGGGGAGGGTCTTGCCGGGGGACTGGAGAGGAGGGGGAGCAAAAGGCGGCGAGAGGCCGCGGCGGGGCCGGGATGCTGCGGGAGCCGCGGGCTGACTCCACAGGCAGGCGCCCCGCGGTCGCGATGGAGAAAACGGCGACAGGCTCCCTCTCCAGGCGTCCGGGGCACATCCTCGTTGGGCGCACCGCTTGTTGCTAACTCCTTTGGGGGAAGAGCTTCATGGGTAGCCGTGACGGTCCAGTAGCTGGGTATGAGCATCCCAGAGTCAGATCTTGTATCTGATGAAGGGAACTCTGGTTTTCGAAAGCCTGGAAATCTGGTTGGACTGTAAGAGAAGGGCTACAAACCCGAACACCGTGGAACAGGCCGGAACAGGCATTAAACAAATAGTGGTACCACAAAATAGAGTGGGATGTGTTAAAGACACCAGAGAAGAATATTTTAGAAATGAAAACATGGAAATATCATGCGTTTATTAACCCTTTTTTCTGCCAAAATGCTCTTGGAACACCACAGGATAGACCGGAATGGGCACTAAAGAAACGCCAGTACCACAAAAAACAGAGGGAAGTAATAAAGACACCAGAGAACAATATTTTAGAAATGAAAACATGGCGGTATCATGCTTTTATTAACCCTTTCCCTCCAAAAATGCTCTCAGAACCCCACAGAACAATATTCTGTGCATGAAAACATGGAACTAGCAGGCTTTCATTAACCCTTTCTCTGCCGAAATGCTCCTGAAACAGCATGGAACAGGCACTAAATAAATTCCAGTACCGCAAAAACCGGTGGAAAGCATTAAAGAAACTGGAGAACAAGACAGGATATATGTTCCTACAAATATCATGTGTTCCTTTGTTCGCAGAAAAATCTTGAACTAAACATAGCGGTTACAATCCATCTAAACTAAAGGTAGAGATGAGCTCATCCCTACCTTCTTATGGAACTCGGCAACCCCATATTTCAGACAGTTTTTGTGCAATGCCTTGAGGAAGTGGAAGAGTTGATGGCTAGTGTAGGTGGCTTGTAACCTCAATTTAGTTCAAGATTTTTCTGCAAACAAGGGTACACCTGATATTTGTAGGAACATATATCCTGTCTTGAAGTGGCTCCTAGCCACTCCATATCATGAAAAGCTTCAACTGCCCATTTCCTCTATTAAAGGGACAAGATTTTCTCCAGGACTGTTCATAACCGTACGTCCAGGGCACTTTGTTTTTAATGCTTCCCGCATTTTTTTTGTGCTATTAGCATTTCTTTAGAGCTTGTTCCAGGCTTTTTTATGCTGTTCTGGAAGCATTTTAGCAGGGATAGGTTAATAAAACATTATGGTTCAATATTTTCATTTCTAAAATATTGTTTTCCAATTTCTTTAATGCTTCCCACTGTTTTTTTGTGGTTCTGTCATTTATTTAGTGCCCGTTCCGGCCCATTTCGTGGTGTTCTGGGAGCCTTTTGAAAGGGAAAGAGTTGATATTGCCATGTATTCATTTCTAAAATATTGTTCTCTGGTGTCTTTATTACTTCCCACTGTTTTTTGTAGTACTAGCGTTTCTTCAGTGCCCGTTCCAGCCTGAGCCATGGTATTCCAGGAGCATTTGGGTAGGGAAAGGGTTAATAAAAGCATGCTATTGCCATGTTTTGATTTCTAAAATATTGTTCTCTTGTGTCTTTAACACATCCCACTGTTTTTTGTGGTACCACTATTTGTTTAATGCCCATTCCGGCCTGTTCCAAGTTTATCCCTTCCTGGGCCGATTCCAGATGACTAACCTTAAGGCGTTTCATGCCGCCCTCTTCCGGATCGCGACGGGGAAAATGCGAAATACCGCGTTTCCTCGCACGAGTTTTGCGCGTCGTCACGCAAAACTCGCGCGAGGAAACGCAATATTTCGCATTTTCCCCGTCGCGATCCGGAAGAGGGCGGCATGAAACGCCTTAAGGTTAGTCATCTGGAATCGGCCCTGGACTTTTCAGATGCTACTGGACTAGATCTTGCTCCTTTGAAGGAGATTCTTAACAAAATAAAAAGTGAACTGTCTAGATTTTTTTGGAGAGGAGGGGGCTACGGTGAATTGCCCTCATGTAGGAATTTTCTTTGATAATCAGAATTTTTAAGGCTTTTTAGGATTTGAACTGTGTTCAGCATTGTCCATGATAGATGCTGCTGATTTAGAGATTTTAGATGCCCCCAAACTAAAGTGTAAAAGGTATTCTAAGGAGAGTTACCCCAGTCCAAGCCCATTAATTGCAATTGGTTTATAGACTGGAGTAATTCTGCTTAGAATTGCACTGTCAATTTAGAAAAATCTCTCTGCTCACAATTGCTGTGATATGAATATTGTGGTAAGCTGTGATATGCTGTGATAAGAGCAGTAAGATGCTCTTACTGAATTGCTAACGGTTCTGGAGTCCAAGTTTATTATTTATAAAGCTGAAGAAATTATAATGCTGCGTGGTGAAATGCAACTAAATATGTAGAATCATTGGACAGAAAGAGGAAAAAATTAACCTCCAAACTAAAGTAATAGCGATATCGAGTTTTAAGAAATGACAATCAACTGCACATGTTTATGTTGAATGTTAGCGGTTTGCAGTAGCACACACGTATGTTCTAAGGACATGATGTGATGATAGGAAACAAATCTTAGGAAAATCTGAAAGTTCAGAAAAGGGCTCTGACAGTTTAAACAAAAGTCATACAATTATCATGTAATAGGCATTTTATAAGCAAGGTGCTACCACAGAAAAGGCCCTGGCCCTCTTAACTATCCATGTCACTTAAATGGGGGTAACACTCAGTAGGACCTTTGATGCTGATCTTAATGTTCAGTTTTTAGGTTGTGCGGTCTATGCTGAGTAGTGAGGCTTTCCAGTGTTTTTTTGGGGTGGGGGGAGAAGGTAAAGAAGAGAAAAGCATGATGCACAGCAAGGGTTAAAGCTCTGTTTGTAGTATATAGTTGACATTAAATTAAAAAGGCAGGTTTGTAACTTGGAGGTGCTGCTGGAATCTGACCTATGCAGCTTGATGGTACATATGTAGGTAGGCGTAGGGAAGTGTTATGAAAATCTACCGTCAGAAAAAAAGCAGACAACATGGTCTAGAATCAAGGCTGGTTTAAGATCCAAGTGTCAAATCTGGATTCTGAAATGTTGCTGATCAATTATACAAAAGTTCATTTCAGTTCTGTTAAGTGCAATACTGAGTTAAGCCCTTGGTCTACCAAGTATTGTCTGCTCTGACCGTAGTAGCTCTCCAGGATTTTGGGTAGAGGTCTTCCACATTCCCTGCCATTTGATCCATTTAACTGGAAAAGCCAGGGATTGAATTGGCAATGGCGATGTTCTGCATATGAACAAAGCAGGTGCTTTACTACTGAGGCATAACGCAAACCCCTACTTACTAGGTAAGCTATAAGACTACTAAAAAAGTGCTACCTCTGTCAATTGTTGTTGTTGTTTGTTGTTATTTATTGTTGTTGTGCTGAATCTTGGGTATGGTCACCTGGCTAAGAAGAGCCCTACCTTGAAGGAGTCCTTGAGAGACTGCAGCATCAGAAGCAATCAGGGCGAACAGAACAATCATACTAATTAGAGCTCTCAAGGAGGACGTGGAAGAGCAAGATCCGGGTCCAAGGCCAACTAGATTTCAAGGTATGAATTTTTGAGCTTTTGAGTCAAAGCTCCTTTCACATGCCAATCAGTCCCACGTTCTGTCCTTGGTTCTGCCATGTAAAGGAGCAGCTGCTGAGAAGGACATTGTCTACGAGTTAGATCAGCACTGCGCTTGGGTGCTCAAGATGAGAGTAAACGAGGGATTCCCCTTCCCTTTCTGCTATGCCTGGGGAAGGAATTCCCCTTAGTCACGCTGAGAAGAATAAAACTGAAAATGAAATGAATCTTATTGAACAAGTAAGAAGAAAAGAAAATAAGACAACAACAAAAAGACAGGAGGAGAATAGTAAAACATGCTATTAATCATCCTTAATTACAGAGACGTGCTTTTTAAAATCTGAAATCTCACTTGTGGATCATTCATTACATTTATTTAGTTACTTGGTGGTGGAGAGTGTCCTCAAGTCATAGCTGATTTATGGTAATCCCTGGTAGGGTTTTCATGGTAAGAGACTAACAGAGGTGGTTTGCCATTGCCTACCTCTGCAACCCTGGCCTTTGTTGGAGGTCTCCCATCCAATTACTAACCAAGGCCAACCCTGCTTAGCTTCTGAGATCTGATAAGATCAGGCTCACCTGCACTAACCAGGTCAGGGTATTTATTTTCTTAACAACATTTATATCCTTCCTTCCTTCCGTGATAAGGGCAGAGTTTGCACATGCACAGACAATCGCAGTTCCCTGCTAAGCCGAGTTATACCCTTCTATGTCCATTGAAGTTCATAAGTTTGAAAAGGTGCAGGTCTGCATAGGAGGGGCTTGTGAACTGTCTCAAGATGTCTCAACTGAGTAACACTCTAGTCAAGATCGGCAATGAGCTACAAACTGGGAAACAAGCAAGATAAAACCAAAATGATGAGAGGCGTGCATCTTGCCTTCCCACTTGGGGAAACTTTGCTGCTGTGGGACGTGGATTAACTTTCAGTACTTCCATGGCACAGACAGAATTAAGGACCGACACCTTCCTCGCTAATACATGCAATTGACCAACATAGGTAGGAAAATTATATTCGAACAATAGATAGAGAGACTTCCGACATTATTTGTAACAGCTGTGCGTTTGGAGGTTGGGGACAAACATTGCTGGGATCTCTTGGCGGGAGGTTTGGCTAGGTCCGCTATTGTTGCTCTCCAAGCCTGGCGTAATTCCCAACTGTGCAGTGCCAGCTTTGGGAGACTCATTTTCCCATGGGACTCCATCCAGGCCCCCTGTAGCAAAAGTCTAGAATCAGTCAGAGACTTTCCCCCTGCCAGCCTGCAGTGTGTTTGAATAAGAAGGGTGGATGTTGGTTTTGGGCTGTCCTCTAGTGGCTCTTTCTAGCATTTGCAAGAGCAGAGGGGGGCAAGGAGCTGCTGGCTGGGCTAGTACTGGCCGATTCCAGACAGCCCCCCGCCTCGCGAAACATCGCGCGAAAGGCTGCGATCTTGGAATAGGATAGCAAACAACTGGGAGTAAAAAAAAAAAAAAAAAAAAGCTCTGCCCCTTCAAAAGAAGCTTAAAAGGATGTTATTTACCAAGTGGTGTTATTTACCACTGTGCGCTGAAAATCTTCCGCAGCTCATTTCTACATGTCCTCTGTTAAAGGGATGGGAGGTTTCCCCCCCTCCAAGATGTAAGCAACCCTACCCAAGAGTGGTGGGTCTTAATCTGAGCCAGGGGACTGAGTGGGATAAACTTTGGCATCTGTTTCATCCTGGAATATATCAAGTAAATCTGCATTCCTATGTAATACATTTTAATCCCATCCTTTCTCCAAGGAGCTCAAACTATATAGCACTCCTTTCCACACTGTATCTTCACAAAAAACCTATGAAGTAGATTAGGTGAGTGACTGGACCAAAATCGCCTTGCATGCTACATGGCCGAGTGGGGATTTGAACCTGTAATAGTTTTTAGAAGAGAGGGGGATTGTTAACATACATACACCAGGAGATAGTTCATTAGGTGAGATCAGCGCTTTAGCGTTGAGTTGGGGATTCCCTGCTACCATAAAATGTCCTGTTACTTTCAGATGATGATGATGATGATGATGATGATGATGATAATAATAATAATAATGCCTATCCTCCTAACTGGTGTCCTTGAAGCCTTCAAAGGCATGGGATCAGAGGTGAAGCTTCACAGATCTCAAAAGAGCAAGTAACACGGCAGAGTTTCACACACTAGAAGTTCTCCCTGGTGTCCATGTCAGCCCTAGAGAGCAATCACAGCCCAGGCTGACCTGATCTGAAAAAGAGTCACATCTTCAGCTTTTTAAAGTCTAGAAGCATTTCTGAAAACTGCTGTTACTGATACAAAATCTGTCATTTCTTGAGTCCAGAGATCAAGTTTATGTTATGCTTCGAGATTGTGTGTAGTTTGTCTCCACAGCCAGCTTCAAAGCTACGTGCAAATCGGGCCATTCCTGGCAGTGAGAAAATTCTTCCCCACCACTTCCTCCTTGAACATAAAAGCTGCAGCGGTTTCACTTTTTCTGCACAGTGCTCACTGGCATAACTAGTCTTGAGTCATCCCACCTTTTGAGGAAGTAACGGAACAGATTTACAAATGCACACAGAAAGAAAAAACACTTGTCCCGAGTTTGGGAGATGAAAAGGCTGAACACAAGAGGGCAGGAATTGAAGGTAAGGTGTGCAACTTGCTCTAAAGTCTGGGTGAGAGTAGAAGGGAGCTGTGAAGAAGGACCGGAAGGGTATTTCACACCTTTGCCTTGAGGATCATGCCAGAGCAGATCCTAGCCACTGCGAGTGGACTCTCTTTTTGTTTCCTAGCAGGACTTCTATGCCTTAAACAGCTGCCTGACAGGTAGTAAGCCCAAGAGGCACAACTAAGGGCCAGCAAGCTATTTAGCATGATTCCTAGAGAACAGGGAGAAGAGCCACTGTAGGAGCAAAACTCAGTGGGAGAAAACACAGACAGAGCAGTTCAGTGGTTACAGTCCATGGGTGGCGCTGGGCCAGTTGTTCTCTCCAGGCTAAATCTACCTCCAGTTTGTTATGAAAATAACATAGTGGTGAGGAAAACAAGATGTACACCACATTGAGAAGAGGAGAGGGCATAAAAATGGATTGAAGAAATAAATCCTCGCTGCCTCTTTACTGTATTACTGTTATGAGCAACCCAATAATATGAGCTGTGATTGTATTTATTTAGATATTTATACCCCGCATTTTCTCCCCAGTGGGGACCCAAAGTGGCTTACAATGCTATTCTCTTGCCCTCTGCTTCATTTTCACAACAACAACCCTGCGAGGTAGGCTAGCCTGAGAGCAGTGGCTCAGCTGCCTAGTGAGTTTCCATGGCAAAAGTGGGGATTCGAACCTGGGTCTCCTAAGCCCCTATTCTGATACACTAATCACCACAGCATGCTGGCTGTCCAAGGTAGGGTTACTAAGTGGCCTGAAGAAAAAAGCCCTGTTCCTTTATTAGATGCTTAAGAGGGTGTGTCATTTACCTCCATGCCATGAAAAGCTTCAGCTGTCCATTTCCATTTCCTCATACACATTAAGCCTCTATTGAAGGGAGAGGACATTCTTGTCAGGCCAGTCGCTACCCTCAACCCACAGAGAGCAATCCTGAACTGTACAACAGCTTTTTTGCTGTCTCCGTCTGTCCTGAAATTCTAAATGGCTGTTTTCTATGCACAGTTGACCACATCTGTTAGCTGGGTGGTTTGAGATGGGCACAAGCTGAAATACGAACCAAAGTTCAGCACTCCGGGCCAGTTTGTGATTCACAAACTGGTAGTTCATCAGAGCACATTTCTGACGAACCGCCACGAACTTTTAGGCTGGTTCGTTTGGTTCGTTTTTTGGTTCGTCACTGCAGACAATCTGGCGCCAATCAATCAGTTTCCTAGACAAGGGGGGGGGTTTTGGGCTTTCTGCAGACCTTCTGCTGACTCTGAATTGACCTTCTGCTGACCCAGAAGTGACTATTTGATTACCTGGAAGTGATGTTTTCACGAACCAAACCAACCGGTTCACAAACTGGGGCAGGTTCGTGAAATTTCGTGGTTCATGAAACATGACGAACCTCATGGTTCATCCCCCCCCCCAGTTTGTCCCCATCTCTAGTGGTGGTGCCACCTTCCCTAGATCTGATAGGTAAATAATTCGAACACACAGATTCCCCACCGGTCAAGAAGCTAGCTCCTTACCATTAGCTCTCACAAATAAAACACCAGTTATGTGCCTCATGTAGGTTGCTGGCAATCATAGCAATACCTTGATGGCACCCTCAAAGTGGACAACTGCTTAATGTTTCCTGATCAACTTGCTTTTGATTTTGGATGTTTACAAATCATTAATTCCAAAAAGAGAGAGAGAGAGGCACTTCCCTCTGACTGAGTCCTGCCTGGCTTATTCTGTGCTTAGGTCAGCAGTGATTCACCTATGACAGAATGAGGCCCTCCACAAGATCTGGCCCTAGTGGGTAGCCATGTTTGCCTGCTGCAGCAAAAACCAAAAAGGCATTTCTGGGCACCTTCTATACCAACAAAAGCACTGAAAGGTAAGATTGTGTGGGCTAGAAAGCCTACTTTGTTGGATGTAGAGGCATAATTACCTCACTTTTTCCAGGGGGCTCAACCCTTGATGATGCTCTTACTCATATTAAACTCACAGGGTGGTGTGAAAAGTGCTGGAACATTTGAGCAGAATTTGACATTGATGCTGTGAGGGTGTTAAAACTGTACCACAGACTTTGTTGACTCAACTGTTGCTGTTTTCTTTACGGTTGCCAACTTTTGAAGCAGCTGTTCTTTCACTGTCAGTTTGACTTAACAGCAATTTGCAGCAATTTTTGCAGATGTGGCGACTGTCCCTATTGACCAGAGACATTTGTCATTATCTGACTCCTGCCCCTATTACTTCGCAGTCTCCATTTTTGTCTCTCTGTGTGTGAGAATTGCCAGCAATGCTGTCCCATAGGGCCTGACTTCCTACTCAGAGTCGTTCAGACTTAAATCTGCTGGTGAGTAGGCAGAGGTATTTTCTCTCTCACACACACTTATTAGCATGCACACAGCTTGCCATATCATGCACTGAAGCTTCTGAAGACATTTTTACACTGTTGATAACTCCCCCCCCCCCAAAGAATTATGTTTTTTCCCCCAAAACATATCTTTATCAAAAGTGCAAGCACCTTTTTGGCTGTTGAATCAATGGGGAAAAGGCTGTTGCAGAGTAAATGAATACAGTAGGTAGAGCTGGGCCAGTTTGGTATAGTGGTTAAGAATGGTAGGACTCTAATCTGGACAATCGGGTTTGATTTCTCACTCCTCCGCTTGAAGCCAGCTGGGTGACCTTGGGTCAGTCACAGCTCTCTCACAGCTCTCTCAGCCCCACCCACCTCACAGGGTGATTGTTGCGGGCATGGCTGATCTAGGGTTGCCGGCACCCAGGGCAACCCAAGTCCGGCTCCTTGCGCGCTCCCAGCCCTGCATGATAATGTCACTTCCGTGACATCATCACACAGGGCGGAGCGTGCCGCGGAGTTGGCGGAGGCAGCGCGGGGGGGCTGGGAGGCCGCCCGTGCTGCCGCCCGTGTGCTCCCAGTGGCTGGCAGCTGCGCCCGGTGCCCCCTGCTTGACGGCGCCAGGGGCAGATTACCCTCCCGCCCCCCCTCAGTCTGGCCCTGGTTGCGAGGATAATAATAACACACTTTGTAAACCACTCTGAGTGGGCATTAAGTTGTGCTGGAGGGTGGTATATAAATCAAATGTTGTTGTTGTTCAGTAACATATGATTTTGTGTGTGTGAGAAGGAGGAAGAATGACTCTTCCTGAAACAATTTGAATGTTACAAGTATATACCAAAATGTTGGAGCAGGAATAGGCAGGTGGTCTAGTTTCGTTCCTTGCCAGGAAAAGTTTCACCTGCTGATTTGTGCATAGCAAACTTATGTGGAAATGTCCTGGCTACTTCTAAACCGTACCCCTCCCCCCTGACCAATTGGCAACTCAACATTTGCATTTCTTACAGACCCTAATCCAAGGACGGACAGATCACTTGGTCTTTCTGGAACACTGAATTGGTTCCGGAGTTCTAACTGCAATTAGACTTACACCCCAGCAAATCCATTAACTTTCCTGGACACCAGTTTGGTGTAGTGGTTAAGAGTGCCAGACTCTAATCTGGAGAACCCGGTTTGATTCCCCACTCCTCTGCTTGAAGCCAGCTGGGTGACCTTGGGCTAGTCACGGCTCTTTGGAGCTCTCTCAGCCCCACCCTCCTCACAGGGTGTTTTGTTGTGGGGATAATAGTAACATACTTTGTAAACTGCTCTGAGTGGGTGTTAAGTCATTCTGAAGGGTGGTGTATAAATCGATTGTTATTATTATATTATTATTTTAGACTGGAGTGCAATTCAGTTTGGGTCCCACCCATGCTCTTGAAGTGGGATGCAGAAAAAGGAAGTTGGGGTGGTTTGGTTTCTAATTACGGCCTTTAGCAGGTGGTCTCATTTCATATCAGTCGAAAAGGCGTACGATGGGATGATGTACCATCTCTTTCCAAGCACTAGGCACCACCATGAGATCCTCAGGCACTTTGGTTGCACGTTGTGTGACTCTGATCCAGGCCAATATAACACTGAGTTTGTGTGTGTGTGTGTGTGTGTGTGTGTGTGTGTGTGTGTGTGTGTGTGTGGCTATTAATATGATACTCCCCAGTGCACCATTTCCATTCAAGTGCATGCATCTGGTTGGCCAATGCAACGAACTGGAAAAAAATTACCTCAGCACCTGTTTCTCCCTGGCGTTGCCAACCTCCAGGTGGGGCCTGGCGATCTTCCAGAATTACCACAAATCTCCAGGCAACAGAGATCATTGTCCTGGAGTAAATGGCTGCCTTGGAAGGTGGACTCTATGGCATTATACCCTGCTGAGGTCCCGCCCCTCGTTCCACCTTCAAATTTCCAGGAATTTCCCAACCTAAGAGTTGGCAACCCTATTTCTCCCCCTCTCTATGGTGATTGTTTTCATTGTATAGCTGAAACATGATCCTGGGTAAAAAAAATAATGTTTTCAGTACTCCTCATGTAACTTGCCTGAATTTCTGGGGAATAAAGCAGACAACCCATTCTTGACTCATCTGAAGCATTTTGCAATCTTTTTTAGGCTCTGCAGAAAGAGGAACAAATTCCTCGGACAGAGAAGATCCCACAGTATATGAAATACAGGCTGGAGCACACAGAGCTCTATACGCACAGAGCTCTTGAGTCACCATGCTGCATTTTGCACCTACCTGCGTGATGCTTCATGTCCTGCTGAGCCTCTGGATGTGGTCCCACTGGGGGGCTGATTCTTTTGGGCTGAACTACTGTGTCCTTCCACCCAACAAACCAGGCCTCGCTATCTGTTCTTCCCAGGCCATTTCCAACCTAAGTTCTGCCATTACCCATTTGCCTAACTCCACTCGTTGGCTCAATGCTTCCCACAACAATGTTAATGAGGTGACCTCTAAGGCCTTTTCTCATCTTCCATACTTGTTAGAACTGCTTCTGGACAACAACCATATATCGAGCATTCAGCCAAATGCCTTCCAAGGTTTGGAGGACCTGGAGACGCTTGATTTGAGTTGGAACTATTTGGCTTATGTGGGGCCTTCCATGTTGGCCAGCCTGAGGAACCTACGCCAGCTTCACTTGGGTCACAACAAAATGGCCTCCTTGCATCCCAGGTCCTTCATGTTTCAGTTGGCTCTTCAGGAACTTCACCTTTCCAACAACAATCTTTCCGTTTTCCAGGAGATAGCTACTGCTGTGAAAGGCTTAGCTAACCTTACCTTCCTAAATCTAGATTTTAATCAGCTCTCCGCTCCATGTATGGGTCCCAGCAGGATTGTTTTGCCTAATGTGAGGAACCTCAGCTTGAACAGCAACGGCATTGCAAGGCTGGACTTGTCCAATTGTTCCCTACCCAGCTTGCAACAACTGAATCTGAGCCATAATGACATGTTGGAAGTGGAGTCTGAATCCTTCCGCGCAACCCCCGTTTTGCTGGAATTGTCCTTGGACATGAACCCCTTCCACATCTCCCAGCTTATCAACGTGTCTCTTCCTAACCTTACCATGCTGCACTTGTCTAGTATGAATCAGTCATTAAACCACAGCCTGCCGTCTGCTTGCTCTGTCTTTCGGGGCCTCCCATCTCTGACCTCTTTGGACATCAAGCATTCCAAGATGGCAGCTTCTCACCTGAGCCAACTGGGTTCTTGCACTAACCTCTCATGGCTAGATCTGTCCACCACAAACTTCAAGCATTTGCAAAATGGGGTCTTCAGCAACTTTCAGAACCTGGAATTCCTCTCCTTAGACAAGTGTAAATTGCTGACCATCCGTTCCAGTGCCTGGGAAAAACAGAGGCGGCTACATACTCTGATCCTTAGAAGAAATTTGATCTCTGAGTTGGAAAGTGGCATCTTCCGTCCTTTGACGAGCTTGAGCTATCTGGATCTGTCCAAAAACCGCTTGACCAATCTTGAGAAGAAATCTTTTTTGGGCATGGCAGCATTGCGGAAACTCATCCTGCAGGACTGCCAGATCACCGCTGTGACCCGTGACACTTTCGTTTATGCGCGTAAAATGGAGTTCTTGGACTTAAGAGACAACAGCATTAAGTTGCTCAAGTATTTTGCCTTTGAAGTCCTCAACCACTTAGAGACACTCCTGCTTTCAAGAAATAGAATCCTCACCATCCAAAGACATGCCTTTAAGGGACTCACCTCTCTCAAGTATCTCTCCTTGGATCATAACGACCTTTACAAGCTACCCGTGGAAACCTTTACCCACCTTAAAAAGCTAGAAACGTTGGACCTCAGTTACAACTACCTCTTTACTTACAACAAATATGATTATTCTAGCCCTTTCGTTGGTCTCTCCACCCTCCACACACTGGACCTCAGTTCTCAGATGCCTAGACTGCCCATCTGTCCTCCAGAAAAACTCTTCCAAGGCCTGCATAATCTCCAATACCTGTCCTTGAAGGACAATCCCAGCACCTTGTTCCTTAACCTCTCCTTTGTCAACCTGACTAGCCTAGAATCCCTGGATCTCTCTAACATCTACCCTGACAAGGGGAGCATTTGGAGACCCCGTCCAAACCTCTTCCAAGGTCTGAAGACTCTACATCGACTCCAGGTTGAAGACAGCTCTATCATGGACTTGCCTGAACAAATCTTTTCTGATTTGGAATCCCTAGAAGAGCTTTCCCTGACCAAGAATGACATGAGGAATATCAGTAAAAATCTGCTTGGTGGACGCACCTCACTGAAGTATCTGGATGCCTCTGGGAACCCCTTAACTTGCTCATGTGAGAATATGTGGTTCCATAATTGGTCTATGTCTGAACCAAATATTCAGGTGGCCTTACTGGGCTCCTATCATTGCTTTGGCCCTGGCTTGTATGATGGTCTCTTTGTTCAGCAAGACTTTTCCATCTGCTTCGAGACTTGGGGAATGCAGTTCTTTGCTGTGACCACCATGATCATTCTTTTGCTCCTGCTTAGTACTTTGGTCAATGCTAAGTTTGGTTGGACCCTGAGGCATGGTTATTATTTGCTGAAGGGCCTGGGCAACAGGCCATTGCATCAGAAAGGACAGGACTATCAGTATGATGCCTACATTTCCTGTTGCGGGCAGGACCATGAATGGGTGGTGAAGAACCTTCTGGTAAAGCTGGAAGAGGAGGGGGAACCTAGCTTCCGGCTGTGTTTTGGACCTAGAGATTTTGCCCCTGGAGAGTATTTCATGAACAATGTGCAGAATGGGATAAGCCAAAGCCGCAAAACTTTGTGCCTGGTGAGCAAAAGTTACCTGGAAAGCGAGTGGTGCTCATTGGAAATTCAACTTGCTTGTTCCAAGATCTACTACCATGGGCAGGATCCACTGGTTGTGGTCTTTCTGGAGGTCATTCCTAACTACAGGTAAGTGTGGGGACATCTTCTGTTTGAGAGGTGAGACGTGGATATTGATGGTGGTATGGGAGTTATGTCTACATTTACTGCATTGCATAGGATGGAGAAGATAGACGTGGCAGAGAATGTAGCAGGAATGCCGGTGGGGGAGAGGTGTGTGTGTGCGTGGGGGGGGGGGGTAAGTGTACTAGAGAGTAGAAAATTTCATTCCTGTTTGTCTTCCCTTTTAGGCTGTCTCCATATCATCGCCTCAGGAAACTAATCAAGCAAAAGAGCTACATCAGTTGGCCTGAAGACCCAGAGGCTGAGAATGTGTTCTGGGCCAAACTCCGAGAGGCCCTGGAAGACTCCAGAGAACAAGAAGTTTTGCAATTCAATGTGATTGAGTAATCGTGGCATGGAGGGAAACCACCAGGATCGGCCTTACTGATATCACTTGACAATAAGCAATGGTCTAGAGTGGCATGAAGTAAATATAATATCAGGTACTGAAGATGCAGTGATATTATCCAAATAGTGCTGCATGTACGGGCATATCAGACAGTGACTGGCGCACACATTTGTTTTCAAACGTGTGAAAACAACCAAGGTGTGAAAACTTTAAATCTCATGAGCTAATTCTTAACACTATGGCCACAAAATTCACTAAGAACTAAAATGTTATGTTTTTTAAAATATATATAAAATATTATTCAAAGATGAATCATTTGAAACATTTGAAAATGTTAGAGCTTTTAAAGGTAAAATCCTGGAATGTTGTCAACTAATTGCAAAATTTTTATTTCACCTGTTTTACCCACACGTTTTTAAAAGGAAGAATGGCACTATACTTCATTACTCCATCTTCTTGTGTGATTGTGCTCCCAGGTGCTTATTCTGGGGTATCTTATTCTGGAAGAGCAGCGAGGTTAATCTTCAACAGCATGATAGCAAAATGCATTCCGTTTGAGAATCTCAGTGGCTTTTTGGTCGGGAAGGATCTCCGTCAGATATATGAAGTGGACTAATGTAGGGAAATGTCAGGCACATAGGAGGACAGAAATGAATTTGTAGGGGATTTTTTTATATGCAGGAATTTCTTATCAATTGACTTTGCTCTCAAAGCTTCAGACTCTCCGAGAGCTCCTGGTTGGGGTTGGTCTGTGGCTCACAGTAAAGCACATGCTGGCATGTGGAAGGCCCCAAGTTCATCCCCTGACATTTCCCATTAAGGGATGCCCCATTACAAGATCTCAAGGAACAGGAGAGACTTTCTCTGCCCAAGACCCTGGAGAACTGTTGCCAATCAGAGCAGGCTACACTAAGCCAGATGTGCCAATGGTCTGCCTTGCTATAAGGGTTCGTGTTAGAGTTGCCAAACTCCAGGTGGGGCTTGGAGATCTCCTGGAATTACCGCTGATCTCAAGACTGCAGAGATCCATTTCCCCGGAGAAAATAGTTGCTTGGGTGAGATCTATTGCATTATACCCTGCTGACATCCCTCCCCAAACACCGCCCTCCCCAGGCTCCACTCCCAAATCTCCAAGAATTTCCCAAATTGGAGTTGGCAACCCTGGTTCATGTGCTCATGTCAGGCCAGTGTTGCTCTGTAAAGCAGTCCCAGTCCTGTGTTCTTCCAGTTGCAAAGCAGAAAACAAAACATGCTTATAATTAGAATCCAGAGATAATGACCGTTTCCACATGTCCCGGCGTAGCGCTGAACTCATGGACTGAAAGCGTCTTCCTGGCGCAATTTCTGATGTCATCGCACCATGATTCCACTCTCATGGCGTGATGATGTCAGAAACTGAGCCAGGAAGATGTTCTCAGTCTGTGAGTTTAGCGCCATGCTGGGACATGTGGAAACAGGAGCGGCACCAGGGTTTTTGGTGTGCGTGTGCACGCGCGCACACACACACACACACCAGCCTGCATGATGACGTCATGTGCAATGTCATCACAGGCGTGTGTGCAAGCCAGCCCGATTGCTGCGGTGGGCAGCTTGGACGGTGCGTGGGTGGCCTCCCAGCTCTCCCGCTCGGTTGTCCTGTGCCGCCCCAGACTCCTGCCTACAGCTGCTGCGCCTGGACAGGGGTGTGCTGTGGTGGCGGCGGCAGCACAGGGCGGGAGGGCTGGAAGGCTGCAGCTCCATGGCGCATGCTCCCGCCCCCGGGGCCCCCTCTGGTGCCCCGCACCTTGAGGCAACCACCTACCTGGCCTCAATGGGCGCGCTGGCCCTGTGTGGAAACAGCCCATGTCACAACATCAGCTCCTGCTCCTACAATATCTTTGGCTGCCAGCAATCATGACTCACGTCCTAATAAGCTGTGCAGGGAATACACCAACCAACACATGACAAGAGGAGGACCCCTGGTGTTACATGCCCTCCAGGGAAAGACCACCGCAATTTCTATCTAGTGCATTTTTTATCCCACCCTTTCTTCACTGAGCTCAGTTCTTCCTTCTGTATTTTATCTTCACAATAACCCTGCAAGATAGGTTAGGTTGAGAGAGAGACTAGCTCAAGGTTACTCCATGGCTGAGGGCCTAACTGCATGTTACGGTTTCCCCGGGTCCTCTCCAGATCCACGCAGTCAGATATGTTCATGGAGTTCAGTGGCAGGAACTCTGTTCCTAGGAGGCAAGGGCCCTGATTAGGATCAGGAGGACTGTGATGCATGGGAGCGGGCGCTTATGCAATCCTGGGGGATGCTATTTGCCTCCTTGGGGAAATCTTGGGGCACCCCATACTCTGAGTGGGGCAAATAGCAGTCTCCCAAGGTTGTTTCAGGTCAGGAAGATGCCACAAGTGGATGGGGAGGACTGAAGACTCTGGCCCTTGTGTGCCATGATGCTGATCTGAATTAGACCCTGTGCAACTGAGAATTGCATAGCAAAGAGCTTGCAATTGCATGTGGATCGCATGGACCCAGGGAGGACCAGGGAAAACATAATATGTAGTTAAGCTTGTGGCGATTTGAATCTGGAGTTCCTCGATCCTAACTGAAGCACCGCGCACACTGGTGCTTGCTTGCATAAGTCTTGTGGTGTAAATGATAGGTAGTAGCAGCTGCAGCTGCAGCTACAAACTCCAGAGCTAGTGCAGTGTAGTAGCCTGAGTGTTAGTTTAGGACATGGGAAGATCAACCTGTTTATCTACCTATCCTATTTTTTTATCCCACTTTCCCACCAAGGAACTCAGGGCAGCATCTGCGATTCTCCCCTCCTGAACTGATCCTCAGTGCAAACTTGTGAGTTAGGTTATGCTGAGAGAGAGTGACTAGCCCCAGGTCCCCCAGGGAATTACATGGCACAGAGGGACCTGGGTAGGGTTGCCAGCATCCAGGTAGGGGAGGAAGAGATCTCCTGGAATTACAGCTGATCTCCAGGCAATGGAGATCAATTTCCCTGGAGAAAATGGCTGCTTTGGAGGGTGGACTCTATAGCATTATACCTCAACGAGGACTATCCTCTCCTCAAAACTTGCCCTCTCTAGGCCCCCCACCCCCCAAATCTCCAGGAATTTCCCAACCCAGAGCTGGCAGTCTTAGGCTTGGGTCCAAATCCACAAATATCCATGACTTTCACTCTGTGTCCTTGGTCCAGCCACTCTATCTACTCCACAGCTGTGAAGATAAAGTGGAGGAGGGAGGAACCATATATCCCTGAGCTGCTTGGAAGAAGGGTGGGATATGAATGGTCCTGGTAGCACACAGAGTAGGAACTTTTCAACTTCTTTGTATGGGCAAGAGGAAGGAGAACCATTCCATCTATGACATGTTGGGTTTTCCCCTTACTACACTTGTGTAATAATAGCATTTATAACCAGGATAATAAAAAAATTGAATTACAAAGTGAGCCTGTTCTCAGAACTGCAAATTATGTTGGTCAGGGATGTGCATGGAGAATCAAGGGGTGCCTCAGAAGAAGGGGCTTAGGGGCCATGTGAACATAGTCTGGACAATGGTCCACACAGAGAGGTGTACGATTGGTGTCTAAATGAGGGAAGTAGTGAATTTACAAAGAGGCGTACAAGGGCAAGAATAAAGGGGTTTTGGACTGAAGCAGAAGCACTTGGACTAAAGCCCTCACCTTAGGAAGTAGCTCCTTGGTAGTAACTCAGGGACTACTACAACCAGTTGGTCAGGAGTTCAGTGAGCCCTTAAAGACTGACTAAACTAATTCCAGCAAAGAGTTCCCATCCATCAGATGTTTGGGGAGGGGAGGGAGAGCGGCAGCTAAGAGCATCTGATGAAGAGAACTGTGGTTCTTGAAAGCTTATGCTACAGTAAAGTTGGTTAGTCTTAAAGGTGCTACTGGACTCTTTACTATTTTGCTACTGTAGACTAACATGGCTAACTCCTCTGGAGTTAAGAGCTGTCTCACAGGCTCTGCTTTCTGTGTTTTCGCCTTCCAAGGTGAGGTGTGTGGTGAACAGAGACAGGGCTTTTTCAGCAGTGGCACCTTGCTTATGGACAGGGCTGGATCTAGGGTTGCTGGTGCCCAGGGCAACCCAAGTCCGGCCCCCTGTGTGCACATGCAGCGCTCTCGCACTCCCGGCGCTGCGTGATGATGTCATTTCTGTAACGTCATCACACGGGTGGAGTGTGCCACCAGTGCGGCAAGCTGGCTGCCCCAGCGCACGGTGCACCACAGAGCTGGTGGCGGCAGCACGGGCAGCTGGGAGGCCGCCTGTGCCATTTACCTGCCCTGCTGAGAGGGCGGCTGGTTTGCCGCATGCTCCCTGTCCTGCAGGGCAGGCGAATGGCGCGGGTGGCCTTCCCCCCCTCCGCTCAGCTGCCCGCGCTGCTGCCGGTGTGCTCCTGGCGGCTGGCAGCTGCGCCTGGCACCCCCTCTTTGGTGGTGCTGGGGGCAGACTACCCCCCCTTCCCCCTTCGTCGATTCAGCCCTGCTTATGGAATGTCCTTCTTGTTGAGGTCTTCCAGCACCACATTACTCTCGTAGGTTTGCCGGCCTTCAAGTGGCACCTAGAGATCTCCTGGAATTTCAGCTGATTTCCAAAGGACAGAGATCAGTTCCCTTGGAGAAAATGACTACTTTAGAGGTGGACTCCATGGCATTATATCCTATTGAGGCCCTTCCCCAAACCCCACCCTCCAGTCTCCACCCCCCAATTCTCCATGAATCTCCCAACCTGGAGTTGGCAACCCTGCCACATTGGTAGTGGTTCAATGGCTATATAAACCCACCAAACCAGCATATCTTTGTGATCCACTAGTAGCAGGGGACGTAAGAGTGTTCCTGTCCCTGTCCAGAGTTTAAATTAAGGATATGATTACTTTCTAATTCAAATAGATTTTCATCATTTCCAGTTTGTTATACTATTAAATCTAGTGGTAGAAAAAGAACCCACAAAGTATAAAAATATTTAGTCTGGCAGGGCTGCATGAAAGACATCAAGGCTTGGCTAGGAGGAACCTTTTGGACCTAGGGTCTCTGGGACAGTGTTTGTTCCCTGTCTCTTCTCAATCTGCAGATAAAAGGGTTTTTTTTCCCCACAAGGACAACTAAAAGCGTTGTTTCTTTCAGAGGAAAGAGACTGTATTGAATCCTGAACTCATTAACAATTTGAAAAGGGAGGAGCAAACACTGAAAATGACATCCTGGTGTTTGTGATGGATATTTAGTGTTCTTGTTTATGAACTAGATTGTATGATTTTGCAACATTTGCTGACTGTTTTGTGTGAAAAGGCGGGTTAATCTATTTATCTATATTTTCACACCTTGTATCTGCCTGACACACACTTCTCTTCCATTACTTTCACCCAACTCCACATATTCAAATTCTACCCGTGAACAGGACAACCCACATAATTCTCAACATGACAGAAACATGACAGTTCAAAGTGCATATACTTAGCTCTCTGTCTCTGACTGGTAATTTAATTCTCCTGAGTAGAGTTTTAGCGTTCCTAGATTCTTATCTGCTGCAGGCTGCGGCATGAAGAGGGTTGCCCATAGCCTAGCTATGGAGTGGGGAGGATGGGATGAGATGAAGGGAAAAGCTTGGCCCTGACATCTTAAGCCCATTAATTTCTTGGTTGCCAGGGGAGACTGATACTCCTCTCCACATCACCAGCGGATTTGGCAAATTGGACAGGAAGGAGAGGCAGGAAAAGCACAAATCCCATGTGCCTACAGTGCTGGGACACCTGCTGGCAGTAAGGCACAGATACCAGAGAGGAAGAAAGGCTCTGTTTGCTGAGGTGGCACAACAGGCTCTTGGAGAAAGACATGTTTTCTTGGCTCTGTGGACTCAACGTGACTTCAGGAACTTGCTCACCATATGCTTTAACTGGAATACTGTCCACTTTCCCATTAAATAACACAGGGTCTCCTTTCTAATAGAGACTTTTGAATTGGGTTTTGGTGGCACAGAAGAGATTCTTGGATTTTTGGTATCTGCGAGCGAGTCTTCACGATTGATGTTGCACCTATATCTGCTCTGCAACAGGAACCTTAATCTCTAGATCAGTGGCTCCTAACGGGAATTACCTCTTCAAATCAATTCTCAACAGCTCCCCCTCCCATCTGTGGAAATGACCTTGCAGTGGGCATTACTCTGCCTTGCCTTCTCCCCACTGGTGTTGGCATCTGACTATGGTTTGCCCAAATTTATCTGCAGCCCTATGCCACTGGACATGGAGCATGGCTGCCAGTCAGCCAGTCAGCAGCGACATGGACCAGGGCCTAGTAATGGAGCAAATGGGCACTGGGTAGGGACTCTGGAGGAAGCCAAGGAAACCATCTTACACCTGCGGGAGACGGTGGTTCACCAAAAGGAGATGATCCTAGATCAGAGGGAAACAGTGCGAGAGTTGACAGCCAAACTCAGCCGTTGCGAAGCCCATTCCCGGAGGCACATTGGGGACCACCACGGTGTTCACCATGAAGAGAACCACAGCCATGGCCATCACGAGGGGGGACATCGAATCCATCATGAAAGTGGGCATCGAATCCACCATGAGGGTAGTCACCCTCACAGTCACAGGGGACACCATGAGGATGGACATCAAGGGCATCATGAGAATGGACATCAAGGCCGCCATGAGGATGGACATCAAGGCCACCATGAAGATGGACATCAAGGCCACAATGACAATGCTCACAGATTACACCACGAAGAGGGCCACCGAGATCTCCATGAAGGCATCCATACCCGGGAGAATGAGTACCACCATTTTGGACAACGAGAACACCATGATCTCCAGTTAGGGCACAATACTCATGATGTCTTCCGAAAGGGGGCTGCGGCTGCCAACACTATGGAAGATCCACCCAAGGAGATGGCTGCCGGGCTGCACCAGATGGAGAGGATGCTAGAATCCCTCAAGGAGAGACTGGAACACTTGCAGGTACCCATGCTTCTGCAGCAGTCACCTCCCATTGAGAAAAATGTCCCATATACGTCCTGGTGCATTTATTTATTCTCCTCATATCCACCTATCTATTCCTTATCCAGTGATTTGCCCTCCATCCAGACGTATACTCTTTCCCACAGTCATCTCCCATCCCTTTCTTCCTCCTTTTCCATCCCTTCTCCATCAATTTACCTTCACAAACACTCACCTGTCAGCCACCTGTCTGTCATCCCCACTTAACACATTTTCATGTGTTATTCTCCATATAATCTTCCACCCTTCCCCAACACTCTTTGTCAGATGATCATCACAAACCATCCCAACCAATTGTTATCTGTCCCATCATCCATCATCCTGGGTACACCTTTTATATCACTTATCATAATAAACCTTTATAAATTCTACCTTCCTAATAGGAAGGTAGCATAGTACAGCCTGATCTCACTGGATCTCAGAAATTAGCAGGGTTGGCCCTGGACAGCACTTGGATGGGAAACTATCAAGAAAAACAGGTTACCCTGCAGAGGAAGGCGATGGAAAACCACCTCTGCCCCTCACTTGCCTTGAAAGCCCCTTGATGAGGTTGCCATAAGTCAGTTGTGACTTGATGGCACTCACATACATAATGTTGCTTCCCCCATCTGCTCCCCTCACAGAGCCAGCTTTTCTCACATCAATCTTTTCTTCCCAAGGTGGATACATGCCTAAGTAAGTTCTTATCCTAGAATCTTAGAGTAATGATTTTGACATCACATCTGAAATGTACTCTTCCCCTCTCCCACCAATATCATCACTTGAATGAGAGAAAAAATCATATGCTAAAGTTGACAATCCCCTGGATGCTAAATATCTGAGATCCCATTTCTTAATGACCCCAGTGTAGTTAATTCACACGTACCTAAGCATAAATTCACACCCATTCATCCTTGCACCTCTTTTTCTCTGTCTGTTGCAAGTCCAGCCATCCTTTTTCATATATCTATCAAACACTTGAAATCACCGAGTCCTAGTGTTAGATGAGTGTCCTGTGAAAGTCCTTAATTGATCACTGTCTGTGTAAATCAGTTCTAGGTCTGTTCTGTTCTATAAAACTTCAGCTATTTCAGTTAGGAAAGAACGTTTCCGAATATTTCTATCCTAATCCTTGTGGTGCAACTTCTCTGCTCTTGTTCCAGTATTTGTGGCACTAGGGGCTAAATTGCCTTCTTTGTGGCAGCATTTTAAATAGGCAGAGATTGCAACTGAGTCCTCTTTTAATCTTCTTTCCTCCAGGCTAAACATACACAGCTTTCTTAACCTTTCCTCATGTGACACACTTTCTAAACCTTTGGGTCATGTGTTATTTGCTTGCCATCCATTCATTCATCCCATACTTCTTTCTTCCAACCTTATTAGTAGGGCTTTTTTTCAGCTGGAACGTGGCGGAACGGAGCTCCGGAACCTCTTGAAAATGGTCACATGGCCGGTGGCCCTGCCCCCTGATCTCCAGACAGAGGGGAGTGCCCTCCGCACTGAGGGTAATCTAAACTCCTCTCTGTCTGGAGATCAGGGGGCGGGGCCACTGGCCATGTGACCATTTTCTCTGAGGGCAACCCACTGAGTTCCACCACCTCTTTTCCCAGAAAAAAGCCCTGCTTATTAGATTTTGTTAAATAACTATCACACCATTCTTCTAAGGACCACAAGATAGTATACATAGTTTTCCGCATTTGATCCACAAGATAGGTTACCTGAGAGTCAGTGACGGACCCAAGCTCACCCAGTGAGTTGCATGACAGCACATGGGTTTGAATCTCGGTCCCCTCACTGGCTCTCCACATCTCTGTCATCTTCAACCTCATTCATCAATGTATCAAATGTCCATCCACCTACTTCTGTGATCAAAACATATAGTATTGTTTTCTGGTATTCCTGCAATTTATTTATTGAAGGCATTTTAAACCAGCCTTTCCCAATGAAAGTGGAAAATGTACCTCTAATCTCAGGGATGAATGTAGTTAAATATTTGGTCATGATTCTATAATGGTTTGGTAGCACCTGTCCATTCTTGCCCCCTTTTCTTTCTGAATGGCTCATAAATGCCTTCTTGTTCTCTTTTTTACTTTTGTCCTACTTCTATGTGTCAACATATGGCCAGAGACAGACAATAGTTTTTAAGGCCGTTGAAAGTACTGAGAGTCTGAGAGAGGCCACACTTGGCCATGGTGTACTCACTCATTTCTTCTGTCTAGGTGCCCCCAGGCAGCACCTGGAGATCTCCCAGAATTACAGTTGATGGCCAGAGGACATCTCTGTCACCTGTTCTAGAGGGTGGGCTTTACGACATGATACCGAACTGAAGTCCCTCCTCTCCCCAAACTCTGCCTCCCCTCAAATCTCCAGGAATTTTCCATCTTAGACTTGGCAACCCTACTTGTGTCCCATTTTGCCTCACTCTAAACAGGCGTTGCAGATTCTGAAGCACTGTAAAAAAAAAAAAAGTCAGAACTTGTTTATCAGAGGTGGCTGTGGGATGAGTGCCTCACCCATGTCTGTTCCATAGCGTTAGTGTCAACTCTGAAAGAACTATTGTCTATCTCCAGCGGAAGTCAATGCATTTATTTATTTTGTTTATTTATACCCCACCTTTCTCCCCAAAGGGGATCCAAAACAGCTCACATCATTCTCCTCCATTTTATCCTCACAAAACCCCTGTGAGGTAGGTTAGGCTGAGAGGATGCGACTGGCCTAAGGTCAGCCAACGAGCTTCCATGGCATGGTGGGGATTCTTTTTACAAACCATCCCACCCATCTATTGCTAGTATGCACAACTGAGTCCTCAGGAAAAAAACTTTGGGACCTAGAGCAAACCAACCCTTATTCCCATACTCCTCCTAAGACATGAGGTAACATCATACACAGAACATTCTCCATCTTGAGGGCTACAGTCCCTTCCAAAAAAGAGGAGCACAAAGAAAGCCTTCCCTCTCCTCACAAAGAGAGAGATGGTAAAGCAGGAAATATGGAATCTGTGTTTAGAAATTCAAAGAAAAAATGATATAAAGATAGAATGTAACTCTCAACCTTTGGATTATTAAATATTGAACATGGGCCCCTGTATGTTAAAGATCTTGTAGTTTTTGCACCCTACAACATCCTTAAGCTGTGAGCAAGTTTGGCACTTAAAATGACTATCTAGAAAGAGATAATATGCAGAGAAGTCCAGCGTCATCTTAGAGACCAACAAGATTTTCAGGGTGCAAACTGTTGAGAGTCAAAGCTCCCTTCTTCAGACCCCTGACTCTGGAAAGCTCACACTTTGAAAATCTTGTTGGTCTCTAAGGTGCCACTGGACTCAAATCTTGCTATTTTACTGCCGCCCAACGAGGGTTGTCAGCCTCCAGGTAGTGGCTGGAGATCTCCCGGAATTACAACTGGTCTCCAGGCCACAGAGATCAGTTCACCTGGAGAAAATGGCTACTTTTGGGGGTGTACTCTATGGAATTATGCCATGCGAAGGTCCTTTCCATCCCCAAACCCCTCTGTCTCCAGGTTTCTCCAGGGTTCACCCCCTAGATCTCCAGGAATTTCCCAACTTGGAGCTGGCAACCCTAAGCCCAACATGGCTGCCCACCTATGCAGAGAAGTGAGAAGGTCTGATGATGGATTTGTGGAACACATAGAGCTGTGGTACTTACTCACTCCCTGGCTTGCAGGGAGCCACATTGCAAATGTATTCCACCAAATACATACATATAAGTGTGTACAAAGCACCCCCTGCTGGCCGATGCCATTGCCTAGCTTTTTTGGGAATATGGTGCAGGTGCCACATTGAGGAATGGTGTAGAAGAGCCACAGATGTTGCATCAAACATGTGGCTCCTGAGACAATGAGTATCACTGACATCAGGGGACTGTGGAGTGAGGGGAAGCAAGGTCAGGTGGATGGATAGGAAGAAGAAAAAACTGGAGAGCCAGTTTTGTGCAGTGGTTAAGAGCATGGGACTCTAATCTAGAGAACCAGGTTCGATTCTCCTCTCCTCCACTTGAAGCCAGCTGGGTGCCCTTGGGTCAGTCACAGCTCTTTCAGGGCTCTCTCAGCCCCACCCACCTAACAGGGTGATTGTTGTTGTGGGGATAAAAATAACATACTTTGTATGTGGGTGTTAAGTGGGTGGGTATTAAGTTATCCTTAAGGGCAGTATATAAATTATTATTATTGTTGTTGTAGTTGTTATTAAAATAAATGACAGATATAAGGAATAGGGTCAGCATGGCTGAACAATCAACCTCAGTGACGTTTGGTGACTCAACATTTTAAAGGGCAACAAGAAAACAGCTTGTCAAGAGATATTGCAAGGGTTGCCAACTCCAGCTTGGGAAATCCCTGGAAATTGTGGATAGTGTCTGGGGAGAGTGGAGTTTGGAGACGTGAAAGAACTCAGCAGGGGGAAGTTGCCGGTGTCTACTCTCCAGTTCCTCCAGGAGGAACTGATCTATATTGTGCGGAGGTCAGTTTTAATTTTGGGAGGATTCCGGGCCCCAGCTGGAGGTTGGCAACTGTAGGTTGGAACCTTATGATGTTCCGAAGCCATTTAAGGTGGCAGAACAACATGGCCCCTGATAATAAAACCACAAAGTGGAACTTCTATTTGGTACTCTCTCTCTCTCTCACCGTTATGTACTTAAGCTTTGATCACAAAATGTCCTGCCCCTCTCTCTTCCATTCCCCCTCTCTTCACCTTCATAGCTCCCTCCCTCCCCATTCTCCTCTTAATTCCCCTTAGGAGGCCCACACCTTTTAGGCCCTCCCTTTTGTCATAACTGTGTCCTGTGCGTCCCGTATACCTGCTCCCATTCTTCTGTTCTGGAAAAGGTCACTGTCTCTAAGGCAGGATTAAAGCATTCCTTGATCGGGAGTGAATTTCACACTGTGGTTCTCCTAAACATGACTGGAAGGTGAGAATTTTGTGATGCCTGGAGGGACAGTATGAGATCAAAAGGGGATAATATAGTTTATAGAGAAGTGCATGCTACCACACATCTGTGCCTTATGTTTGATAAAATTGTTCTTATTGGCAAGATAATACAGATAACCAATTACTGCAGCCTGAAAAGCTAATTTTAAACATTTTTTTTAAAAAGCTCATTGGATTATATTAGTTGGGCTATTTATTTATTATACTTCTATCCTGCTTTCCAGCTTAAATTAGTTCCTTAAGTGACAAGGAATAATTAAAAAACCTCAGTACAAGTGATATAAAATATAGAAGTTCTGTGGGGGAGAGGTATCCCTTCTGAACTGGATCCAAGCTAAGCTTGCTAACTCTAGGTTGGGAAATTTCTGGAGATTTGGGAGTGGAGCCTGGGAAGGGTAGAGTTTGGGAAGGGAAGGGTGCTCAGAGGGCGTGAGATGCCATAGAGTCTACTCTTGAAAGCAGCCATTTTCTCCAGGGGAACTGTAGTCTGGAGATAAATTGTAATTCAGGAAATTTTTAGGCCCTACCTAGAGGTTGGCAACCCTAATCTAAGCATGCTAGGTGTCTGTATGGTTATATGTATAAGGAGTTAAAAGGATCTGATACATAAGTACTCCTAGTCCAATTTTTTGCTGGAAAGCCACTGATTCCTGCAAAATGGCATCCTATGCAATTCTTAACTTAAGTGCTCCACAAGTAGAAAACCAATTATTGCTCTATAATAGGGAGCAAAACTGTTTCACCTCCACATTAGGGTTGCCAGCTCCAAGTTGGGAAATTCCTGGAGATCTAGGGGGTGAAACCTGGAAAAACCTGGAGAAAGTGGGGTTTGGGGAGGGAAAGGACCTTGGCATGGCATAATTCCATAGAGTCTATCCCCCAAAGTAGCCATTTTCTCCAGGTGAACTGATATCTGTGGCCTGGAGACCAGTTGTAATTCCGGGAGATCTCCAGCCACTACCTGGAGGCTGGCAACCCTATTCCACATGAATGAAGGAAGAGAAGCCAAGGCAGACACTACAGGACAAAGATGTCACTCCATCCCTCCTGGGATCAGACTAATCTTTGAAGTCTGGAGAGCAGCTATAATTTTGGGAGCTCCCCAACTGGAATAGGAAAATGACAAAGTGGCAAAATATGGCTGGATGGTCATTAATAGGAGGAAATCCTGGCTAAATATGCAGAACCCTAGATATGTATTGATATAATTTGATAATATAAGGTAATTAGAATTCCATTGAATATCCATTGTCTGGATATTTTAAAGTATATACTGTTGATGGAATAACCATGCTTTTAGGATTGATTAATTAAGATTGGCTTATTAAGTAAATTTTTAAATGTAGGTAATTCACTGAAATATGTAGCTTTTAAAATATTTGTTTTATATGGGGTGTGCCTCACTGATGTTCAGTCATTTGTAATTCTGAATTAGATGTGAGAGTGTGATGGCCTCTGGCTAATAAACATCCTATGTTGTTGTTGTAGCAGCTGTGTGGGGAGATCTCCGAGCCCCATCTGGAAGTGGGCAACTCTACCCTCCCCACTGCAGCTACAGCCTTGCCTATCTATGTTGCTGCACCAAGCATTCGGACAGATGTGTCCAAGGATGCTCAGCGATGTTGGAAGAGATCCTGGGAGCTTTTGGATTCCCTGTGGCACTAATGATTCCCCTAAAAATACTGATTGCATTGTTGAGTCAGCCTGATGAAGTAGAGTGAGAGGCAAGGACTCCACTCTTGTTCCCTCAGTACTCATGGTTCTGTCTTGGCAAGGAGACAAGATAGAATCACGAGTAATGAGGGAACAAGAGTGGTGGTGGCAGGGGGTGGGAGCGAATGAGCTTTAACTGGATGAAGGGAGAGCTGTGAAACCTCGGGCAGCTGAGAATTTGGTGAAGTTCCCTTAGATACTGGTTAGTTATTTTAACATGTTCCCTTTAGGGGTGGGTGGGGGGAGCCTTTGCTTTAGCTTCATTTTTTACTTGGTGTGTGTTGTTGTTGGCTGTGGCTGTTCATGGCCTAGCAGGGACCAGACCAATAAAGTTTTGAACTATTTTGGGTCTTGGGTCCTGTGGAATTCTTACGGGGGGGGGGGGGGGGGACAGAGTGCCCAAGCACTTGGAGAACCAGATTCTGTTTGGATTCTGTTCCCAAACAGAGCTGAGTTCCTCAACAAGTTTTTCTTTCTCCGTGCTTTTTTTAAAAAAAGTTTATTTTACAAAACCAGGGATGGGATGGAGTTGCCACCATTGGTGTGGGTAGGAGTGGAGATTACAAGAGCATCTGAGGTGTGAACTTAAGTGTGGTGGCTAAAAATAAAGGGAGTGCCCTTTTCCTGGCTTTCCCCCTTCTTAGAGTAAGAAAGAATTATACATTATACATCCAGGGTAACAGTGGACTGGAGGGGAGGGTTCAGTACAGAAATCAAAAGGGGGTGGGGACAGAAAGGAAGAATGGGGTGAAAACTGGCTAAATGGAAGTGGCCAGACTCTGGCCTGATACCCTTAGTTGCCAGCTCCAGGTTGTGAAATTCCTGGAGATTTGGGGGGTGGATCCTGGAGAGAGGGGAAGGGGAGGGAGCTCAGCAGGGTATAATGCCATAGAGTCCACCCTCCAAAGCAGCCATTTTCTCCAGGGGAACTGATGTCTGTTGGTTGGATATCAGTTGTAATTCCAGGCAAGCACCAGCTATCACCTGGAGGTTGGCAACTGAACCATCAACATGTGCATCACTAATAATTAGCAAATACAAAGACCCTTGTCCAAAGAAGCCTGCAGACCACCATTTGACACTGGGAAGGTATCAAAGCAAGGGGGCAGGAGGGGTAAACAAAGTGGTTTTGTTGCCTGAGTTTTGGCTTAGTTTTTGTAGAGAATGAGGACTTTGGAGTACCATTGTACCAAAAACTTCACACAAAAGGAGGCAGGGGTAATTTTAACCAATGGGCAGCTGTGGCAACTACCCTGGGCCCTACTCTGGGTGTGCGTGTGACTGCCCATGACTGCACTCTTCTGATCAAGGGGGGCAGCCAGCTAGGTATAACAACTGAATATTTTTCTACGTACCCGGGTGATTTTTCATTGTGTAGTCTTTCTTCTGTACCGGGTATTGCCTTGTTATGTTATTTGTAGCTAGGTAGGAATGGCAGCTTGTGGCTGTCCTGTCTAGGGCTGGAGCAGCCGGCTCGGTGGTGGCGGCGGCTCATGCCCACCCCATCTGAGGCTCAGGAAGCGGGCTTCTGGTGGCAACAGCGGCTTCTGTTCACCTCACACAGGCAATGGACCACAATGGTGAGGGCAGGCCTGGCAGGAGTTAGCAGTGATTCTGAAGCCTGGTCCTGGATCTTTGCCCAGGGCTCCAGATCACTAAGACTGCTCCTGAAAGGAGAGACTTGAAGGGGAGTCAAAAAGAGGTACAGGACAGCGGCATTTAAATGACTGCTGATACAAGCATTGGTCCTGCCTTCTGCAGCATAACCGGAACAGCTCTCTTTTCTCCACATCCCTGCGCGATGCTCTTCAGAAAAAGATAAGCATCTTGGAACATCAGATCCATGTAAAATCAAACACTTCTGATCACCATGAACATGGTGCATCTACAGCAGCAGGACTGAGACATGCACACGTCTCCCATGGGTATGGCGCTGAGAAAGGTGAGTGTCTGCACCGGAGGTTGTCATGGGGGGAAGGACGTTGGTCTTCCTGGGTCAGTGAGGTGGAGGTGGAGGGATGGATGGAAGGAGGCAAGATTTGGAGCTGTAGACAGAAGAGGGTGGTCCCAAGACAAAGCTGGAAGGCATGTGGGATAACAACTTTATGGAAGCTAAGGAGGTCTGGGTCTGTTATACCATGATGGGGAAAAAGGTAGAATGCACATAAATGAGTGTAATGAAAAATGAATGAATGATGGATGAGTACTTGCATAGGTACACAGCTGGGTGGAGAGATTAGGGAGATCATTTAATGAGGTGGCTGAAGAGAAGGCGAATGCATTAGTGAGTGCTTAAGTGGGTTGAATTTTAATTAATGATGAAAAGAGATGGACAGAAGAATGGAGGGAAAGAATACTAGGTCGGTGGATTACTGGAGAGAGAGAGCTCAACGGGGAGAGAGAAACGAGAGACACCAAGATGGATAGATGGAAGCTCAGCGGATTGGATGAACAGCAACATGTGACTGGGGGGGAGGTAAGTGGAAACCTTAATGGCAGTGTGAATACAGGTGAATGGAGGTAATTGGATAACATAGTCTGTGGAGGTGGATGGATGAACCACAGGCAATTGTCTGTAAGGGAGGGATGAATGGATTATCTACAGAGCAGAATATCCAGGGATCGGTGCTTGGTGGGGCATCTGGCAGCGGAATGGCTGAACAAACCTACTTCAGCTCCATGTCTCTGTGTTGGCAGTTCCGTGCCACCTCTCTGATCCTTTCTGTCCCCCAGGGCACAAAGTGGAGAAACGCTCTGAAGATTTCCGTGTGAGTTTTCCTCTTCGCACCAATTACATGTACGTCAAGGTGAAGCGCACTCTCCATCATGAGATCTTTGCCTTCTCTATCTGCCTGTGGCTTAAATCCAGCTCAGCACCAGGGATGGGCACCCCCTTCTCATACTCTGTGCCAGGCCAGGCCAATGAAGTGGTGCTCATTGAATGGGGCAATAATCCCATGGAACTGCTCATCAATGACAAGGTACAGGAGGATGGTGTGGGTGGAGGTGGGGTTATAGATTACCCCAGGGCTTTTTTCTGGGAAAAGAGGTGGTGGAACTCAGGGGTAGAACTCAAGATCACACAATGACGTCACTTTGGGTCAGCTGGAACAAGGGGGGAGTTTTTCAAAGTTTAAATCGCCCTTGGCAAAAATGGTCACATGGCTGGTGGCCCCGCCCCCAGATCTCCAGACAGAGGGGAGTTTAGATTGCCCTCTGCGTCACTCGGCGGTGCGGAGGGCAATCTAAACTCCCCTCTGTCTGGAGATCAGGGGGCGGGGCCACCAGCCATGTGACCATTTTCAAGAGGTTCCGGAACTCCATTCCACCGCGTTCCCACTGAAAAGAAGCCCTGGATTTTCCAGAAATACCTTGGCCTAAGTGATGGGGAGAAATATGTAAAGAATGCCCTCCATGTTCATGTTTCTGCATCTCAGCGGAAAGTTCTAAAAAACAAGTTGGTGTAATGGCTAGAGTGTCAGACTGGGATCTGGGAGAACCAGGTTTTAACCCCACTCTGCCATGGAAGCTTGCTGGGTGACCTTGGGCCACTCACATCCTCTCAGCCTAACCTGCCTCACAGGGTTGTTGTGAGGATAAAATGGAGGAGAGGAGAATTATGTAAGCCACCTTGAGTCCCCATTGGGGAGAAAGGCGGAGTAAAAATAAAAGTACATAAGTAAGTTTCTAATCCTTATGGTCACTTGGGTGAAATCAACTGAAATCCGCCCCCCCACTCTCTGAACCCTGAACTGAAGAGGGCCTAAGAGAGAGAACTTGCCCTGTTCACTCAATGCTTCTTTATTTTGGTTCTGGGTTATAGCAAGAAGGAAATGGGACCAAGACATCATGACCCCATAGATCTTTGAAGTTCTTCACTAGTAAAAAACACTAATTGACAAACATTGTGCCTCGTGCACAGTTCTGATTTTTGGTTATATTTTTCAGTTTAAGTTGGGGGGGAACCCTAGGGGGAACATAATCAAAGTATATACAGGGTGGGGAGAGGGGAACCTTTTCTCTCTTTCCCCCATAATATTAGAACTTGGGTACATATGGTGAAGTTGACGGTCAGATGGGCCAAAGGAAGTACTTCTTCACTCAATGAATAATTAAATTGTGGGATTTACTGCTAGTGCGATGTACTGATGGCCGCAAGTGCAGATGGCATCAGAAGGGGATTAGAGATATTCATAAGGATAGGTCCGTCAATGATTATTAGCTTTGGGGAATAAAGAAAACCTCTATATAGGCAGCAAACCTTGGAAACACCCGTGCTGGAGGGTAGCATCAGGGGAGAACCTGGGCCTCTGCCTGATACGATCTGCTCTCACTGCCAGGGGCTCTTTAGGGTTCCAGGCTGTCCTATTCTGTATCATTTCCCACTGGGGAAAAGGCCAGTGGTCTCCAGGAGGCAGCCAAGATCAGGCTGGGATGGAGAGGCCTCTCTGAGCCAAACTATAAGTGATGCCTGACACAGGTTGGACACTTGTCAGCTTCCCTCAAGTTTTGATGGGAAATGTAGGCATCCCGGTCTTGCAGCTATAATGGAGAGCCAAGCTGTAAAACCAGGACACCTACATTTCCCATCAAAACTTGAGGGAAGCTGACAAGTGTCCAACCTGTGTAAGGCGTCACTTGTAGCTTGGCTCTCAGGCGATGCAGCCTTGCTGTAAGGAGCTGCTCAGGCAGAGCACAAAGGCTGAAGAGCTGCTGAATCAGCAAAGAGTGGAGCTCAACTGATGGTTTATATAGGGAGCTGATAACCTCACCCCTCCCTATAGCTAGAATTGGGCCCTGGCTCCTGTAAAGACCTAGGGAGTGCCACTGTCTTCCTACAAGTGGGATGCCCAGAGATGCCAGGCATGCGTCCTTCACCTCATTTGTACCTGGGAAGGGCACAAGGAGTGCTGGAGGTGGATATGTCCAGTATGGAGTTTCCTGGTCTGCTTGTTCCACTGGCTCTTGAATGGGAGTCTGCCGTGGTGGAGAAGGTAGGGAGGCTTCCCCTGGAGGCTAAGAGGTGCAGGGAGCCTTGAGAATAGTGAGGTTCATCAAGGGGCTTCACAGATCTTAGGGAGGCTCCCTCTTCCTCCAAGAAGCCTTCCCCTCAAATCAAGGCTGGAAAAGAACAGGCTTGTATGTAGGCTGAGGTCTTTCTCAGCGTCTGCTATCAGAAAACCTTACCTGGGAATACCAAGGACAGAGCCTGGGACCTCCTGCATGCAAAGCTTGTGCTGCACCAATGAGTCGCAGTCCTTCCCCATATGACTGGCCTTGCGATTCAGCATGTTGATCCTTGCTGCTTGCTTTGCAGGCTGCCGCATTACCACTGGCCATCACTGATGCCAAGTGGCACCACATCTGTGTGACATGGTCAACCCGGGATGGCATCTGGGAAACTTACCAAGATGGAGTCCGGAGAGGGAGTGGAGAGAATCTGGCTCCGTGGCATCCTGTGAAGCCCGGGGGTGTTTTCGTACTGGGCCAGGAGCAGGTAACCGCTCTCCCACTCACTGGTAGAACTCCCAACGGAGTTCCCTCTCTCCACCTGTGGAGGGCCATAAACTGCTTTTCTAAATTTACCCTCTTTCTCTTCCCTTCTTCCCCAGGACACTCTTGGCGGTCGCTTTGACGCCACTCAAGCTTTCATTGGGGAGATCTCAGATTTCAACATGTGGGGCCGCATCTTGACACCAGGCGAGGTTTACAAGATGGCGACTTGCACTAGCGAGCTTGGCGGTGACCTCATCAACTGGGCCGAAGCCTCCGTGGAGCTTCATGGAGGAGTGGTCAAGCTACCTTTCAATGCCTGCCACTGATAAGCCACGACAGAATAGTACTGGGTTCTTTGGGAAGAGAGTGAAAATTAATAGTTTAAGACAAAGGGTGGGGTTGGGAATGAGAACCTTAGCATTTTGGGGTGGGGGAAGAGGCATCTAATAGTTTAAAAAAGAGAGAAAGCTGGGAAATAATACTCCTGGGTCTCTTGGGAAATGAAATAGAGCTGGTATCAATACATCAGGGTTCTCTATGACGAGAAGAGAGTAGAATTTCATGCAGGGACGTCTTAGGTTGTAGGAAGGTCTGGCTTCACAACAAGGGTGCCTGCTCAAAAAACTATTTTTTTAAAGTAAGGAAACATTTGAAACTTTTTTTGTCATTTCTATGGAATCACTTCATGAAGCAGAGAGAATTCTGCAATAGGGAACATCCTCAGAAGTTATTTGGAGTTGCTGTATTTTGGAATTAGAAGCTTTTCTTTAATGTAAGAGGTAATAGTGTTCCTCACGATGGGAAGGTATTAGATACACGGGTGGGAGTGTTTAGGTCCTGACTTGAGAGAATTGTTTCAGTGGGGAGATAGGAGGAAGAATGGGATCACCCAACTTTTGGTAAATCAAGTGGTACAACCATTGCCCATCTAGGAGGCAGCGGCCCCCAAATTTGACTAGTAGACTCTTTATTTTGCCTTTTTGGAATATGCGGGGCAGGAATGGGAGAGTTGACTGCTGCTCCTCTGAGGAAATGGGTGGACACCTGCTTTACTTCAGATTTGGATACTCCCTCCTCACTTGACAAGATTTTCAGTTTTCTACCAACCTAGTCTCTGGTGAACTCATATTTTACACCATCTGGTTCTCTCCCTCTTTCATCCCAAACACATTGGCTGGTCACATACATTTTATACATCATAGTGGGAGAACTGAAATTCTGTATAAAATCACAGCCCTTTGAAGACTTGTCCTCAAAATTAGTGGAATTGGCGTCTGCAGGTTTTAATTTCTCCCTCCTGCTCAGAAATCACTTCTAGTATTTACAGCTGCCTATGGGATTTGGAGAGGATCTATAAGAGTGTTGTACTTTCATCATACACAAATATATGTAATATACACACACACACATATAACGTGTGCCTCTACATCAATACATGTTGCTCAAGATAGATTCACATGGCCACTTTTTCAGGTATTTTATTCAACCCCACTAGTATCATGTTGTCCAGTGCTGAATTTGAATATGGACTTTATGTTCACAGGTAGTAGGAAATCAGCCAGTAGTTGTGTGTCTTCCAAATATGGATTGAATAATCTGGACTTGTGATGAACCCAAATCAGGGGCCAATTCTCCTAACTTTAGAAGTGCACTGAAATGTGGACTGATGGTAGTTGGTTGGAGTCTGGAGGCACGGTAAAGCCATATGATTACTTAATCTGGCAACAAAGACCTGGTTTTTCAATGCATGCGAACATTTTACTGTGCCAACAACCAGCTCTCAGACTCTTTAATGGTGATGTGCTAAATTGTTTGCATCCATTGAAAAAAGGCGTGTTGGGTGCATGGTCATGCTATCATACCTTATTTACAACGTGCCTGCATGTTTCATGGTTTGGAGAGGGGCTGGATTCTGAAATGCCACAACAAAGAGAATGTCTGAATGCTACAATGCTCATGCAAAGCCTGAGAGAATGCATCACAGGCTCAGCTCACGTTAGGGGTGACTTTCTCAACAGGCATCTCATAATAAGGGATTACAAATGATGTCTAGGCATCAAGGTACCCGAGGCCCTGAATCAGCCCTGCTTCCATGCATGCAAATTCAGACCAGACAGATTGAAAAAAACAACATGAGTTGGAAAAACAACAGTGGGGAAATGGTTGGTTGAATATATTCTTATTGTCAAAATACACGGCTCAGGTAGATTGTCCAATAGGTCTGATTTTTTAAAAAACTTTAAATAGGAGAAGAAACATGAAGATATTTAGAGAATGAGAGTGTTTGACTCTCTGAGAAAAAATAGTGAGGTGAGCACATTAGATCAAGTGATCCTGGAAGCCAGGGGTCCTGAATTCTATAGAAGCCAAGTAGAACGTCTTGTGCATTCAGAACTCCTGGGTTCTCTGGAAGGGAGTGTGTAGGCGAAATGCAGAGGAACAATGGCTGGGAATGTTGATTAAAAAGAACACCAAATGTCTTCTCTTGTGCATATATATATATGTGTATTTTACCATAGTTAGTTTTTCTATCTCTCTCTTTGTAAATATGGGATCTTTCTGGGCTTTGATAGTGTTTCATTTGTGAAAGGGGAAATGGGTGGGATATAATGTTATTATCTTGAATTTTCTTACTCCAAATTGGATGCAATAAATCTGCCAAAGAAACTGCAGCTCTTTCCCATGTGCTTTTGGTCTGACTTTTTAAGAGTTCATACGATTCTTTTATCACATAAAATTAATACAGTGTTTGTTACAAAGACAGTAGAAAAGAGCAAGAGTCCAGTAGCACCTATAAGACTAAAAAAAGTTGTGGTAGGAGATGAGCTTTCGTGAGCCGCAGCTCACTTCTTCAGATATCTCGCTTCATCAGATACCTTCAGATACTGTATCTTAAGAAGTGAGCTGTGGCTCACAAAAGCTCATACCCTACCACAAATTTTGTTAGTCGTATAGGTGCTACTTGATTCTTGTTCTTTTCTACTGCTACAGGCAGACTAACACAGCTACCCATCTTGACCTTTCAGAATAGATATACATGGATAGGGGGCTTTTCCCTCCAGTATTTTCCCTACCTGAAACAGCCCTGAAGGGACACTGCCTGTCCCACTCGGGAAAGGTGTAGCCATCCGTGCATGCAGAATTGCCCCAGTATGTAAAAAGTGGCTCCCAGGAGCTGGTTTCTTCAGGAAAAAGCAGGAGGGAGGAAGCTCAGGCTGCTCTCCACATGCACGGACGTCTTCATGAGAATTGGGTCTGGGCACTCCAGAGGATTAAGTTCTCAGCGGGCAACTCTCAGAATACATCCATTGAAAGTCCACATGGAGGATATGTGGACTTTATTATATATGAATCAGACCTCAGCCTTCCAAGAGGATAACACTTTACAGAACTGTAAGGATTAACGAGGGCTGAACCAGATGCAAGAGAACCATACGTTTCTTTCCATCTCTACTTTGTTGTTTTTGTTACTGAAAAGCAGCCTTGTAGGCGGCATCTGAGAGCAAAAATCATGAGCTTAGCTATATAACCATATCCTTTCCTGCCATTTGTCCACTGAAAATTGCACGCTGTCTAGCTTTAGCTTTCCCATTGTTGGGGACAACGACACGGGATCTTCTCTCTGTGACCCTGGAGAAAAACAGCTTGAGAAATGTACTGAAAAATGACTGGGGGTGGGGGGGGGAGGTCAGGAAGTAGTCTAGTCTCTGCACTCACTTTTTCTTTGCTGAAACAGTCTGTTAAGGTGAATGTCTTTGCAACAAGATGAGTAGCCATATTAGTCTGTCTGTATGAGCTTTCGCGAGTCACAGGCTCACTTCTTCAGATACAGCTGGAATGCGATTCCACCTGTCCTTTTATCTTGGAGAATGGAGTGATTTCAGGAACCGAATGACAATAGCTGGTGAATGACAATAGCAGGCGTGATGGATTAGTTGGGATATGCAGAGGGGTAGTAGGTGTGGAGAAATCACTATTGGTAATGAGACAGGAAGTCTAGGTTTCAGTTCAAGACAATGCATCCACCTGGATTGAGTCTAAATAAGAAGGGAGTTTACCCTTCCATGGAAGGCCCAAGGCTAGCAGGGAGCATGAGTGTCAAAATGTGTATAGCTCTTATCAGTTTGGCCACGTTTTTTGCATTTACAGAGGAAGATCCTCTACCTTAAAACTGATAAGAGACAGCTTCCGTTCAAAAAGCTGAAGAGTCGCTGAGGGTTAGGCTTACCAAGCTACCCTCAGAGGCCTCAAAAATAGATGAAACCAGAAATTAAAGGTACATACCCAAGTACAGACTTCTACAGAGCTAAGACCAGATTCATAACAAAGGGGTGATGATGAGATACAGCCCAAAGGAACGAGGACTATACTCTGTTTATATAATCGTCTACAGTTGAGATCCATAATGCAGTTCTATTAAGGAAACTATTTGGTCTGCAACGCTAAGAAACATTCCTGGGAGTAAGCTCCATTTAATACCATGGAACTTACTTCTGCGTAGACCTGCTTAGGATTGCTTCTTGTGTAGCTAGATCTGTTGGGAACCACATGTATGCTGCTGAGCTTGGAGGAAGAGCATCACTTATTTACTGGTTAATGATTAAATAATATTCAGAGATCATCTGATATCAGAATGTGCAGACTGGGCAATTCCTTTTTGTGCAGATTGGTTCCAGCTCTTCTCTGGCTCAAGCCCAGGCAGGTTACTCACTTGTTCTTGATCTCATTAGCAATAGCTTAAGCCAGATCTTAAGCCAGAGGGAGGGATATATAAGGTCTCCAGAGCATCAAGGTATTAATAGCCTCAAGAAGGATGCATTAGTGACCCCGGGGGCAAATAGACAGATCCAGCCCATATCCTGTAACGGAGGGTAGGAATGTTTCTTGCTACTTCTTCAAAGTGGGCTGGTCAAGAGCTATATTCATACACTCCAATCACCCCATTTATAAAAGAATTCTTTTCCTGGTAAAACGTTGGTCCTTTTGTTTACATTCTAAGGATGCTGTTAAAATCTTGTTCATGCAAGGGTCCATTATTCAGAATTTACCTGCTTCCAATAATAACAGTGTGCTTATATACTGCTCTTTCAGAAAGTGTTCCACTCAGAGCAGTGAAAAAGTGTGTTATTATTATCCCCACAATTCAGCTGGGAAGCTGGGGCTGAGTGGAGTGGCTTACCCAAGGCTGTAGAGGGATTCCAACCAGCAGAGTACTGGGCCGTTTCCAGATGGCTTACCTTCACCTGGGACATCACACCTCGTTGCGGGGAAAATGCAAAATATCGCGTTTCCTTGCGCGAGTTTTGTGCGACGTCACACAAAACTCACGTGAGGAAACGCGGTATTTCGCATTTTCCCCGCAACGAGGCGTGACATCCTGGGTGAAGGTAAGCCATCTGGAAACGGCCCTGGTTAACCACTTAAACACTATGCTACAGCAGCTGTGGGAGTCAGACCTTTTGAATAGGATGTGGGTGCCTCATTTCTGGAGCGTACCCACATCAAGGCACCAAGCAGTACACCAACCTGTGGACAAGGCATGCATCAAATTCTGGGTAACCTATGGTAGGGCAGCTGTGATTCTTTTCCAAGTATACTTTCATCCAAAAGATGGCTTTTAGATCAATGGCTATTTTTCAAGTACAGAAAACAATTTATGCAGGCTGAGCACCATCTTTGGGAGGCAAAGGCAGTGACCCTCGGCACGAGAAGTGGGATGATAGGACCCCATTTTTGTCGCTGAAATGCACACCTCGATTTCATCACAGACGTTGTTAGCACCAGTGACTTCTCCGTAATTTTCCCTCTTGGCTTTCTGAATAAATAGGATGCCACAGGCCAACTCCAGGGTATAGTAAAGTCAGGAGTTTGCTTAGGCTCTAAGACCAGCAAAAGGCTTCCTACCGCAATTGGGATATGCTTCGTAGGCCCCCGCCCCCGGCAAGGTCAAAAAAAGAATTCCATTGCACGTGTGACCTAGGGTTGCCAGCCTCCAGATGGTGGCTGGAGATCTCCCGGAATTACAACTGATCTCCAGGCAACAGAGATCAGTTCCCCTGGATAAATTGGCTGCTTTGGAGGGTGGACTCTATGGCATTATACCCCATTGATGCCCACCTTCCCCAGGCTCCACCCCCAAAATCTTCAGGAATTTCCCAACCTGGACCTGGCAACCCTAGTGTGACCTCTTCCGGGCCAACCTTCCTGGAGGCCATGCAGGCTGCTTACAAGGAAACATACAAAAAGGGCCTTGAATCCACTCAAAAGTACAATAGCAATGCCAAAGGGAAAAAGAAGGGCTTTGGGATATGTTCAGCTATTGAGAAGATGGATCTGGGAGGTTTGTGGGGAAGATCAATTCTGGCACTTCAGCTTCCACTCTTTACTCCTTGGGAACAAATCCCTTGGGATTTAAAATGATCTCCCTAATCTAGCGGCTCCCGAAGAAAAAACTGGGTCAGCTGAATGCCCTCCAAGCTGAAAAATGAAATCCTCCCCTCAAGTCATAGCTGACTTGTGGCAACCCCTGGTGGGGTTTTCATGGCAGAGACTAACCGAGGTGGTTTGCTATTGCCTGGCACTGCAACCCTGGTTTACGCTGGAGGTCTCCCATCCAATTACGAACCAAGGCCAACTCTGCTTAGCTTCGGAGATCTGACAAGATCAGGCTCTCCAGGGCTATCCTCCAATGTGGACACCTTCTCTTCTGGGTTGTGCGCATTCTGTGATGTTGAGCATGTGCAGGAAAAAGACCTGGAATTCGGTGCCAGAGACACAGAATTCAACAACTGCAGAATCCTTAATGAGGGTGAAGCTTCAGAGTGCCTTTCGTAAGCTTCCTTGTGACCCACAAAAGCAATACATTTATGCAAGCTCCGGCTCTTTTTGCAGCAAAATTTTGACACAAGGGGAATGGAGCAAACCCTCTCCTGTGACCGGCAGATGCCCACTCAACACCGTGTGCAGAAAAAGAGGTGCCCTGCATGTGGACTGGTTTTGTCTTCAGCACCCAACAGATTCCTGCACAGGGGAGCAGCACACACACTCAGTGAAGGGCTGATGCATGGGGAAACGTCCCGTGTCACCCCAAGGAAGCCTTTTGCAGCCACCTGCTCCCTTTGCAATAGCTGTTCTCCAAGCTGGGGGATGCGACTCGGCAGTGATTCAGATCTCACCCCTCCGTCAATATTCCTAATAAATTCTCTATATTAACTAACAAACCTCTTTTTTAAAAAAAGATGACTGCAGGGCATAAACAAGTCTGTAGTGTTTACATTTCATCCAGAGATGCATACATTAAATCTTTAAATAATAATTAACATTTTTCTTTAAAAAAAGACATCATCATAATAGGAAACAGATTTAAAAACCAGAGGAATGCCCCTCTCTCTTTCTTCTTCTGGAACAGGAATTCCCTGCCCCAAATAAAGTTATAGGAATCCAGGGGGGAGGGGAGGAGGAAATTAGGGATATTGCTGAAGATCTCAGAAGTAATCCTGAAAGGCTGCAGGCAGGACTACTCCACATAACCTCATTTCAGCTGCCTCAGGTCTAGATTTCGAAAGGAACTTCTCCAGAGGTACTGGACTTCTTTGCAAGGGTTATTAAAAAGAGTAAGATCTTGGATTTTTTGAGGGTAGAAGTGGTCCCCTTGTGTGTTGGAGAGAAAAGCTGCCAGAAATACAGGGGGGGAATGGACTGAATTTGGGATGATCTAAAATCCAGAACGGGATTTGTTTTGAGATATCTCGAGTTATAGGGAAGACAGTGAGGTTTGGTTGGTGTTGAAAGAATACGTAGGGGAGAGTGCCTGGACATGGGACATATTCTAGATAGGAGAGGGTCTGAGTAGTATAGAAAAAGGGATTATTGGAATAACGGGCTTTCTCGGGGGAAAACGTGTGTTAGCCACAAAGGAAGCAGAGAGACTCAAGGTTTTTTTCGTTTCTTTTTGGCAAAAGGGCTGAACAACATGAAGATGTAGGTCTAACGTGGGGTTTAGTTCAATGACTGAGATGCCATATGCCAAGGACAGATGGGCAAAACTGAGAGGCTATGTTAGGAACTTTAGTAGCCTGGCCTTGAATGTAGCAGTGGAAAAGTTAAATGGGGGTGCCGGTAGGGGGGAATTCTTGGCTCTCTTGAGCAAGATTAGGTGGTTAGTAGCTTTTCCTAGAAGACTGGATGAATACAGGAAAGAAGCATGTCTGGTTTGCAGACACAGTAATCTACCCAAGTTACTTTTAGCTGATCTAAGGCTAGAAACCTGCCGGAATGTCCTTAATTCAGATTGCCAATGCTCTTACACTCCAGCTTGGCCTTTCCTGAAATTCATTGCAGTGCAATGGAGTCACTCTCTGTCTCTCTTGCACGTGTGCCCCCTGGCTGACAGTTTAATTTATGCAAAACCATACCCTTTCCTTGCTGTCTTTACCTGCTCTACATTCCTTCCTTTCATATGAGAACAGGAGATTCCCGACTGGCCTGAGAGAAAAGCTTCCAACCCTTTGAAATCCAGGATTATGATGCGAGATATTCAAACAGATCCACCTTTGTTTCCAGGTTTAAACCAAACTAGATTTGAAAGGGCCGCTGTCCTCATGGCTGCAGTTCCTCCCTGTGGTAGAGGCAATACTGATTAGAGAGAAATGCACATTGCTGCTACAGCCAGGGACCTCCGCAAGCACCTTAGGTCCTCTGCAACACAGCTTTGACCCTTTGCCAAGACTGCTGCTTTGGAGCAAAGGGCTCTTTATGAGCTAAGCAAGCTCAGCTCCAAAACCTTTAAAAAAGCCTTGCAGAACCTGAGCTGTTACATCAAAGAGATCCCTTAAGGCAAGGCAGTAATGGAAGACTAGCTTTGAAGGTATACTTGTGAAATTGAAGGAACAAAACCTCCAAATAAGAGTTTATAGTAAGCCTGCTAAATGCTCGGGTGATATGATCTAAGGCCCATTCATAAGGCTGCTTTTCTAAAACATAAAAAGCCCTGGACTAACCAATCTGGAGCCCCTATCACTAACATATGAATGCCTACTGCCCACTTGAATATTGTGAAAATGGGTTTGCGGTGTGTGAAATCCAACCATTAACCCCCCTGTCTTGCCACAAGCATGTTCAATAGTAACGCATCTTTTTGCTTTCAGATAAAAAGCATCTTAACTTGAAAGGGAAATTCAAGGGATGGGGGTGGAAAGGTGAAGGTGCTTCTAATCAGTGTTCCCACCAGGCGATATTCGGGCTTCATCTACCCTCTGCACAGCAGGATCAGGGAAAGATTCTAACCACAGCGCTCCCCGGGCATTCAGATTTGTAAATTCAATGGAGGGGTGGGTGGGTGGGTGGAGAAACCTCTGAAACAACTCCAAGGGAAATCTTCTGATGGCAGTATCTGAGCAGAAGAGAAAAGTATGTCAAGAGAAAACAGGATCCATTTCAGAGAGGAAGTCTTGCTTAATCCACTGGAATTTGGCAGGAGTGGCCAATTTTTCCGAGAGGGCAGAACGAGGGCATGAACAACATTGGGACCCTGCCCCCCGCTGGGAAGAATTAGCTGTCAGTTGCGCAGATGTGCTGGGTGTTCCTGGCAAAGAAACGGTAGTGTTCAAAACAGTGTCCATGTGGGTGTGCGGCAGCTGTCTGGCTCTCTGCTGCCCCTTGCTGGTTGTCAGTATGTTCGGTTTCTTTTGTGGAACTAGCGCCAAACGACACGGTACAGCCCTTGTTCGTATTAGTAGGTCAGAAGAATACCGGTTCCTTGGAAACACAGTGTAGTTGGTTTGGCAACAAACTCGAAGGAGCTGACCTTCACGCTCAGAACAAAGCAGGTGGTCTGTATAGTTCTCCTATGACTGCGCCACATTAGAATGCAGATGAGGGAAATCAGACGACAGAATATTCTCCCGGGTCAAAACAGCTCCAGAATGAGAGCTTGCCAGAGAGCAGGGTTTTAGCTTTGACTTCTACCTTGCGTGTTAATTTCAGGAGGGCAAGATTTTTGCTGTAATGCAGAGAGGATACCATTCCAAGAGGCAACTTCCCCATCTGCATCCTGATGTGATACAGACCCAACACAGCTTCTACCACCCGCTTGCTTGTTGAATGCATAAATTGGCTCAAAAGTGGGAGAAAAATGGAAAGGTTCGGGCAGACAGGAAAGGTTCAGGTTTGTAGCCCTCGGGAGTCGAGGTGGAGTGAAGCAGCAGCCTGCCTTTCAAGCCATCTGGCTAAGTCCACTGACAGCCCAAAAAGCCGCTGCCAAGGGGGGGGGGACTCTGCCTTTCTCCGCACAAGCCCATCGCGCGAGGGCTCCCAAGGCCACGCCAGAAGCCAACCTCAAAAGGCCGAGTGGAAGCTCTGGAGACGAGAAGGGGGCACGGGGGTGCTGGCACGCTGTCAGAGTGGCAAGTTGCATTGGTAATCCGAGAATCCATGGGACAGGAGGAAAGGGTGGTGGCTGGATCTCAGGGAGCCCCAAACCGGTGGGCTTGGCAGCAGGTCCAAGAAGGGAAGAGGTGCAGGGAGGTACATCAATGGGCGGAGGGGAGGAGAGGTGCTGGAGTAGCCCCACCTCACGGCTGCTCCTGTTTCTGCTTCACTGAGATCCGTTTCTTACGGGCGGCCAGCATCTCGTAAAAAGGATCTACACTCACAGCGGCTCTGGGAAAGAAGGAAAGGCAGAGTCAAACCACCCATCGGGAAGCAGAGAATGAGAAGGGACAGTCTCTCCGCACTCCAGTCCCATCCCATGTAGGGGGCTAGTGGTGTAGCAGACAAGAATGGCGGAATCCTAGAGTTGGAAGGGGCCTTATAGACCATCCAACCCCTTGCCCAATGCAGGAACAGCCTAAAGCATCCCTGACGAGTATTCGTCCAGCTGCTCCTTGCAGGCTGCCAATGAGGGGGAACCCACCACATCCCTACTGCTGGACAGTCCAAGGGGAACTGGGTTCGAGTCCCAGGTCAGCCATGAAACTTGTTGAATAGCTTTGGGTGTCCTTCATCTCAGGCTAACCAAGCTCCACCAAGGTTTTGGGGTTTTGGATGAGGCTGAACTCATGTATGCTACACTGTGTGAGATGCAAAATGTAGCAAAAAGAAATGGCCAGCGAAAAACGAGCTTTGGCCTATTGTGGCTCCAAGACAGTAGCGTGTTATAATGTACACAGACATGCTAGCAATCATCAAAACAGCCTGTTCTGTAAGTTAGCCCTTTAGCTACACAGCTCCATCCTCTAATGGTGCGAACAGAACGTAGTGCCTTTGTTTCTGGGAGGGACTAGAGGACTACAGGTGAGCAGACTAACATAAAATTAGCAGCTGCAGGCATGCACTTGCTACGCTCTGGACAGACATACAACTCTTCTCTCCTGGAACCAACTTAAGGGAAACTAGCTCTTCTTGTCCGGAGCCACAGGGTGGGGGTGGGGGTGGGCGGGCCGTGTACAGTGCTGACTGGCCTGCCCTTGTGGCAACTGGATGTGCTTAACCATCTGCGATTGGGGTTGTATTTAAGGGGCTTGACCAGTGAGAAAAACTGAAGGCCAGGATTTCTTCCCCCCTCCTTCCAAACATCCCAGTGCTTTACACTCACTTGATAGATTTGATCCACTCATCCTTCTCTTCCTGTGTGGGTGCGGAGATGCGGTAGACCATGTGGTTCCCCTCGACCACCCGGCCATCGGCCTCTGTCTTGCAGGCTTTGATTAGCTGGCCTTTGTTGTTTGGAATGTAGAGCTCAAAGCAGTTCTATAAAGAACCAATTAAAATTGTCATCAGAGGCCCTGCTCTGTCGTCGCTTTCACTGGTTAGGGGAGGGGACGCTAGACACGGCGCCTTATCTGTAGCTGACCCCAAGCTCTGAACTCCCTCTGCAGAGAAACCTGCCGGGTGCTGAACTCACAAGCTCCCCCTCAACCTCTTAGATCCTCCTTTTTGGAGTTTTATTTTTATCAGATTGCCCTGCTTTTATCCCCTGGTTGCTTTAGGAGACTTTTCCTGGCTTTATATTGGCAGCTTTGGGATTTTAAGAAGCTGTTCTAAATTGTCTTGCTGCATTTCCTTGCCGCTGCTTTAGCATATTTGTAAGTAAACCGGGTCAGGAGTTCTCTAGCGCTCTCACAACAAACCTCCTCCAGCAGACTATGAGAGAAGATATGGCACGATCAGCACCAAGGCTACAATCCTATGAACAGTTACTCGGGAATAAGTTTCCCTGAATGCAGTGGAACTTTCTTCTGAGTAAACAGTTATAGGATCAGGTTGTAAATCAAATTTACAGTCCATGTCATTTGCCACATAACTTGCAGCAGCTGGAGTACAACACATTTGTATCAAACAATATTTCCAGTATAACCAATGAAAGGCCCATTACACCTTCACCTATAAAGCAGAGAGTCAAACAAACCTGAAGCGTAATCTGAACTATTAAAGTTCACGGAAACAGATTAAAACAAAACAAAAAGCTATCTGGCTCAGTTCTGGGGTTTGGTTTCAAGTCTGGCTGAACTTCCTGTTAAAAACTATCTGCTCCAAAACCCGTATTCATTCTTGGGTTGGCAATAAAGCATCTTGGTACTAGATTTCCCCCATGGATTAATGCAAAGAAAAGTGCTTAAAAATCACTTTGAAAAGGCCAATAAATGTTACAATCCCTGAATCTGCCCCACGGCACTGTACCAAGGAGTACGGAATTTATTCCGGTTCGCCCTGAAATGCAAGCATCAGGTGGATGAGTGGTTAATGCCAACGAAAAGGCAAAATGTCACTCACTGGCTTCCGTGGGTCCTCCACTTCCCGGATGCTCAGATTTTCCAGTGGAATGATTCCCCTTGGCTCCTTGTCCTATGAATAAATAAATACATATGTATGACTGGAATAGGAGAGGCCTGATATTCTGGGTGCTCAAGGTTCTGAGCCAAAGAATCACGGATATAGGGATCAAGTTAGATGGGCCTAGGAGTTGGTAGAAGGCTGCAGCTTGGGCCAACAGATACAGATTGCTCTCCGCAGCGGGGCAAGTGAGATAGTATCCTTTTCCTTTTGGGCTAATGCCTGGCACAGAGCCTCTTTATCACCTGGCCTCACCAACAGCATTGCAGTACTTGGGAGCTCTGCGGTCACAACACTGGGAATTAAAAGGGGGAGGAAAGGGACTGCATATGGCCTTATGGTCCAAATAGAACTGGCCATATTATTGACTGTCCCCCATCCCTGCTCACATCTTAGGAGAAAGCTCTGCACAGTATAACTTGTGCTATTATTATTAGGTTCCTTTCTAGTCAGCCTTCTTATTGGGACTCAAGGCAGATCACAAATAAGAACTATTCTGTCAATCAGCAAGCGAATGACAAAACACGACAAAGTGCAGCTGCTCTGCCTTGGTTGCTTTTTTTAATTTAGAAGTTTATATACCATCTTTCTGCCACATGCAGTACATTCAAGGTGGCTTGCAACACAATTCTCAAGATTGGCTCCATCAGTATACTGAACAGTGATAAAAAAAAAATCAAGATGGGTAGCCGTGTTAGTCTGTCTGTAGCAGTGGAAAAGAGCAAGAGTCCAGTAGCACCTATAAGACTAACAAAATTCATGGTAGAGTATAAGCTTTCGTGAGTCGCAGCTCACTTCTAACAAATTTTATAAGTCTTATAGGTTCTACTGGACTCTTGCTCTTCTCCAGTGATTAAAAAAAAAAGCAGGCACAATAAAAGATGTTGGAGAAAAGTTCTCTCTCTTGTTTGGATATCATTTCTCTGGATCATATAATGTTCCTTTGGGGCTATTTTAAACCAGTGACGAAAAAAAGAACACAGATGTCTAGTTCTAGTTGCTTCCTAAGCAAGAATCGCCTTCATCAGATTTTGAAGCGGGAATAAGCGCCATCAATACAGGAATGGTAACAGGCACTATGGAGAGCCGTGCTTCTGTACATAATTACAGGATTAGAGAGGTATGGGGAGGGGAGAGCTCACTCTTGGCAACATTTTGGGCAAGGAGAACCCCCTTTCTTCTCCCACTGAAATACAACAACGCATATTGGGAACATCAGACTCGAGGGTTTGTTCTTAATATGGGAATGTCGCGTTTGCAAAGAAAGGAGAAGTTGGGTCACGCAAGTTTTCAGAGAAATTATTTTCATGGCTATAAAGAGGCTAAATTACTGACAGCAAAGTTACTGATGATCAACATACCGGATTTCATTTTAACTGTAAGTTGAAAACTGTCATATTTTTTGTAAAAAAAAAAAGCAGCGAAACCAAAACTTGTAAGAATTACAACCGGCAGGAAGAAAAAATGAAAGCAAACTCAGCAAACTTCTGTGGCCACTGTAAGAAGAATCACACTCTTCTAAGCCCAAAGACTTGAGTGTTTTCAGAAAGAGGATGGCACAGCAATGTGCCAAAGACTCAGCTAAACAGGACAGGCAGATGCTGAAAGGGCAACAAACCAAACCAGCTCTTGAGAGACAATTCCACAGGTGGAGGATAAATACAGGAGAGCCCCATCTCCAGTAGACGCCTGCCTAGCTAGTGATGTGAATCTTACGTATTGGAGCAGGGCCCTCTGCAGGTGGCAAACAGCAAACGGGCAAAATCTACAGCTGCCTGTATATATGCTTTCTCCGCTATGGCCCCACTTTATGGAATGGCCTGCCTGATAAGGTTAGAAGGCTCCCACTCTCCTGGCTTTCTGAAAACTATTCAAAACTGCATTATTCAGGAAGACCTTTTTACACCTGTACTGTTTTAGCTGTACTTTTTGTACTGTATTTTTTGTACAGTTCTGCGGATACTATGGACAGCCAAAAAGACAAATAAGTGGGTACTAGATCAAACCAAGCCTGAATTCTGCCTAGAAGCTAAAATGACAAAACTGAGGCCATTGTACTTCGCTCATATTATGAGAAGACAAGATTCTCTGGAAAAGTCAATAATGCTAAGAATAGTGGAAGGCAGCGGCAAAAGAGGAAGACCTAAAACGAGATGGCTTGACTCAATAAAAGGAGCCACGGCCTCCAGTTTGCAAGATCTGAGCAGGTGTGTTAATGATAGGATGTTTTGGAGGTCTTTCATTCATAGGGTCGCCACAGGTCGGAGGTGAATTGAGGGCACATAACACACACAAACACACGTTGTTTTAGCTGTACTTTCTGTACGGTATAGATGTTTTAGAAATCTAGCTGGGTAAAGGTTTAGTGACTGTGGTCTGTACTGCAGTGTATAATTCATATTGTTTCTTGTTGCCAGTAGGAGCCTATTATGTATTTTTTACATCATTTTAACATGTCACATTAATACTTCTGTTTTGCATCAGTTCTGTTTATATTTCTGGTTGGTTCCAGATTGCATTTCTTATTGGATGTCTCATCCTGTTGGTTGTATTGACTTACTCTGTTCAATCTGCCTTGAGTCCCAGTCAGAAAGGCTGACTATAAATAACACAAACAAACAAATAAACGTGAAGGCTCGTAAGCCTGTGAACGTTTCTGAGTATGGCTAAGATAGGCTGGGGGTGTGGAGTCCCCAGTTTACAACTTGGGATATTCTATTGACCAAATATACTTTCCCTAGATCTTTGCTCAAAAGGCAGCCCCAGAAACATGTTAACACAGCATAGGGGAAGAGTCCCGAAGTGTTTTGCGTCACCCCAGTGCAATTAACTGATGCAGGCTGTTGCGTGGACGCTGGGGGCTCTTACTTCTCTCTTGCCCGTATGATGCCCTGCTATGCAGACAACTGAACAGCGCTGTGGGATTCCACACTGCTGGAAAGGAAGAGTGGGGTGAAAAGGGGTGGGGGAAAGAGAGAAACGGTACTAACGGTAGTGTATTCAAAATAATAGAGGCAGTTGTCGGTCAAGATGAACCAGCGTCTCTTCCATGTCTTCACTCGCCCTCCTGAAAGGGAAAGTGGGGTTTAGATTTCTTTTTATGTATTTCTCTTTAGGCCCCCATCCCTTCCCCAGTCTGGAGCAGGAAGTCTTGCTTATAAAGAAAACCTTATCATTGCAATATATTTTAAATGGCAAACGAACAGGGTGGGACTAAGAAAAAGATCACAGAGTCACTCACATCTACCAACTCCAGAAGGGCAGCCACGTGCCTCTGTCCGAGCAAAACACACACAGACACGTAGGAGCTTTACGTCACTTCAAGGCTCAGTTCACACTTACAGAATGGAGAACCCAGAGGCGGCTGAAATGGACTGTGCCACTTTGGATTGTGGGTGGTAGACTCCAACTCTGAGTGTTCCTTTACATAAACATTCCGTGCAAACTGGAAACTTGCACTGGAAGGAGAAAGGTTCTACCACCACCACCCTTTCGCTTGCAGTGCTGGCTTTCTGTTTGCAGGGAGTTTTTTTTAAAAGAAGCACCGCAAAATGTGATCGCCCAGAATCTCCCCTGTGCAGTCTGAGGTGGTACAGGCCGCCTGTTTTGTTTTGCTAGCCTTTAAATTGCTGCAAGTTTTTTTTTTTTTGCAGGGGGAGGATGCAGCTGCAAATCTGACTTCTCGGGAAAGGTTCTTCTAGAACAGGAACCTGTGGAATATCTTTTACAGCTGCGGATTTGTTTTAAAAGCACCGGCCAGCGACTAGTTTTCTTGGTAGGTCAGTTTAAGAAGGAAGCGAGAAGTGTTGGGCTTGTCCTCCCCTCCCATAAATTGGTTCCCCAGCAAACTTCGTATCCACACATGCAGCTTCCTGTATCCCTTTTTTTGCTCCTAGATTGATGACTCATTTAGTGGAAGGAGTTCTGGCCCAAAGGCTTCTGGCTGCTGACCTCCCACTGCACAGGAACACAAAACTGGGAGACGGTGCACAGTTCATTGGTATTTTGACCTTAGAAGGCTATGCTCGAAGGCACAGATTCGGATTGATGTCTTATGTCCTGGTTATTTAACCAGTGGTAAGATATGCGGCTAATTTTACTCACAGATTTACTCTGGATTCCCCTGAATAAGAGCGAGTCTGTACATTCAGAAAAATCATGTAGTCAGAGAGGCTTCTGAGGACTGTGCCTCATTTAGCAACACAAAGCAGCTCTACAAGGCAAATATATTTTGCCAGCTCAGTGCAACCCTGTTCTATAAAGCCCAGATGTTCCCAAATGTGTCTATAAAACAATCAGCCATTTCTGGCTTCGGTCAACAACCTTCTGGAGGTGGGCTGCGGCTTATACTGTGACAATCTGGGGGACCTCTGCGAAAGGCCAGTCTGGGAAAAACTGAGCTCCACCCTGCATCTTACCCACATGATCTGTCCTTTTTGAAACCCTCCCCCCCATACGCACTTCCTTCCCCCCACCCCTTTCATCCAATAAGACATACACCGATTCACAGCAAAAGAATCCTAATCTGTAACTCAGTCCCCACCATTAACTTCTAAGCTACTAGATTTGTTCTAGATTACCCAGAAAAAAATTCATGCCCAGCCCTCCTAACCCCCAGCTGCCACCACCACAGCACCCCAGCTTTCAGCTAAAAAGCATACGCTCCTCCTCTCACCTACCTCCTGGGTTGGGGGCAGTATTCAGACAGTGGAACAAATGTAGTCCGCGCCGTGGGACGGTAGAGGAGAGAGGGGGGCAGGGCAGCAGTGGTGGGGGGAAGAGGGGGCAAAGAGAGGCGGGGACAGGGTAGGATAGAGAGAATGGGGGTGAGAAAGAGAGAGAGAGAGAGAGAAAGAGAGAGGAGGAGGAGAGAGAGAAAGGAGAACAAGTTACATCAACATAAGGTAGAAGTACATGGTCAAATCAAAAATCCTCCGACACAGACACAGGCATTTGGGGGCACTGGGATGGGGCGGGGGGGAGGCATGGGAAGGAAGGGTTTAATTTTATTGGGGAGGGGATAAGGAGACGGAAATCGTGTGGCCAAATGGCAAGGCTCCCTAAATGCCAGCACGTCACATGGAAATCTATCCCCGCAACTGCTGGCAGCCACAGTGAACATGATTGGCTCTCAAGCAGTCCAGGAGCCAATCATTTTTGCTGCCATCATCTACGGGTTGGTGACAGGTTTCTCCTAGGGTGGCACAGACAGATGCTAAGGGAGGCGTAAGTTCATCTCTGGCTTGTGTCCAGGCGGCATCTTAATCAGTCCAGGAAGCTCACTATTAAAGGAGGGGGGGTGCTTTTACCCCCTTCCTTTCGTGTAAGTAGCCAATGGGCTTCCTTGAATAATGGTGTCTTTTCTCTTCCTGTCTAAAACTATGGTGTGGGGTTACACGACATTCCTCTTTCCCCATCACTTCTGATCCACTTGCCTCTAAGCCAGGGCTGGACAACTGGAAGCCTATGATACAATTCTGCCTGCTCTTCTGCAACCCCCATTGCAGCGTCATTCTGGTGGCCCTTTCAGTTCAGAGAACAGGAAAGGATGAAGTGACCAAGCTACGATGTAATGAAATTTTGCTTCCTCTCTGGACTACCTTCTGCAATAGCAGAAGCACCTCATTTCCAGTTCTAGACTTGTGGTGCCCTTTACTCCATGTGGACCCAAGTGCTGCCAAACTGTGAACAGAAGGAGACGACCAAGGTGGACCTTCTGCCCTCTCTGAAGCTGGCCAGCAGCTGATGGCGCAAGACCTTCTTATCAAGCTTGGCGGTAACATTGTGGATCGGGGCAGTCCATCTGCAAGAACTTTATCAAAGGAGAGTCCAGCCCCTCTCCCAGGCCTGGGTAAGATGGCCTCTGTCGTTTTAAGATGAGACAAGGTTGAGCAATCTGCACGTCTTTGGCCTTATATAACCAACATTTTCGGACAGACGTTACACTACGACTAATAGAATTTTCCCTATTTGGGAATCTGTAAGACTCGGGATCAGATAAACATCAGGCACTGAAGGTGGTACCCGATGTAGCCTTCAGTATCCTGAGAATGTCATCTTTTAAACATAAGCCTGAAAGCACGTTGACGCCTGGTGAAACAAGGCACAGATAGGGGTTTAACAGGTCTTTCAATAGTCAGGGGACGGATTTCAGTGACCTGCATAAACTTCTTCCAATGGATCCATACTTCCAAGGGGGAATCCAAAATCCCAGCAGACCCCTCTCATCATCTGTCAGAGGAGATCCACCTCAAGGAGGAGTGGGCAAGGAGATGGGAGGGTGAAGGGAGGGAGAACGGATCCTGATTTTCACCAGATCCTTGCAATGTGGTGAGCAGTGGATCCCAAGAGGTCATTGATGTGTTTGTTGTTGGGGAGGGGAGATGAGGGAAGGCTTCAGGAGGATCCCTTTGATCTGATGAAGAGAGAGGTCATGCTTTAAATGACACAACAGGTGGGTGGGGGAAGAGAGGAGAGCGCAGAGACGTGCAAAGATCGCGGGTGGGGGGTGGGAGGGTAGTGGTGGTGAGGGAGGGAAAGGGCAGAGGAAGCGGGAGCGGAAGGGAAAAGGCCATTGTGTTTAAAGGGGGGGGCTCTCACCCAGTTTGAGGAGCCAGCCCTCGCGGTCAGGGTTAAAGAAAGTGTGTGTCAGGTCATTCCCATCGTCCTCGGGGATCTTGAAGGGCTCGTTACGGATGCTGTCGTAGAGGTTCTAAGGGGAGGGGAGCAAGGGGAGGAGTTACAGGCAGACCACTCCCCTTCCCAAGGCAAGCAGAAAGGTTTTGTGTGGCGCGCACACATATGTGAGTTTTGGCACAACGATCGAGACAGTGTTGTATCAAATAGCGGAGGAAATAAAAATAATTAAAAGCAAGGAGAGCGAGACTATAAGGAGTAAGGCAGTAATTGGCCCCCCAAACGGCAACAAATTTAAAATTAATACATAAGCAAATTGCCAGATTGCAGCAGCAGCAGCATTATTGACAAGAACAAGAAGATAAAAAATTCCTTACAAGAGGGCCGTGGGCTTTTGAGAAAGTGGAAACATGCACGGATGGCCTTGTGATCACCCAGAAAACTGCCCCAGCTCAGACTAACGGGCCCCTCTGCCCTGGTCCTGGGCCTCATGCTTTCTTTTCCAGCCTCTCACCCGCAGCAGTTCTTCCGGCAAGTCCCCCCCGTCGTTGATGCCGCGGTTCATGGTGATGAACCTCTCGACCGTGGGCTTGTCGCGGACATTGGGGTTGTGGAGGCTGGTGTTCAGCATGATCACCGCAAAGGAGAGGACATAGCAGGTATCTAGGTGGGTGGGGGAAAAGAAGACAAACAGGAAAAGAAAATGTAAGTCTTGCTTTGTTCTCTTTCTTATTGCTTTTAGGAGGCTGGCAAAAACTGTTTTTCGGGCTCAAGCGATTAAAAACTGATTTTTAGTTTAATGCTGTTGATCTCTCAATTTGCTTTACCCCCCTTTGACCGTTGCAGCTTCTGCTGATGAACCTTTTTATGATTAATTATATCGCTGCTGTTGGTTAAACTGACTGAAGACGTTATGTTCACTGTAAGCCACTCATTTCAGCCGAAAGGCTCAACAAGCATTTTACTATTTATTATTCATCAAATGATTTCAGTATCCAGAACATTTCCCATCAATTGCATAATCAGCTGTTACAATAGCCCTCTAAGGTAGGCCAAACATAACCTCTATTAGGAGGCTGAGAAACAGTGGTTTGTCTAAGGCTAGCTAGTGAGTTTCACGTTCAGATAGGAAGGGTTAACAGCCCTACTGTTGGATACTGACTTCTGCCTGCACATCTTTTTGGAGGAAGCCCAAGAAGAAAAATGTACCTCTCTCTAACCCGATACAAGCCATTAGCATGGAAGCCTGGGATACAACTTTCTCAGCACCTTCCCTAGCTGTGGCTCATGTGTGATAGGCAGAAACACAACTGGTGCAGCTTTTCCCCATCTCTGCAGCTCCACAGCTTGGGGGAAAATGTCACCCCAAGTTTATTAAAAATAAAGGATTGAACATCTCATCAAACAGGAAAGCTGAGAAACATGTTGCAGATGTTCCAAGATCAACAGCCACTGCAGATGATCCAATGGTTAATCCACTTGAATTAGCAGTGAATTAGTCCCAGAGACCCAGGGTGGGGGGATGACTGGCTCGTAGCATCTCTTGTTCTGAACCAAACAACTTCCCCGCCCCTCCTTGCACAGAAGCCAGTACCTGTGGACTGAAAGACCCCTGGGTTGCACAGACAATACCGCTGGGCAAAGGCCTCCATCATACGGTCAATCTTCTGGGCTTCTCCCGGCAATCGGAAGCTCCATAGGAACTGTCTGGATTGGGAGTGGGGGAGGCACACCACAAAAAGGTAGAAAAAGAGGTTCAGTCACCTGCTTTGCAACCACCATATTTATTCCCTACCTGCCATACTCTGTATCGTCTGAGAAAGTTAACGCACTGAAGCACAGCACACCAAGTCTGGTGGCTAAAAAATGCGTCTCCCCCATCTATTCAGCAAGGAAATCAGCTTCTCTCTTAAGACTCCACTGGCTTAGTCCTGCTGATCAGTGCTGCTGTAACCCTGAGACAAGAGGGTGGTACACTGTGGAATGCCCTCGCCAAGGATATCCATGTGTCCTCCTTTTATCACTGTCTTCTGCCAGCAGGTGAAGATGTTGCTATGCCTGGCATCTAGGGATGTGCGAATCGGGTTTCTGATTCGGGTAAAACTCCCAAATTGGACCTGATTCGCAAAGATTCAGGAATTCCAGATCAGGCTCAGGATCCTGGGCCCGATTCGGAAACCCCAAATCTAAGCTTCCCAAAGCGTATTCCTTTGGGAAGCTTCAGGACACGGGCTGTCAGCGCAGCTGATCTGCGCTGACAGCCGCAGCAAAACAGCCCTTCTGCGCTTCACCTGGGTCGCGGGGGTTCCCCTGTGACCCAGGTGGAGTTTAAAGGGCCACCTTGCCGGTGCTTGCACTGCAAACGGCGGCGAAAGACCCTTCTGTGCTTCACCTGGGTTGCAGAGGGTTTCCCCTGTGACCCAGGTGGAGTTTAAAAAGCCTTTTAACAGCCCTTCTGCGCTTCACCTGGGTCGCGGGGGTTCCGCTGCAACCCAGATGGAGTTTAAAGGGCCTTTTTGCTGGCACTTGCATTGCAAGCGGTGGCGAAAGAGCCCTTCTGTGCTTCACCTGGATAGCAGAGGGTTTCCCCTGCAAACCTGGTGGAGTTTAAAGGGCCTGCTGCAAACCCCGCCAAGCAGCTGATCGGCTTGGTGGGGTCTGAACTCCCCCCCCCCCCCGCCGCTTATTTAACCCAATGGGAGGGGAAGGAGGGGGTTTCCTCCTCCCCCTCCCATCGGGTTAAATAAGCAGCAGGAGGGGTAGTGCTCCGAATCTTTACAGAGCATACTGAAGCGGGTCAACCCTGCTGACTCTTTTTTCTGCTTCAGGTTTTCCAAAGTGGGAAACCCGAATTTTATTTTTTTGGGTACACCCCTACTGGCGTCCCCTCACGGGCCCTCCCTCCCATATGTGTGTCTGTTTTCGTTTTGCTTAATTTTTACTTTTTAAGTACCTGTATATAAACTTGAAAACTTTAATTATTTACTACCATCGGGACCTGTAGTTGAGTGAAAAGATGGTTTTAAAATGTTTTAAATAAATAACTGTAACATAGAGAAGCTTTTTTAGACAACACTGAAGTTCAAGTTGGCCCCGAATGCAGCCGTTTTATGGTTGTCTGGAGCTGTTTGCTTTGTACATATCACACCCATCCGGAAGCCACTGCATTGGCTGCCTACCTGTTTACAGGTTTCATGTAGTGTCCTGGTTCATACCTTTAAAGTCAATCATAATCTAGAAACCATATCTTTAAAGGACCATCTCTTTCAGTATGAAACAGTGTGGCTACTCTGACGACTCAATCACCCATGCTTTCTCCCCATCCCCTCTTCCAGACCTGTAAGATGTATGACTACCCAACCTTTACATCGGGAGCCCCCAAAGGCTTCATGAATTGGCTTTCTGAAAACAGCAGGGTGAAACCTTCCGTCTTTCAGAAGGATTTTAAAGGACTGAATTGTTTAGGAAGATTATGAAGGTGTCCAACAGCACTGACAACGTTCCTTCTTTTTTTGGCTTTCTGTTTTACTTTATGGGATTTATGGTTTTTCTGATTTATTTTTACCAAAGTTTATTAGCTACTGTTAAGCACTGGATGATGATATGCAAAAAACTTGCACAAGGAAATGGCCAAGCTATTTACAGCATGAAGTCAGCCTGGACATATGGAAATTCTTGTACTCAAAAGGCTCCTTGTTCTCAATCGGTTTGCATGGTAGAGCTTTTTTTAAGATGATCAGTCAGTGGCACATCCCTCTTTGGAAATTAACCAAAATGGAGAGGTTTATTAACGAAGATAAAGGTGATTTTTAACATATGTGTTGCATTTTTGGAGAATGGTTACCCATTCAATAGTTAAGGTGTTAAACCGAAATCTTCCTTTTGTAACAGAATATTTTCTGTTGAATCATGTAGTCATAAAGGGTTTTTTTAAAAAAACAAAACAAAACAGGACTTGGCAATGATTCGTTGACTGCTGCAAGGCTGATATATGCACAGGAGAGGAAACTGCGGACTTGCAAGAAAAGCAAGCGGCTGATTCGAGTAAGAGATCTGGCAGGTCCAGTTAAGTGAGTAGCTTGTATAAAATAATCAGCCCAACCTGGAAAAGGGTTGACGATCTGGAGACTCACCTGAGAGCCTGAACGAGGTTGAGGTCAGTAAACTCGTGCAAGTCAACAAAGGCATGGAGCACAGCAATGTTGAACTCCTCCCTGAATAAAGTGGAAGGGAGGAGGAAGGTTAAAACGAAGCTCGTCCCATTGGTCCGCATTATGACAACTTCCAGACCCGTCTAGGAAAATGCCTCGCTGATGCCTTTCACTCAGGTCTGGTTTACACATGCAGCCAAATGAGTTAACAGAACAGACCGAACCACTTCATGTGGTGGAACTACATTTTTAAGGCACCCCTACCTTAATTACTCCCTGCAAACAGAAAACAAGCACACCAGGGTACAAGATCCTTCTTGAAAAATGTGCTGGCTTTATTCAGGGATGTCCTGAACAGCATTATTTCTCACTAGTGGTCAGAAGCTGTACAATCCAAAGAAGACCCTGCCAAAATATGGCCCAGCATTTGTCTCTCTTCCACTGCCTACGTCCCAGTCAAGGGAGAACCACCTGCTGCATGATCCTCTTCCCAGCAGGCTCCAAAACTAGGCCAAATACCTCTGGCCTTTCTGCTCCTTCCTCCTGCTGCCCCATCCCCTCTCACCGCTCGCCCAGATAGTCGCCAATGGCCGTCTTGTTGAGTCCTTCCCCTTTGTACAGGAAACGGGCAATGTCCTCGGGGGTGGAGCGCAGCAGTTCATTTTCCACTAGGAACTGGATTCCCTGAGAAAACAGAGATGGTTCAGACCTGATCTGGACTCAAAAGATGCCCACCATCCTCAAGAGATCTTGGGAGTACTGGCTTCTTTTACCTATACTTTTAACTCTAATATGACCTTCCTCCCAGAAAACATGCGGATGATTATTGCCAACAGCTCCATCCAGAAAAATGTCCAAGGACCCCAGAAGGCCCCATTATCCTGCTCCAGCACCCACTTACTTTTTTGGGGTCCATGTTGAATTTCTTGCGGCCCATCCCCATCTTCCGGTTCCTTTGAAGAGTTTTACTACGCAAGATAAAGAACATTATCAGTCCTTTGACTTTTACTGCAAGTTGCCGCAAATTTCTAAAGTTCAGACAAACTTCCAGAGAACTCTAGTGGTACAGTCCTTCCGAAGCTACGCACCCTTAAACTGCAAAGAGGCGGCTAAGCCAAAAACTTTCTCCAGCCTAGTTGTTCACATACAGGTGATTTGACGGAGGGGACAGCATCCGAACATGCTATTTCCTAGCAGAATTGAGATAGTTCTGTACCAGATGACTGTAGCACATGCTTTCTCTGAGACTCTCAACTAGCTGTAAATGATGGATAGATAGGATGCTCTTTGAGCTGAGCGACAAAATGAGGGAACCTGACATTCCATATACAAATGAAACGAGGTGTTCAGAAATGCCTTGCAAGAGGAGAGATACTGAACTCAGACATGAGAAACTGTAATTAAACAGAATTTTCACAACTCATTACTGTGCTAGAGAACTCCCCCTGCTCCTTCTCTAGCATGCAAAGCTTGGCTGAACACTTCTTGGTATGACAAATTTGCTCTAATGTCTGAATGCACACAAGCCAGGATTTTAAACTGTGATTTAACCAAGATTTAGCGCCCCAGCTCGTGGGGACAAAAACACAAAACTAAAGCATGTATCTACCAAGGCCTTGGGACATCACAGCAAATTGGAACTGAAGGTGATCGGGGAAAACGGAGGCAAGCAAAGCATGAAGGGGATAACAGTACATATCCCATGAGGGTTTTATGGACTCCTAGATGACCATGCTGAGCAGCTGGGATATTCTGCAGTAAAGTGCATTTCCCAGACATCATACCCAACACAAACAAAAAGGTGGGGTTTTCACTGTGATTTGACAGTAGTCTTTAATGGCCACTGCAGGCAAGGATTGAAAATGAGGGCAAGGACAGAGAACGACAAGGTTATGTTCAAGTCAGGAACATTCCAGAATATCAAGGAATGGCGAACGAAAGTGTTCAGGAGTAGTGAGCTCCTAGTTCTAACACAGATATCCCAGAGACTGAAGTCGGCTGCTCTTAAAAAGATCTTTTCTGGTACCAAGATGCAGCAAGATCCAATTCGAGGTGAAGGAATCCCTTGCTAGAAGCTAAGCTGGAGCCACCTCAAGGGCCTGGTTGAGAAAGGCTGCTTCCACTGGAGGAACTGTGAAAAGGACCAGGAAGACTGGGGGAGGAGACACTCCTTTGCCGCAGCTTGCTGAGGGCTGACTTGGAAGAGCCAAAGAGTACACAAAAAGGTTTTGCCTCCGCCCCAATGCTCATAAAGTCACTGTGTTCCTGATATATGGTGGCAGAGGTGGGTACAAACTCCTTCCTCAGACAGCCAGTTTGGTGTAGTGGTTAAGAGCGCGGGACTCTAATCTGGAGAGCCGGGTTTGATTCCCCACTCCTCCACTTGAAGCCAGCTGGGTGATCTTGGGCTAGTCACAGTTCTCTGGAGCTCTCTCAGCCCCACCCACCTCACAGGGTGTTTTGGTGTGGGGATAATAATGGCATACTTTGTAAACTGCTCTGAGTGGGCATTAAGTTGTCCTGAAGGGCGGTATATAAATCAAATGTTTTTATTATTATTATTTTAACATGTATCCTCAATGCTTAAATAAAGGGACAGGGATTGTGGACTATTCTATTGGGCACTGTCTGATACTATCATTTATTATGTCATGTCAAATTATTTATTTGTTGTTTCAGCTCTGTATCAGATTTCTGCTCGTTTTCAAGCTTCTGCAATCTATACCCTATTGTATTGTTGGCTGAATGCTCCAGCTGTTGATTGTATTGAATTAGTTTATTTATTTACATTATTTATAGTCCAGCTTTCTCACTGAGGCTCAAGGCAGGTGACACAGTATAATCTGCCTTGAATCTCAGGGAACGGTGATCTATAAACAACGTAAATAAATAAACACTGTGGCATTCTTAAGGAATTTCCTCTCACCTTCCTTCATTGGCTTCTAGCCCTTCCACCTCATTCATAGCTTCGCTGAGTTCATCTCGCAACCGCTGAATTTCCACCAGGAGTTCCTGTTTCCGCCGGCGAATGTTTTCCAACTCCAGCCTCTCCTCAGGTGTCAAGTCTGGAGGCACTGGAACAGAAAGACAAGGGCGGGGAGAAGAAGATTGGGAGTCGTAAGCTCCGACAGCCTCTCCTTGTAGTGGTAATGGAAACCATGGCCTAGGGTGAGGTGCTGAATCAGACGCTGCCCTGATGTTCCCCTAACAACCACATGCCAGCAAGCAATTAGCACATGTGAGCTCCCAAAACTTTAATAGCAATGCAGAAACTACTATCATCTCACTGTGTGAGAAGTTTTTCCTGCCAAAATTCCCTCTTCTATAGATAGTACAGGAGTCCTTGGTTCCAGTTCTGTTCTCAGATTGCTGCAATCTAAACCCCACGGCACTGTTTACAGGATGTCCCATTGCTGTTAATTTAATTGCTTTGTGCTGAGAGAGATGCCTTGAGTCTCAGGGAGATAAGATAAAAAATAAATTTACAGTGCATTGCTGTGATGGGAAAAGCTGCACTGGATGGATGTTCTACCTTTTATGAGACTTGTGCAATGCAAACCTACAGAGGTTTATTCAGAGGCGAGCCATGCTGAATTGAATGGGGCTTTAACTCAGGCAAGAGAACACCCCCGTCTTGGGAGTCTCAGTCCATCAGCTCCTTAGCAATTACCTCTAAGCACCCTTTAATTGCTCCTGTCACAACAATGAGGTAAAACACACCCTCTCAGTGCTAACAAATAAGAGGGTAGAAGATTGAGTTCCAAGAATGCCCCCCCGCCCCGTTTTATTCATTTATTTACTTTATTTATCGCCCGCCTTTCTTACTGAGGATTACACAGTATGAGCCAGTACAGTCAATTTCAAAGACATTCCAATAAACAGAGTACATAAATGCAAACTTGCAAAGATTTAAAACCAGCAGAAATCCAATGCAGAGTGGAAGAAACACCAAAAGCCTGCCAAAGGTTGAATTTCTGCACTGAGCTATAGAACAGCATTTCCAGCACCAACCAAGGCTGAATTTGAGGGTGCCACTTGCTGCTATTATTATTACCATTACCATTACCATTACCATTACTACTACTACTACTACTACTACTACTACTACTACTATTATTATTTGATGTCCAAAAAGTCAAATTCATGACAGACAGCGCTTCTTTCAAGGGCCACCTAGAGAAAGAGCTTCCATGTGGCTGCACTGGGGTGAGATGCATGTGCAAGGACTTGGCTTTAATAGGCTTAGCTGGTTCTAGACAAAAGGAAGTCTCCTCCTTCTGGCTGCAATGGTACAGCCCAACCCCCCCTCCCAACTCAAATGGTACAGCCTTTTAAAAAAAACCTTCATAGAACAGAATGATCTAAATTGACAGGTCACATCACACACCTGTCACCACACAGATCTAAGTCTCTCATTAAAACTTTCCAATTTAAACTTGGTGGCAGAATGCTAGCAAAAGGGGTTCCATTTTGAAGGGAAAAGAAAAAGGCTTGGCTTTAACCAGCTCATCCTTCTGACTGCAATGGTACAGCCCAAGCTCCCCCTCCACTGGAATGGTATAGCCTTAAAAAACCCTCATAGAAGAGAATGGCATACGTTGGCACAGATCACACCGCATGCCTATCATTTCATTGATATAGTCTTTATCTTCCCCTCGGTCTCTGTGCAATGGGCTCGCCCACTTACACCCCCTCCTTCTCACTCCTCTGGTTCATTCCAGCCCCACCCCTCTTTGTAAGAGATCAGCCCCGCCTCCCCCATTACACAGAACGGCTCAGTTTATCCACTCGTTTTTTCCCAACGGGAATTACGGGCGCCTCTCCTAATGGTATTTTCCATCCACCCCCCCCCCCTTTTACGCCTTCCGATGGAAGGGTCTCAGAAGGGCCCTACCATAGATTCCGTCCTCCATGGTGACCAGAGCGCCCCACCGGAGGGGGAAAGCAGGGCTCTCCGCCAAACCCCTCGCCTCCTTTCTTCGGCTATGCCTTCCTCCTGCAGCCGCTTGGCCCTGCACTGAAAAGAGCGTTCCGCCCACGCAAACATAAGAAACCAATAGGGAAGAGGGATTCTACTCGGCAGCCAATAGGAAACAGATCCCCGCCTAGTCATTAGAATATTTGTCCGCCGCAGCCAACAGGCACCTTCGCGTTGATATTGACAGGGGACTTATTCAATAAAATCTCAAGTCTGTCCCACCCAAGTACATAACCTTTCTCGTGCACTTAAAGCGGAAACTCTTCCACTAAAGGGCCGTTCGGGTGAAAGAGGCGCTGTCTGCCCATTAGTTTCAATGGGAATGCTGGCCTAAGCGGACCTTTAATAAGGAAATACCAAAGGGCATATTCACGTTCATCCCATCGATAATAACGGATTTTCTACCTTGGAAATCTTGTTGGTCTCTAGGGTGCCACGAGACTCAAATCTTGCTGTACTACTGCAGACCAACACAGCTACCTACCCGCAACTGATTTTCTGCTGTGACTGGGGCAGTAGTGGCAGGCTGTCTCTCAACCCTTCATTAATAGTTATGATAAAAAAGAGTCCAGAAAGAGCCCGCCCTATCCTTATCATTTGCAGTCATTCAGGACTATTTCAAGGCACAGGTGCCCCTATGCACACGCTAAACACCCAACCAAGTCTCAGCCTTGCCTACTCTACAGGACTATTGTGAGGATAGAAGAGGATGTATGAGAACTGTGAATCACCTCCAGTTCCTTTAAAGAATGGAGATTTTTTTTAAAAAAATTGATGCATACTAACTAATAATAAATGGTGAACTGATACATTTGAACTCTCAGGATTTTATGTTATTGGATTTTTACATTTTTATCACACCACTCCTCCAAGAAGCTCAGTTATTTGGTTGGGAGATTTGGGGGAGTGATTTGGGGATGTCCCCTGTGAGACATTATTTTTCCTTTTTAGATGCAAAATGTCCAATTAGGTTGGATTTCCTATTAAAACCTGTCGGTGGCAGATTGCTAGCAGAAGAGCTTCCACTTGGGAGCAGTAGAAAGAGGCTTGGATTTAACCGGCTCATCCTTCTGAATGCAATGGTACAGCCCAAGCTCCCCCTCCACTGGAATGGTACAGCCTGAAAAAACCTCATAGAAGAGTACGGTATACATTGGCTCAGGTCACACCACACGCCTATCATTGCATTGATATAGTCCTTACCCCCCCTCCCCTCTCTGTGCAATGGGATGGCCCACTCACCCCCCCTCCTTCTCATTCCTCTGGTTCATTCCAGCCTCATCCCTCTTTGTAAGGGATCAGCCTCGCCTTCCCCATTACACAGAGAGGCTCAGTTTATCCATCCGCTTTCCCCAACGGAATTACTGGGTGCCGCTCCCAATGGTACCTTCCATCTCCCCCCTCCTTTTACGCCTTTCGATGGAAGGGTTTCAGAAGGGCCTACCATAGATTCCGTCCTCCATGGTGTCCAGAGTGCCCCACCGGAGGGGAAAGCGGGACTTCCCACTACCCCCTCGTCTCCTTTCTTCGGGGCTCCAACGGAGGCTGCGCCTTCCCTCCTCAGCCTCTCGGCCCTGAGCTGAACAGAGCGTTCCGCCCACGCAAAACAGACTAACTAATAGGAAAGAAGGATTCCTCTTGGCAGCCAATAGAAAACAAATCCTTGTTTAGTTATTAAAATATACATCCGCTTCAGCCAATAGGCACGTCTATTTAGATAATTGACAGACTACTCGCTCAATAAAACTGCAGATTTCTTCTATGAGCCCACCCGATATTCTTTGGGATCATGCCAATCGGCGCTCAGGAGTTTGAACGAAGCATTCTGCCTATTCTCTTTCCTGGATATCGGCCAGGAAGTTCTTCCACTAGGGAGCGGTCAAGGCAAAAGCGGGTGGTGGTTTGCCATCTCCAGGCTGGGAAACTCCTGGAGGTTTGGAGGTGGAGCCTAGGGAGGGCGGGGTTTGGGGTGGGCATAATAAAAGAGTCCACCCTCCAAAGCCCCAATGTTCTCCGAGAGAACTGACTAGAGTATGGAGATCAGTGGTAATTCTGGGAGACCCCCATGCTCCACCTAGAGGTTAATAGTAAGCAAACCAACGACCCCGTAATGATCACAATCAGTACAATAAGTTATTATTATAATGTTTATAATTTGTATGGGTTTTGTAATGAAGTGCGAGTGTGTGTAATATCAGTGCTGAATAAGAATTTAAACATCAGCCACCGGCATTAGTCAATATCAATATCTGCCGGAGGTAATTAATACAATACTAAATGCAATCGAAATTGATCATTGACCAACGAAATCCAAACACATTTGCAATAAATATACTATTAAATACAAGAATAAATAGTTCACCCGCTGTGCTCCTGGGTCTGCTGTAGAGTGGTTGGAGGCAGTTATCTTCCTTAGAGTGGAGTGGTGGACTTGTATTGATTAAGTTGGAGAGACCACGTAAAGGTTTTCCCAGCAGTAAGGAGGAATTTCGGACAGAGACAGTACCACGTTACAAAAGAGGAACAATTCCACTATACACTACCGCCACTTCACCCATCTGCAGTGAACTGTAGCAAAACGCAGCCTTGTAACCTTGTTACTTATCTTTGTAATTTTGTACCTCATAACATTGTTTATTATATTGCACTATTTATTCTTGTCTTTAATGGTATATTTATTGCAAATGTGTTTGGATTTTGTTGGTCAAAGTCCGTTTTCCCCAGGCACCTACCCCCAAATCTCCAGGTATTTCCCAGCTAGGAGCTAGTAACCTTAAAAGCTAGGCAGGAGTTCAGTGTTTCCCAAGTTTTAATAGTGGGAAATATGCTCACTAAACTCTCCATTATCCCTGAGCAAAGAGAGTTTGGATGGGAAACTGCCTATCCCTGCAGTCCTTGCTTAGCCAATCGCAATCTCTATCACATAACCTACCTCACAAGATTGTTGTGAGAATAAAGAGGTGTCAACCATGTTCTTTTTGCTTATAGCTGATGGGGAGAAGGGAACTGCCCTGCTTACATCCCTAAATGACTGACAGCGCAATCCTATGGCTGGCCCCAACGCCGACGCGGCTGCACTGGTGGTGTGGCGGCGCCGCCGGGCCGGATCCTGTGCCAGCAGAGTGTGGCCGCAGCGGCGCCCGCAGCGGCGCAGAGATGCAATTTTGGAGAACCAGAAAGTGTTGTGGGCGGGTCTGATGCACGGCCGCCGCCAGGCGCAGCCAAAGGGCGCTGTTCCTGACAAGCATCAGGGGGAGGGGCCAGGAAAGGCGCAGCCTATGGGCAGCACGCGATCCCGGCCAGGCCCCAGAGCAGCAGGCAAACCGCGCCCATGCTGGCAGACTGCCTCGGCTCGTGTGTCGGGCGGGGCTCGCAGTCGGGAAGGAGAGGGGTGGGCGTAGTCTGAGAAGCCTTTCCCCCGTTTGCCCAATGTAGCACCAAGTCCGTGGCGGCCGCGTCCAGAGAGGTTGGCATGGGACTGGCAGGCGCCCTGCCATGAGGAATCCAGGGCAGCAGCCAGTCTCTGGCAGCAGGGGACAGCCCCCAAGTGGCGCCGAAGGGGAGGGCTGGCCTGAGGCCGCCACCAAGAGGCAGACACAGCGGGCCTGCCCCCTCGTCCCCATCCCAAGGCAAAGAACACAGACACCCATTGCACAGAAATCAGCCTTTATTATTATATCATCCCACCTCCCCCAGCAGACGTGAGGAAGGGGAGGCGTGTAGGAGAGCCGCCTGTGCAGCAAAACACCCCACCCCACCCCCAAGGCGGCAGCGGCGGTCACCGGCGAGGCCGGCGGCCGGACCCCCTTGGCCGTCCACGGGCCCGGCCTCTCGCACGCAACTGGGCCCGAGGGAGGGGTGCCTCTGGGGCGGGTGGAGCTGCTGCAGCGGGTGGGGCCGGAGGGTCGAGGATGGCGACGAGCTGCCCGAGCAGGGCTTCGGCACGGACTTGAGAGGCACACCCCACCCCTCCCAACAACCATGGCCTGTTGGCGTGGGAGGCTGGCAACTGCTCCACAGGATTGGATGCGAGGCAGGACGCCCTGGGGTGGAAGGTGTTGGAATGACCAATGGGGCTGCTGCAGACGCCCGAGGGGCTGGACCCACTCTGGGAGGCGGCCGCTCATGGGACTGTGTTGCTGGGGCTGCGGCTGCGATGGGGGCGACCCTCCCCAGGCGCGCGAGACCTCCTGCCCGGGATATGGCATCCGCCTGCCACCACCCTGGATTCTCCATTGGTGGGGGCTAGGGTTCCCGCGAGCGGACCATTTCCCCTGCCATCTCCCACCCCCTTGCAGCGGCAGCTCGCACCACCCTCTCCCTGGCTTATCGGGTGCCAGCTACTCTCCCCACCGGGGATTGATCCCCCTCCCCGCTCACATGCCCCGCCCCAACCCTCTACCTGGCCATAGATACAGGGGGGTTAGCCGTGTTAGCCTGTGGTAGCGAATTCAAAAAGGGTCCCGTAGCACCTTTAAAACTATCCAATTTTATTGTGGCATAGGCTTCTGAGAATCAAGTTCTCTTCGGCAGATGGGTGGTACAGACACTGGTCAAATACAGAGGAGGAGGGGGGGAGGAGGAGGGAGGGAGGGGGTGTTACTGTGAGGGGAGGGAGGGGGCGGGGAGGCAGGACGGGGTGTGTCGGATACATTTGTGGCAATGTGCAGGTGGGGAGATGTGACGGGAGTGTTGGGGGAGGGGCGGAGGACGAAGTCAGACTCGCAGACACAGAAGACAGTTGTTGTACATCTCGTTTTATTGCACTGGAAAGAGCGGGCTTGCGTTTAGGCTGGCGAGGGAGGCCGCGGCGCGACGGTGCTTCCTGGGCTGCAGCCAACCGTCCGTCAGAGATGTTTGGGGAGGGCGGGGCGCGGGGGAGCAGCCATGCCCTGGACGTGCCTGTGGGGGAAAAAGACACGTGTGGGCTTTGCCTCGTTCCACTGGCAAGGCAAGCCCCACACTCCGCCATCCGGGGGGGGGGGGGTTGCACATGGTCGAGGGCAGCAGCTGATGCCTGACGGTCTGGCGAGGATGCACTCAGCCTTGGGAAGCCTTTACCTTTATGGGAGGGAATGAGCTGGTCACAACAAACACCTGGCCACATGTGGTTTTCGAGGCGCCTGCCTCTGAGGCAGCCAGGGGCGGCCATGGTTGCCCCCCACCCCTGCTGGGCCTCACCCAAAGAGGCAAGTGAGCGGGTGGGTTCAGGTGAATGGGCGGTTTGCACTAATCTGCGGAATGCCCCCCCACCTCCTCCTTACCTGTCAGCGCTCCGTCGGTCATCACCAGGTGGGAGCGCCAGAGTCAGGGCACCTGCAAGGAAACGGGAGAGCATGCGGTTAATTTGCAAAGTGTCATTCCCTTCTGCCACGGAAGGGTTAGTTTGTTTGTGCTTAGTTAGAAGCAACTAGCATGCATCAGTTAGCTGTGGAGTCATTCTTTCTATCACGGTAGAAAGAGAGTTAGGCAGACATTTGCACCTCTTCCCCTTTATGCGAAGTTCCCCCAGTTTTTCGCAAAGTCCCCCGAGTGCATTCTGCGCCTGCCAATGTGAATGCCCTCAGCCCGTTTCGGTTTTCAAAGGGGCAATGCCACTCAGCAGACGGGCAGAGCCTCCGGCCGAGTGCTCACTTACCTGGGGGTTTGGGCGGCGCTGGCCGGATGTTTTGTAGGGCGCGGTCGCAGGTGATTGGGTGCAGAGAGGGGGGCTCGTCCACGCCGGGCGCGCACGCTGATTGGTCCCCGGGATAGTTCTCATCCTATGCTCCTTCGGGCCATAGGGGCGGGGCGGGGCGCTCAGAGAGGGGGCTGATTTTTCGCCGTTCCATGGACGCCTATGGGCTACGCCTTCTTTTTCCGTGGCGTAGCTTTTTTGCGCCGCTGTGGGCGTTCCCGCTTCTGGAGGAGCTTAGGGAGCGGACTAACTCCGACCCCGCCTTGCTCCCCGCCCCCCCCTGCGTCGGCGTAGGGCTCTACGCCACTCCTGCGCCGCCGCCCGGGCGCCTGTGGCTTGCACCGGTGCTGGCCCGCCGGCGGGCCAGCGCCGCGTCCCAGCGCGGGCGGAAGGCCACTTACGCGGGCGTACGGGCTAGATGCGCCCTCGCAAGCCTTAGTTCGGTTCCTGTTCACTTTCCGTGCCCTTCTTAGGATTGGGCTGCCCATGTCACTCTTTGAGTGCCACTGGCATTGTGTCATTTTCAGTCATGAGAAATGACGTTCAAACATGCCAATCCACAATCACTTCTGTCAGACTGTTGTTAGGTGGTTGCTAAGGTCCCAGTTGCCTTACGGGAGTAATTCAGTAATAATTAAGCAAGCCTCTAGTAAGTACTAAAGTGTTCAGCATTAATATTTACTATTATAAGCTCTTTCCCTAAAATTAGAATTAATGCTTCCAAAACCCCTCATCAGAAAATACCTTTTTCTTGCTAGACTGTGTGTGTGTGTGTCTCCAGTTATTACCCAAAGTAATAACTCTGTTCATTAGCATATGTTTGTTTGAAAAGGAGCCACAGTGTTTACCAGATAAAATATGAGTAGTAGCAACTTCCCTACTCTCTCTAAATATGTCTAAATATGTCACATATATGGTTACCAACTTTCAGGTGGGACCTGGAGTTCTCCTGAAATTTATAACTGATCTCCAGAGTACAGTTCCCTTTCAGAAAATGGCTGCTTTGGAGAGCAGACTCTATGGTTCACCATAGAGTCCCTCCCCAGGCACTGCCCCCAAATCTCCACGAATTTCCCAAGCCAGAGCTGTCAAGCCTTGCCACATATGAAACGAGGGACTTGGAAATGGTAGTCAGTGCGCTGCATGGGTCCTCGGTGCATATATTCATGCATCTGTACACATGTGCACTACAGGAAAGGTGCATCCACCTCTACTCAGAGATTTAATGTATGCTAAATCTGGGGAGGGAGCAAAACCCTAAAGAACGACACTGAGCAACTCTCACTAATACATTTTCTATGTATCCTCCAAAGGCTCTGCAGCTGTGGTCTCCCATGTGGAAGGGGCTTTGATGCTGCTCCTGTGAAATGCGACTATTGTCTGAGATGGGGAGAAATCTTTTAATGAGGGAAAATAATCAAAAATGAAATGATGTAAAAATGAGGAGTACAATAAGGAACATTCACTTTTCTATATCATGAAGTGATGCTTTATGCCTTTAGTGTAAAATGGAGTTAATCTCGGCCACTCTATGTCCCCTTCTGAAATTACATTTTTAAACTATTGCTAACCTAAAATATTGAAGGTCTATTTTGCAATAACTGTGCACTTCTACGAAACGACAGGAAAACTTAAGACGTTTAAATGTTTGTGTTTCAGTTTGTTCTGAGCATCACGGGATTTATTAGATGCATATGATGAGAATCAAGGACTTCTATAAATTGGACAAGAGATCAAAGGATCACTTAAAAATTAGACTCAGATCAAGGACATCCTGAAAATCAGGATTATGAGAGTTTGTTTTTATTTATTGATGTATGACATTTATATCCCACCTTTTTGCCCAGTCACGGTCATCAAAAAGGAGTTGTAATGGTATATAGTAATTTTGTGCATGACACTAAAAATGTCTTTGAGCATCTTGATTACTATGCATGTGTGAATGTAATCAATGCATCTCAGATTCAAGAAAAGCAAACTGCAATTTTGGTACCGTTTGTGATAACATCCGATAATGCAGATATTGCGATTCCAGGTGAGGACACCAGAGGGTGCACTAATATCATATAAGAACCCCAGATTTCTTGTGCAAAGGTGCCAAAACTGATGGATATGAAATGAATGCAGGCGATGACAGGGTGGTGTTTTTAGCAGGTCTGAGAGATAACTGCATAACTGAGGTCACTAACTAGTCTTGGGGTTTAAGGTTTTGTTGAAAAAGGGGCTGCTTGCAGTTGCAGGTCAGAGCAAGGCAGGCCGTTTGAGAACCATCTGTTTCTATTAGTTTGCTCTGTGAATGTTGATTACTTGGGTGGAGGCCAAACAACTCTGTAAGTGATGGATTTATTGCTAGCAAAGGATGGAGATGGGACAAATCCTTTTTCCTGGGCCTTAATTTCCTTGCCACAAACACATTTAAGAACCCATCCCAAATCATTCCTTTGGGTGAGAAAATAGAGTTTGCTCAGTTCCTTTTTTTTAAAAAAGCATCCATATTGTAATGAGCTAGGGATCCGCCTATCCTACATGAGAAAAGAAATGGTAATGTGTCTTTTTAACTGCTGTAGCTGTCTCCTCTTAAGGGCCCTGAGTATCAGGAAATGGTTTCGTACAAGGACCTGTCAGAACTGGAAGAGGTGACCCCTCCCCCAGCTGAATGGAGGGGGTAACTGTGTGGGGGAAAGAAAGCACTTTTTATATCCTGAGAGCAAAAGTTCAAGCTGAAGATGGTTCCCATCCCAAGTTCCTTATTTGCAGTTCCTACTTCTTTATTCACCAATCTAATCACAAATATTTATTTATTTATTTATTTATCCCACTTTCCCCCCAATGGAAACCCAAAGCAACTTACATCACAGGTTAAGCTGAGAGGGCGTGACTGTCCCAATGCCACCCAGCAAAAGCAAAATGGGGAAATCAAACCTGGGTCTCCCAGATCCTAGTATAACACTCTAACAACTATACCACACATACTTAATAAAAACTGTGCTTATAAAATACCTCTCATCTAGACAAATTAGGGCCCTGCTCAGAGCTGTGAATGTTAGTGTTATTCCCCACAATACAGCTGGGGAGTTGGGGCTGAAAGGAGTGGCTTACCCAAGGCCATTGCACCTTCTGAGCTCATGGTGGTAGTGGGATTTGAACCAGCAGAGTATTGATTTTCAGTCAAGAACTGTATCAGCATTGTCACTCCTAAAGGCAAACAATGAGCAAGGGCTTAAAGACTGGGCACTGCCCAGTAGGCAGAAAAATGGAAAGGTTTCTGCAAGGGCAGGCACTATAGAGTAGTTTGTCAAGTAAAAAAAGATCCCCCTTCAACTACCTGTTGAGTACTGAGCATGCTCAATACATCCAGGAGGAATGGGATGTTGAGGCAGTTAGAAGTCAAAGCAAAAATAATGGTGGGGAGGGAGAAATTGGCTTTCTACAGGCCCTAAGTGCTTATTGTTTCTTGAAAGTTGTGGACTTCCACAGATCTCTCCTATACAACAAAGGGATAGTGAAAAGTAGAAACACAATGTCATTCAGATCTGGGGTAGATGAGTTTATATAATCCTGTTGTGCTGGTGTAGGGTAGTGGTTAGAGTGTTGGTAAAGGATCTGGGAGACCCACATTCAAACCTCCACTCTGCCAGGGAAGAGTGACCTTGGGCCAGATACTCTCTCAACTTAACCTACCTCACAGGGTTGTTGTGAGGATAAAATGAAGAAAAGGAGAACAATACAGGCCGCTTTTGGTCTCAATTGTGGGAAAAGGTGGGGTATAAGTGAAGTAAGTATATAAAGAAATCCTCAACTTGAATTCAGATAAGTAACTTGCCACTTGCTTCCCTTCAGTTTTCAGCTGAAAGTGGGGAAGGCAATTGAGGTACCTCCACCCACCACCCCAGAAGAGGATCTCTAAGATCTTGTGCAAAGCCTGAGGGAAGCTTGCAGACCAAGGAGTCCTCCCTGTTTTGCAAATTTTCCTCAGTGTGAGGGCTGGGAGATTCCACTGTGTCTTTTCTGTCAGGAGCAACACAAAGGAATTTCTCTCCTGTTTCAGGCTGAGGGGGATACATTGTGCTTCTTTTCTGTAGGTTCTCCTTGGTGATGTCAGACAAAGCTGGCCCAAGACATGTTGGTACCTGAGGCAGAAAATCCAAACAGCAGTCCACTTTTTAGCTCATTATGGAAAAAATAATATAAGACAAACTAAAGAATGGGCTACTTATTGCTCTTCAATGGTGCCTCCCATATGCCTCCTAAAGCAAGAAAAACTGTTTATTTACTTCACTTATACCCTGCCTTTCTTGCATGTGGGGTCCCAAAACAGCTTACATTGTTTCCTCCATTTTATCCTCACAACTACCCCGTGAGGTAGGTTAGGCTGAGAGAGTGTGACTGGCCCAAGGTCACCCATCAAGTTTCCATGGCAGAGAGGGGATTAGGAAACCCAGGTTTGTCTCCTAATCCAACACTCTAACCACTAAAACCTACCCAAAGGTAGATAGGTCGGCCCTGGTGTCATTGGTGCAGGAAACATGGAGGCAACTGTTGCCTTACTTCAAGAAGGACAGAGTGAAGGAGAAAGGTTGTAGCACAAGTTGGGCCAGTCAATATGAAGGATATCAGCAATGCTGAGGCACTCGCAGGTATGTGTGAAGTAACCCACTGGCTGCATGAGGTGAGAACCAATATCTGACCATTGCTCCATACTCTGGTGACCTTCACATCCCACATGCCCCATGCCCGGAGATTACAGATTCATGAGGGTTTATTTTAGACTCGAGGAGAATACGTTTCCACTTGATGGTGTCACCTGCTGAGAGGTGACTGCTGAGGAGTTCCTGACATCCCATCACCTCAGCAGTGCCAGGGTGCAGTGTGGGTGCCAACAGTTCAAGGTGTAAGGGTGATAGCTGAGGGAGAGGAGCAGACAGAGTGGGTATGTGGCGGGGGGGGAGCAGCCCACACTTTGTCCCCCTCTGGTGTCGCTGGCGCAAAGCAGTCAGGATTAGTGATGAAATTGTGTCCATATTAATCTGAGCTCCCAGCTGTGAGTCCAATCTGAGCTCTTACCGCTCTGACCTTCAGCCTAGGCTGCTTTCACCGGGCCAGCTTGAGCAGCAGCTGTTTATAGTGGGATCTCCGTCCAAGGCTACGATGCCTCTTGCTCTGGGTGAAAACGTCTGTTTATACTGGGATACTTTTTATGATCCTAAAATAATCTCTCTTTCTCCTGCCTGAGGCAAGCTAACTGGTCGATTTTGGTTGCCAGTAAGGCAGCCAGTGTGGAAGACAGATCCGAGCCACAAGGCACAATGCCCACGCATCTTGTACCATGTAAGCCTCTTTGAAATTAATAACAACAAATTAATAGGAGAAGAAGGTGGCCCTGGCCCCTCTCCAAATACTTCCTCCTCCCCTACATTCATTCACATGTTCTCAGCATTGCTGATGTGATCAGAGAGTAACAGACATGGATTAAAATGCAACTGCTTTTGTCTCCTTCACTTTTTCTTTTCTTTATGCATTGTTTGAATGATATTAGTGTTCAGAGTTTCATGAATCTGTACATTGGGTGTGTAGTGGTTTGGTGTAATGGTTAAGAGCGCGGGACTCTAATCTGGACTGGAGAGCCGGGTTTGATTCATCACTCCTCCACTTGAAGCCAGCTGGGCGACCTTGGGCTAGTCACAGCTTTCTGGAGCTCTCTCAGCCCCACCCACCTCACAGGGTGTTTTGTTGTGGCGATAATAATTACATACTTTGTAAACCGCTCTGAGTGGGCATTAAGTTGTCCTGAAGGGCGGTATATAAATCAAATGTTGTTGTTGTTATTATTGTGTGTGAGAACTTGTCCACAAGTGAACATACATAGGACTGCAGCCTGAGTGCATAATGGATCCATCTTTCATCTAATGTGATTTATCTGCAGATGCATGAAATATGAATACTAAGGCTAGATTATCTGTATAGTATACTTATTCATATGCTGTGGCTAGTGGAGGTATATTCAGAAACTGTTTATAACCTGTAGTATGGATATTGTGTTTTTATAGTGTATCCTTAACCAAAAGAACAAATGTCCCACCCTTCATATAGTGGAATCCAGGCAACTGTGAAAGAAAGCAAGACAACATGGAAAAGGAGGAAAATGTTCTGTAATGCATAATAATGAGGAAAGGACCTTTGGGCAGTCATCCCTGGAGTAAGATTAAGGATGTTTGAAATGTGTTCCTATTTCCTTTTTGAAACATTGGTAGGTATAACTGTGGGGATGGCAGTAAATGCAAAACATTTGAAAGTGGGAACAGCTCTCTGGTTTACCATTGTTTCTTTTACGAGCTTTACAACACACGGGACAGTAATGGATTAGATTTCTTTTTTCCTTTAATGAGAACACTTGTTTTTGTGGCTGATTACATTTTACACACTTTGTACACCTTCGTTAAACTCTTGCCTTATTCCATTGGCCTGTGATAAATCAATGATATACCAGCTTCTGCTTGGAATAGAAGACCTTGAGACACGGGGTTTGGACTTGACAAACAAGTTTTCAAGGATGTCAAGATAATTTTCAGTTTCTTGCCTTCTGGGCTTAAAAAAAAACATTTAGCCCTCACATGGCAAAGAACCTCACTCTCTGAATCCAATAGAGCAAACTGTTCCCTGCAGTTTCATAGATCCTACAGACCAGTTCACTTTCAGTTCCACTGAACAGAACTTACAGAAGCCTTCTTCCCTCTCTATATTAAAGTGCCTTGGAGAGCTACAGCTCATATTCCACAGTACAAACCTCTTTAGGAGGGCTCCATTAAGCTTACCCTTGTAAATCCTTGTCTCATAAAATAAATATTTGCAGATCCATTAAACCTTACCTGAACAACGGCAACCATAATTCCTACACCCCTTTAAAGATCAGGCAATGGCAAAGTTCGTTAGAGGCTCATATAACAGGAATCACCTACCTCCTTCAAGCTTCCCTTTGATTTTTAAGTTTGGTTGGGTCACCGTTCTCTTTGTAGCAGCACCCCCCTCCCATCCCTTGAGTAGCTTGAAGAGTCATAGGGAATCCCTCAATTCATACCAGGCTGCTGTTCTGGCCAACATGCCAAGAATGGCTTCTTTCTCCCATTTGTTAAGGATACTAGCTTATTCCAGACCTCTGAGACCTTGCCTATCAGGGTTTTGAGGGACAAGATGAATTAAGCGTGAAAGTGTTAACCGCTGGCCAGTGACTTCAGTTGCCTGTCTATGCAAAGTGCAACATTAGCTGCTTTCTCCAAGCAGCCCCAACCCTCCTCAGTCCAAGGACATTGGTGGTGTCACGTGGTTGTGTCTGCTTCATTCTCCAGGCTCAGGTGTGAGCTACCTTGCTTCTCTTCCTCCTCCTCTTCTTCACGGCAGCAGCTGAGGGCCACTTCGTTCTCATAGCAAAAGGAGGCACGAGCAGCAGTTGCCCCCGCGGGAGGAGCCCTGTATTTGCGGTGGCTCAACTCGTTAGCACTGCACGTTGGAGTTCCAGGCACCTCGTACGTGCGGTGGAAGTGCTGGTAGTCAATCTCATAGTGACCGCGCCGTTCAAAGAGCACAGGCTCAAAGCGGTGTCCCCAGCGTACCTCGTTGGGCAGGTAAGAGCTACGGCATTGTGTGGTCATCGCTGTTGCCTCTACCATGCCTTCCAAAATGACTACCAGTTCAAAGTCAGCTTCAGCCAGCTCAGAAGGGCCGTACTCGTAGAAAGGACTTTCAGCATCGATCTCGTGCACGATTGTCACTGGTGACACCAGGAAGATGCGGTCTGTGCCACTGTCGAAACCCACGTTGACGTCAATGTGGTCCAGAGGGATGTACTCTCCCTCAGGGGTCACTCGAGGCTGTGGGAAATAAGACAAAAGGGGGGGGGTTGTTTTGTACTGATCTACACATAATGAGTCGGTATAGGTTATATTACAAAATATGGTCTGCAGTGGCCAGCAGATGTTTTTATTGTTGTGCTTGGAAGCACGGCTGTTGCAATGGCCAAAAAAAAACTTCCAGCCACTGCAGGCTGTATACTCCATACAGAATCTCCTCCATACATTGTATGGAAAAAAAGAAGCCCCTTGTTTGCAAGAGCGACTCTGCCTGCCTTTCAAAATAATGACCCTTTCCCCTTGCAGACCCTTTGTAGTTTCCCCACTCAATTGCTCATCCATTTATCTCCTCCTGCCTTTCATCTATTCTGCCCTTCCAAAGTTTATTTTCCATATCTGTTAACAACTTCTGTCATAGATGGCTTTAAAAACGGATTATGGAGGGCTGGCCTACCAGTGACAATTAACTAGGATTACTAAAGGGCACCTCTGAGTTCAGAGGTAGTGAGCCAGTGCTTACCAGTTGCTGAGGGGCAGCAGTAGGGGGGGGCATGCATTCTGTGATTGGTCATAATGAAAAACAGGATGTTAAATCACATGGACCCTTGGTTTGAGTCGGACTCTTCTTATGCTCACCCATCTTACAAATTTTTCCGCCCTTTCCAGCCTACAGAACACTGCAAATAATTAACCTTTGACTCAGCCAAGACTAAGAGTCTCTCTGCATGAGACATCTTACATGAGGGTGCTCAAGTATAGGGAGACACAATGTTAGCCGAGAAGTGTAGTTTTAAAAGACAGAGCTGGTGGAGATCGCTCCTCAGAGGGTTTGTTAATTTCATCTTTGCCTGCCCTAAGGCTCTGTCAATTTCACCTCCCCAAAGGGGAAGATGAAATTAACAAACTCTCTAAGGAAGGATCTCCACCAGCTCTATCTTTTTAAACTATCCTTCCCGGTTAACATTGTGTCGGTCCTTGTGTAATATATCTTGTGTACAGAGGCGCTAAACAGGATAGGTGCACAGGTCTTCAAAGCATTTCTAAAACTCACTCAATGACTGACAGTTCTTGTGGACATGTGACTCTTGCCCTCTAGTATCTTGTACATGAAGTTCCCCCTAATACCATCCTTACCCGCAGCAGCTGTGCCCTGACGTGGGCTTCCACCAGATGGCTCTTGCGTAGGTTGGCCACACGCCACATAAGGCAGAGTTTGCCATCGCGCATTGCCACCACAGCAGTCTCACTGAAGACCAAGGTTCCGTTGCGTTTCTTGGGCTTGGCGATCTTGGCCATAATGGCACCAATGATGAAGGCATCAATGATACATCCTGCGATGCATTGCAGAACTACAGCTATCACTGCGGATGGACACTCCTCCGTCACGCTGCGAAAGCCATACCCGATGGACGTCTGGGTCTCCAGAGAGAAGAGGAAGGCGGCCATGAAACTAGTGACCTCGGAGAAGCAGGGTTTTGAGGCTTGCGGGTGCTCGGGGGCAAGGTCCCCGTGTAGCGTCGCTATGATCCAGAAGGTGATGCCAAAGAGAAGCCAGGAAAGCACAAAAGAGAGACAGAAAAGGACGAGCATCCATCTCCAGCGGATGTCCACACAAGTGGTGAAGATGTCCGTGAGGTACCGCTGGCTCTTCTCGCTCATATTGATAAACTGCACATTGCAGTGGCCATCTTTCTTCACAAAACGGCTGCGCTGCTGGGCAGTAACAGGTTTCCCATTTGGGCAGCTGGTGGGGGATTCTACTGGCTCTTCTTGCAGCTCTCCTACCCCACCACCATTGCTAAGACGGCGGATGGTTTTGGCTACCCCCATCTCTGAGGGGTTTGGGTTGGCCTTGGTGCCGGCCACAGCTAGGCCGGGCTTGGGGGTCTGGTGGCCCAGCCTGTGTGTTTTGCAGGAAAAGTTGATACTGAAGAGGTTTTAGCAGGTGATGGTACAGCACTGTTGACTCACGTAGCTTTTGGGCAACCTGGAAGAGAAAAGAGGAGCATGCTCACCAAAACTTTTAACGTGTTAGACCTCTGACTTAAAGGGCTTCTGTGTGCTAGCAACTCCTGACTCTGCATCTCCTGAACTCATTTTAGTTTCTGATTTGCAAAAGGGATGATGAGCAGTAGGGGAATACTGAAAGTGAGGAAAGTCCTTGAGATTGTTGCCTTTCCTCTGTTTCATCTTAGGATAAATATCTGAGCCACTTTCATTTGATTTTGAAGTAGCCACCTTAATGACATTGTGCGTGTGGAGCCTATCCTTGTCGCTGTGTGAACTATACAACCTGCAAACTTGCCATCCTGTGGCAAGCTCAAAACAACATTGTCTGAAGTGGATGGGAGACCTCCAATGAAGACCAGGGTTGCAGAGGCAGGCCATGGCAAACCACCTCAGCGAGTCTCTTGCCATGAAAACCCACCAGGGGTCGCCATAAGTCAGTTATGACTTGACAGCACTCTGCACCACCTGATATATACATTAGAGACACAGATTCTGAGCTAATGAGATCCAAGTTTGTGCCTGAGGGCCACCAGCCAACTTCTAGAATCTAAGACCTGAGATTTTATCCTCTGTGCAGGGCAAGCAGTTTAAAACAACTTGCAATCAGAGTCTATTGCAAGTGGAGAGAAGGGGTTGCCTAAAAGCCTAAAATCTGGAGTACTTTCTCATTTGCTCCCCAAAATGCACCCTACCACCTAATTTGTAATTTACTACCATGGATGTTTATACCTCTTGGTTAAGAATCAGCGGACTGAGCCATAGCTTAATTTGATGTAACAGAACAAAAATAAAAGTTGTTTGCTCTCACTGTGCAATACTAAACAAAGTTACGCCAATCTGAGCCCACTGAAATCAGTGGGTTTAGACTGGAGCAATTCTGTTTAGGATTGCAAAGTTACTGCACCAAGCTGGCTTTCTAACCAGCATAATTCAGGTTGGCTCCAAGCCTCTTCCCTATTCCCCACAGTCTAGTTCAGCAGGTCTCCTTTCCTAGAGAAATCGTGATTATCAGGCTTACCTGGCTTCTATTGTATGACAACTGGGGAGCAAGTAGGAGCTCGTCTTATCCTTGCTGTGTTCCAAAAGCCTGTCTTCTCTACCATCAACAGCAGTTAATATATTGTCTCAGAGCCCAGGGTGTGGCGGGTAGAAGCTTCCGCCCGTTCCTCAAGAGCGAGACCCTCAGGCTTTCCTGCACAAATTGCTTGCGAAACAAATTTCCAGTCCCCCAAGGCAAAGCAACCAGTCAAAGCCACATTAAGTGCCTCAAGGGGATAAAGAATGCGCATGGAAGAAGGAATGGCCAAAATGAGCTTTTTAAGGAAAAGGGAAGGCAGCGGCTAGGTGTGAGAGAAGGCACCGGGGTCCTGTGAAGCAACTGTCCACACACCAACCCGTTGCACTCACTGCAATAGCACTTTAATACCCACAGTTATACAGTCTGTCACTGGTTTAGCCACCTTGTTGGACTCCCATCCAAGAAGGCCATCTTCATTCTCCAGCATTCATTGCATGCTTCCGGCAGGTTCTAAGTTGTACCAATGATTTCTTGTATTCGAACAAAGGCAGGTAGTGACTCTTCTTGAGTAATACATCCAGAGAATAGAAAGGTGATAGTATGATTGCATTCCTGGAAGCCCCAAGCCTCTCTTCCCCTCCTTATCTCTCTGATCTTCTATCCTCTCTTTTAGGTATCCTTCCGATTTCCCTGCCTTCCGCCATCTGAAGGACAGCTGCTCTCTCAAGCAACTTTGCCTTTGCTTTTTCGCTGCTGCCTTTGTCTGGAACTTCTTTCCCAGAATATGAGGCGCACAATGTCACCCTCCTCAATAATCCACCGGTTCCTGAACCACTGACATAACCCCTCAGAGATTATCCCATAGTGGATCTTGCCTAAATTCCATCACTTGAATGGAATATACAGCCTCTCCCTACTTACCATATTTACCATATCCTCTGCCTTCCTCTGTTGCCTCCCCTGCATGGAATTCTAGATTATAAATTCCTCGGGGCAGCATCTTTTCTCAGTCAAGCACCATGCACACCCCTTTTCTCAAACCAGTGGTGACCCCCCCCGCCCCGCCCCTTCCTTTGGGCACTTAGGAACTTTGAGTCCTCCAGACTTGCATCCATCCACGTCTCCAAGAGAACCTGAAATTCCCATCCCTCTAAAATGCTCCTGTTCATTGTAGGCGACTGAATTGGATGGGACTGGACTAGAGCAGAGATGGCCAACTGGTGTCTCGAGGGTCAGGCCTGGCCTTCCTTCCAATGCAAACTTAGGCGGCCACTGCCAAATTTTTAATCAAGAAGCGGTGAGAGATTTGGCCACAATTTCATTTGTGGCTGCAATTAGTAGAAATATTGTTACACTGCCCTGAGCAATGAAAACTTCTGGAGCCGACCCGGTTGGATTTAATTTCCTTTGAATGAGGGACAGCAAGAACCCCAAGGGACAAGGCTGCAAGAGAATTTCAGCTAGACAATTCCCCCCCCCCCCCTCTCAAAGTCAGCTCTTGCTTCTGACATTTTACACTCACGTATTTGCCTCCTCCCTTCTGCTGGAGGCCAGAGGGCGTTCTCTTCTTCAAATACTGATGGGTATCTTATTCAGAGATATTTCTCCACCTATTTGGTGACCAGTAGCTTCCATTGGCAAAACATCAACTGATCTTCCTGGACAAGCTGTTAACTAGTAATCAGCCAAGCCATACTTTAATGTGTACCCTTCTCATGTATGTATGTAGATATTTAAGCCCGACTATTCTCCTTAACAAGGGCCCAAAGTGACATACAACATCCTTCTATTCTCCTCCATATTATCATCACAACATCCATATTGGCAGGAATGTTAGGCTTGTAAGCGGGCCAAGGTCATCAAGCAAGCTTCCATGCCATGGCAAAATGGGCTTGGAACCTGGGTCTACCAGAACCTGGTCTAACACGCTCAGTGTATTTTGTTTAATGAGTACAAACTGAGCCAAAGTTCATATTTTATTGTAATGCTCTTTCTGCCCATATGAACTCCATGGCTGTGGAAATTCTTCCTTCTTAGGGTTTCCAGCCTCCCGGTGGGGCCTAGAAATCTCCTGGAATTACAATTCTTCTCCAGGCAAAAGACTTCAATTCCCCCAGAGAAAATGGCTGCTTTGGAGATTGGACTCTATGGCATCACATCCCTGTTGAGCGCTTCCTGTTCCAAAAACTCCAGCCTCCCAGGCTGCACCCCAAAATCTCCAGGAATGTCCCAACCTGGAGCTTGCAGCCCTATTTCTGCTGCACAGTGGTTATTTTATTAGTTGTTTGTGTGGGCAAAATATGCTTCTGGCCAGCAGACCACGATCTGAAGAATGGAATAGCCCCTGAGCATACAGGTGCTGGGACCTGAAAAAGGACCGACCTTTGTATTTCTCGTCCTGGTGTTGTCCTTCAGGATTCTTGTCCTGCTCAACAAAACACGCAGCCCCTCTGCCTCTCCCTTTTCTTGTAGTTGCATACGCAGGGAAGCTTATGCTTCCAAATACAGCAGATGCTGGGCTTAGCGCTTGGATAAGTGGAATTTCATGACAAAGTCAATATCTAATCTCAGACAAGATTTCTGGCCCAGAACACACTTCTGCCTCCCTCCCCCCCTCCCCTCTCTATGTCATTTACTGACAGGATCTCTAACGGGGATCCTGCTGGAAAGGAATGCTCTATGTTCAGAGCTTAAGGTTGCCAGCCTCCAGGTGGTGGCTGGAGATCTCCCAGAATTACAACTTATCTCCAGGTGGCAGAGATCAATTCCCTGGAGAAAATGGCTGTCTTGGAAGGTGGACTCTATGGCATTATAGCCAGCTGAAGTCCCTCTTCCTTCCCACCCTCTCCAGGCTCCAACTCCCAAATCTCCAGGAATTTCCCAACCAGAAGCTGGCAACCCTAGACGAGCTGCATGGATTTCATGCGAGTACACTTGCACAGGGGATTACCTTTACCTACCTTTACAGGAAGACAACAGAATGGATGCAGAATTTAGTATCATGAAAACCGCATCTTTTATTTAATCCCTTCTCTGCATGTTTCTAGTAGTTCAGGTCTATTAGGCTCCATGACCGCAGGGCCTTAAAACGTTGCCAGGTCCAGGTTGGGAAATTCCTGGAGATTTTGGGGGCGGAGCCTGAAGAGGGTGGGGTTTGGGGAGGGGAGGGACCTTAGTGGGGTATAATTCCATAAAGTTCACTCTTCAAAGCAGCCATTTTCTCCAGGGAAACTAATCTCTGTTGCCTGGAGATCAGTTGTAATTCTGGGATATATCCAGCTATCACCTAGAGGCTGGCAAGCCTACATGCTGAGGCCCTAAGAGGCCCCACAGGGTTGCCAGCTCCAAGTTGGGAAATTCCTGGAGATTTTGAAGGTAGAGCCTGGAGAGGGTAGGGGAGTAGGGTTACCAATCTCTAGGCAGTGGCTGGGGATCTTCCAGAATTACAACTGGTCTCCAGGCTGCAGTGAACAGTTCCTCTGAAGAAAATAGCTACTTTGGAGGGTGGGCTAGATGACCTTGCCCACCACAGGTTCTGTCCTCCAAATCTCCAGGAATTTCCCAACTTGGAGCTGGCAACTCTAGAGGGGAGGGACAGGTATAATGTTATAGAGTCCGTCCTCCAAAGCAGCCATTTCTTCAAGGGAACTAATCTCTGGCATCTCTGGAGATCAGCTGTAATTCTGGGAGATCTCTAGCCACCAACTGGAGGTTGACGTTAACCAAAATGGTAATTTTAAGGTGTTTTTTACCTTTATTTAAAGACCCTTATAATCTGATGCCCTAAACTGAAGTTTACTTAGTTTGTGTATAAATTGCAGTTCTGTCTAAAACTCAGGGCTAGTGTGATAGGGCAAGTAGGAAATAAACTGGATTTTTTAATATGGACCAGGAGCCCCTATGGGTGCCTTGACATCTGTCGACACCTTTCCTGGCACCTGCCAAGTGTTTTTAGAAAGTGGGAAGGGCCAGGTGGGTTTTTTTGTCTAGTAGGGCTTCTGATTGGCTGTTGGAGATCTGATTGGTTGTGCAAATTTTTTAAAAAGTTGCTTTGGCAGCCGCTGCCACCACAGCACAAGGGTCTTACCTGCAGTCATCATGCAGTAAAGCTGCATGCACGCAAAAAACATTTTGAAACATTATGCTAATTTTAAAAATCATCCCGTTAAACAGAGCATCTGCCTGAAATGTTGAAAAGTTACTACTAGAGTCATGCACAACTTCACTTCTTGTCATTCTGTGGTTGGTTCCGCCTCTTGTGGCAACCATTTTGTGGTGGCACCCAAGAATTCCCATGTGCCTGCAAGTTCAGAAAGACTGAGAACTCCTGATTTTGGAAACACATATTTGAGATACATATAGGGTTGCCAGCTTCAGGCTGGGAAATTCCTGGAGATTTGAGGAGTGGAGCCTGCAGAGGGTGTGGTTTTGGGGGGAGGGACCTCAGCACGGTATTGTGCCATACAGTCCTGCAAAGCAGCGATTTTGTCCAGGGGAACTGCTGTCTGACCTGGAGATCAGTAGCAATTCTGGGAGATCTCCATCCACCATGTGGAGGTTGGCAACCCTAGATATAAGAAATACAAGGTGTGGTAAAAAAAGTTTCACAAGAATGGAAGAACCTGACTAGTTATTTTTACTGACAGTACCTGTGAAAGATGACCTGAAGGGAGACTTCTGTAACTATGCGAAGTGAGGTCATATTGCACTGCAGTCCTTGAGGACCAGTTTGACTTTGGGAATATCTTACATGGCATAACTGAACTGACCTTCTGTTTGCTGGAAACTCCAAATATTTGAATTGCAGCACATGGATATGTTTGACAAATTGCTAAGTTGTCCAAACTAAGTGAAACAGTCCAGTTAAAGGATGGCAGACAACAGAAGACTATTTTTGCATTTTAACTTTTGGAAGAGAGGAGATCTAGATATTGTGGTGTATTGGTTAAAATTTCAGGCTAGGATCTGAAAGACCAAAGTTTTAATCCCTGCTCTGCTATGGAAGCTTACAAGATGACCTTGGGGCAATCACATTTAAGCCTAACTTAACTCACAGGTTTGGTGTAAGGATAAAACGGAGGAGGGGAGAATAACGTAAGATGCTTTCGTTCCCCATTGGGGAGAAAGGTGAGATATAAATAAATAAAATGTATATAATTGTTTTTCTTTAAAATAGATAGATAACAACAACTGAATCATTGGCATTCTCTTCTAAGTGTCTTAAGATTTAAATTGTGCACACACAAAGTAGGTTTTAGAAGACAATGAGCTCGCACATCTGGTGCATTGGAATCAGAATATTTAGCAAATCTAATTTGAATTAGCTTGCAACACTTCAAATCTATATTCTCCTAATCCAAACTGGGGTTGCCAACTATGGGTTGGGAAATTCCTGGAGATTTGGGTGTGAAGCCTGGGAAGGGCAGGATTTCGGGAGGGAGGGATTTTGGGAGATATCCATGGCCCCACATGGAGATTGGCACAGTCGCTATTAAAAATGATCTTGGATATGCAGGTTTTAGATACAGAGTATGGAATGTCATGCTAACAGCATCATTGCCTTAAAATGTGTTGACAGCATTTAGACTCCTTCCTTCCTTCCTTCCTTCCTTCCTTCCTTCCTATTAAAAATGGAATTTGAGGTGTGACTATTTCAAAAACAGTATTTTAGTTCACATTTCAAATCTACATGAAAATGTTGTTTCCAAATTTGCAGCAAGAGGTCAGCTGCAGTACTTCCCCATGTGCTTTCCTTGGAGAAAACATTCACTTATATCTTTGCCTGAAAGGGAGAGGAAAGTCTGGGATGTTTAATATCTAGAGAATACTTTTCAGAAGGCATTCCAGATGAGTGGAGCAGAGTATTCATGAGTGGAGCAGAGCCATTACAAATATAAGGAAGGTGCCTATAGTCAATCTCTTCCTTCTCTTCCATTGATTTTCACCTGTGGAAAAGGATTCCCCCAAGGGCTGAAATTAAACCATCCTCCACTCCAGTTTTCGTGTGTGTGGTGCCTCCCTCTTCTCTGCTTTCTAGTTTCCCTCTCTAAAACCTCAAAATCAGACCTGCCTGTCATCTTGAGATAGGCCAAAATTCAGTGCTCTAGGGAAGAGTGTAAATTCTACATTTTTTGTTCATTGTTCGCTCCCAAGGAGATAAGCGGCAAATCCATTTCTGTCAGGATTCTGGCTCAGGCCTGCGCTGGCTGGTTTTCTGCCCCAGGTGGGTGTACGTGCAAAAGTGCAAGAGAAGAAAACAGAGACAGGGCCTAATCTCAGTTCCCGCAGCTACAGATGGCAAGAGGTCTCCTGTAGATATGCTGAGTATTTCAGCCTGTCTGAGGTAATTTTGTACCATTCCTATCTCCTCAGATGAAGCCAACTGTTCATTTAGCATTTTAAAGAGCTCAGTTTGTGCCAGGAATGTGTGGAAAATGAATGTGTGGTGCAGGTGGTGGATGGGGAATTGTGCTCACTGACTAGGGTTGCCAACCCTGAATTGGGAAGTTCCTGGAGATTTGGGGAGTGAAGCCTGGAAAAGGCGGGATTTGGAGAGGGGAGCAAACTTAGCAGGGTATAATGCTATAGAGTCCACCCCACCCCCTCCCCCAAGCAGCCATTTTCTCCAGGGGAACTAATCTCTGTTGGCTGGAGCTCTGTTGTCATTCTGGGTGATCTCCAGGCAACAACTGAAGGCTGGTAACCCTAGCCCTCACGCTTAAGTTCCATATGTTCATTCAGATATGGGCTCTGTACGTGCCAGCCAGGGCATTTTGTGGGGAAAACCTTCCTGTATACAACATGTACACATGTAGGCTCAGATGTCCAGGTGAATGCCTGGAGGTTGAGAGGCAGGGCTAAGAAGCGCAATCTCCCACAATCTCCATTTCACACTTACATCCTGCCCACATGTGTTGGGAGAACAGGGCTACAGCAATTCTCCCTTCCTGATTCCAGGATCAAAATCCTCTGTCCCACACTGTTTGATTTACATTTTGGGTTTTTAACCCCCAACAGGTTGGATTCTGCAAGATGGTTCTCACCAGCACCATTAATGGTATCTAAAAGGTTTGCGATCGTGTTGATTCCTATGCAAGCAGTTGTGACAATTTTGAGCAAGTAGCACCATGGAAAGATGTATGTATGAGCATGAGATATTTGCTCACATTCTTCTGGGAGCAGAACCACAAGTGACAAAAGGCACAGATTGGACACTTGTCAGCTTCCCTCAAGTTTTGATGGGAAATGTAGGCATCCTGGTCTCGCAGCTTCGCTCTCTGACTGCTGTCCAATGGACTTTTCAACTGTCACTTGTCCAACATTCCGCCAAGCTGCCTACATTTCCCATCAAAACTTGAGGGAAGCAGACAAGTGTCCAATCTGTGCCTTTTGTCACTTGTGGTTCTGCTCTTAGTGAAGCAAGGAGCAATGCACTGTAGAAACCCAAGTAGTGACATGGAGACAAATTATTCCAGCATCAGGCTTCATTTCTTGATCTTACTGGCCAAATCCAGACTGAGTCTTTGGTCTACCACTCACCCAGTTCCTCCTCCTTTCCGGCTCTTCCCCAATCCTATCTTGTCCTCAGAAGGAAAATGATAATAAAAACAGTTTGTTGCCAGTCCCTAATCCTGCAGATGGACTGCACAAGCAGAATATTTCTTTGAAAAAATAATGTCAGCTACCTACATCTAACCCTGACCTGGATAGCCCAGGTGAACCTGATCTCGTCAGATCTCAGAAGCAAAGCAGACTCGGCCTTGGTTGGTACTTGGATGGGAGACTGCCAACGAAGACCAAGGTTGCAGAGGCAGGCAATGGCAAACCTACTCTGTAAGTCACTTACCATGAAAACCCCACCAAGGGTTGCCATAAGTCAGCTATGACTTGAGGGCACGCTCTACCACCACCTACATCTAAACTTGCTCAGTAGATCCAAACCTGGGTTTTAAGATCTTCTGGGGAGGCTGTTTCATATAATTGAGAGGTGAAATTTATAACTGTGAGCAGCAAAGCCCTCTTAGTGGTGGCCCCACAATTGTGGAATAGCCTTCTCAAGAGGACCTACTTGACTTGATAGGTTTTAACACCAAGTCAAAACTTTTTTTCATTCCTCCAGACTTCTTGTTTCTAGTTTTCAGTACTCCCATCCCTGATTCTTGTCATTCTTTCCCTCATTGGATTCATGGCTTGGACCATGGACAGAGAGGGATTTTAAGTTTCCTTCTGCTCCTATGCTAATACTAACAGTGTGCTTATATACCACTCTTCTAGACAGATCAGTGCTTACTTAGAGCAGTGAATAAAGTCAGTGTTGTTATGATCCCCACAATAGAGCTGGGGCACTGGGGCTGAGAGGAGTTTCTTACTCAAGGCCGCCTGCTGAGCTCATGGCAATAGATTCAAACCAGAAGAGTGCTGACTCACAACTCAACTACTTAACCACTATGCTACAGCAGCTCTCACAGAGTTTGTTCTATTATTTCATTTTCAGTTTACTGCTTTTGTGTGGGATGTATATATTTAGTAGAAGATCCACACATTTAACTCCCCTTTGCTTTCAACTGTACATGCTTAAATCTCTCCTGAGGGACTTGGTGGTGGTGGAGAGTGACCTCAAGTCAGAGCTGACTTATGGCGACCTCTGACAGGGTTTTCAGGGCAAGAGGTGGATTGCCATTGCCTCCCTCTGCAACCCTGGCCTTAGTTGGAGGTCTCCCATCCAATTACTAACCAAGGGTGAACCTGCTTAGCTTCTGAGATCTGATGAGAATGATCAAGCTCACCTGGGCTATCCAGGTCAGGGCTCTGTAGGACTTAAATGTCCTTAAAATGGGCTGTATCTTGTCCTCTGTTTCTTTAATATTTTATTAAGTTTAGCTGGTAACTCACCTTTTTGGGGGGGAAGTTAGAATGCAGACTGGATAGGGCAGGCAAGGAAGATGAAGGGACAACTGCTATGTGGATGGCCCATTGCTGAGTTGGCATGAAAACTATATAGAGGACTGTTGCAGTGTGCAGCAAAACTAAGTAAATAAACAGGAGGCTAGTGGCGCCTTAAACACTACCAAATTTTAATGTGATTCCAAGGGCTTAACAAGGATTTGAGATTTATCATCCAATCTAAGAGTTACTCATCTTAGCAATTATTTCTACTGTGAACAGTTTCTGTGCATTTCTGAACCCAAGGTTTACATTATTCTGTCTCATTCTCCACTTCTTGAATTTTGTGAAAGCTTACAAGAGAATTAAAACTTGTTAGTCTCCAAGACTACTTTTTATTTTTTGGTGGAGGGGAGGGGGAAATGCATTTTCCCTACAACCTATTACAAATAATTCAAATATGTGTTTCCCTTGCCGTGTTTGAAAGGACAGGCTGTGCTTTGCTTAAGCGTCTTACTGTTCATGCACTGCCGTTTACATGCGTGCACACTAAAAACAAGGTGGAAACGTTGGGTTGGATTCAGCCAGCTTTCCTGATGGTGAAAAAAAGGAGGTGGGAGTCCCCTTTGACCATCAAAAAATGGATATGTGGGGAAGCATGGGACCTGCATGGGCAAAAGCCGTGTGAGATGGGGGCTGTAGTAAGGAGGGAGACTGGGTAAGACTTACTAAGTCAGCTGGTTGGATCCAAACCACTATCTTCTTAGAGATTGTAACTGTTAGACTGAGAGAGGAGAGAGATGAACGCTGAGGCTCTGGAAACTCATCACATTTCAATCTCCCTCTCCTTCCCAAAGACATAGGCTTACAGAGGCAGGGGCTATAAAACAGGGATACTTGGAGAGTACGATCTGGTTTCCATGGGGGATTCCATCCGCAGAATCGGGAGCAGGCCAAAGTTGTCAGCTGTTGCGCAGGGACCTGAGGCTCTTCTTTTAACAGCAGTTTGGTTTCTCACTCTTAGCAGGTGAGCCACAAGCCATTCAAAAAAAGCTCTCAAAGCGCAGGAGCAGGCCAGCCTGGTTTCTTTTTGGCCGGTTGGCAAACCTCAGGGCAAGGGAGGTGTCACAAAATAAGGGATTTTTTTTGTGGCGGGTTCTGGACTTCTTCTAGCTTTGTGGTACTAGCAGACTGAATCACATCTGTTCTGCTCACATTTGTGTCCAAGAGACTCTCTGCCCTCGCTTAAAGACATGGTCCTGGTCTGATTAATTACCAGGGCTGGAAAGCCTGTGTCAAGCCCTGCCGCTGGCGCCAGAGGCCGGCTGCCCTTGACCAGCTGCCCAGAGGGCATCACGTGCTAAACTGTCCTGGTCCCTGCCAGAAGAGTCAGGGCAGGGGAATGGGTGGGAATGGGCAGGAAGAAAGAGCGGCCACCTTAAGCACAACAAGGCTCGGAGAGGCATACTGCAGTCCTGAGAGAGCTACAGTGAGAGGACTGAAATGGAAACTGGAACTCCTCAGGATATTCTTGGGTTTAAAATAGAAACAGACCCTTCCCCCAATTTCTCTGAGCCAATCGACAATATGCATCCCATAAATGTCTAGCCAAACTTCATTTGGTGTAGAGGTTAAGAGCAGTAGGACTCTAATCTGGAGAACCGGGTTTGATTCCCCACTCCTCCGCTTGAAGCCAGCTGGGTGACCTTGGGTCAGTCACAACTTCTCAGAGCTCTCTTAGCCCCACCCACCTCACAGGGTGATTGTCGTGGGGATAATAATGACATACATTGTAAACTGTTCTGAGTGGGTGTTAAGTTTTCCTGAAGGGCATTATACAAATGAAATGTTGATGTTGTTATTTAAGTAACAATTCAATGGTAGTCATGATGAGTCAGATCAGTGAGAGGGAGTCTGGAGTCCAGAGGTCGTCTGCTGAGTTCAAGTAAGCATGTGTGTTGTAATTTTAGTTAGTAAATCATATCTAACTCATACCAGGTATTGGGGCAGAAAATAATACGTTTCATTGGGGTGTGTGGTGTCTATAAATGGATCTCTCATGGTGTCATTTAAAAATCACTTGGAGGAACATTTGGAATCAGGTCCATGTTCTTGGGCAGGGTGGAGTTACTCCCCATAGCTACTATTCATTTTATTCAGTACAAAGGGGGATGCCCGTCTTTTCCCCCAACTGGATAGTGGTGCCAACTGCCTGGAGAAAAAAATTTCCCTGTCTCTTTAATAGTGGCTTAATGAGATGTTGTTACCAGGTGGTGTAATTTATCTCCATACCATGAGAACTGCCATCCACACATTTAGCCTCTTTTAACGTGATAGATTTTTTTCCAGGACTGCTAGTAACCTTATGATTGGAACTCAGAGCATATCTCACAAAAGAAAAGGTAAGTGTGAGGGTTAAACAACACTCACCTCCTTAGTGCAGCTGCCCTATTTATCTATTGCATTTTTATCCTGCCTTTCTTCCAAGAAATTTAGGGCATCTCACATAGTTTTCTCTTTCACCATATTATCCTCACCTTACATCCTACACCTTATGATGTAAGTTAGGCTAAGAGGGTGATAAGAGAGTCCAGGAGATCTTCAGCCACCCCCTGGAGATTGGCAACCCAATAATTCATTAATGTTTTCAGTGAAGCCTCCTCACACATTCTGTTGCAAAGAATCAAGTGGAGAAGCAACTGGATGCAAAGCTAATGCACATCTACTTGTGAGCCTGGATAGACTCTTAAGAAGTTAAAGTCTTGACGGGTGGAAGCTGTTTGTCCCATCCTTTCATCGGTCAGTGATATGGTACTTGGATCAAAAGAGGATGCACGTGTTTAAGGACACAGTCAAAATTTCTCTGTAAGTATAGGGTTTAGCCCCTATAGCAAATCCTATAGCAAATCCTCACCCAATTTAATAAAGATTAAGCTCACATCCCCATGTAGATAAACCCTGAATTGAACTTTAAAGCTACTTTTTAATCTGTAATTAATCCAGGGGAGTGGGAAGTATACACAGCCCTGTTTTGCTAGAAGTTTAAGTTGCCACTGGATACATTAATGCTGCTTAGGGGAACTGGGCAGTTCAAGGTTAGAAGGCGAGGAAGGAGCCATCTTCTCTTGATAGGGAAATGTTACAGGAAAAAGCCTAGAGGATGACAACAGCAAATCCCATTCTATCTAATAGTGTGCGAAAGCACTAAGGTGTGGGAATTATTCCTCCTCTGCCGCAGGAGTTTACCACAAACACGCCTCAGGAGATGGAGCCTGTTTAAATGTTACTCTGAAAGGATTTCACTTGTGGTGATGGTCCATGTGTGTGGGAGGAGATCATCAGCCTGTAAGAAACCCCCAGCGCATGATCAGCTGCACACCATCACCATGGGTTCCGGGAGGCAGAAGGGCTGCTGCCACTCATTTTGCAGTCAGTATATTTTAAACTGGGGTAGGCAACTTCTGGCATTTGTCCTGACGGTGGCATGCCAGGCCATTTTGCTTGGTGCGCAGGGCCAGATCTCTGCCTAAGCAACCAAGGCACGGGCTGCACTGCTGAGGCCAGTGGCGCAGGAGAAGGCAACCCACATGGTTTGTGCCTGTCATTGCCTTCTAGACCTGCACAGCCATCAGACGACACTAAGACAAATCTCTGAGAGGCTGGAAGCACTGCTGGGGCTTGGCTTGCTCCAAATGTGTCTGGCCAAATACAACCCTCAGCTCCCATTCCTCCCACTTCCCGGTACATTGTTAGACATTATATTTTTTCAGCGCTTGGGCTAGGGTTGCCAATCGCCAGGTGCCAATCTCTATCAGTTCCCCTGGAGAAAACAGCTACTTTGGAGGATGGCATCTATGGCATTATATCCTATCAGGTCCCTCCCTTCCCCAAATCCCACCTTCCCTAGGTTTTACTCTCCCCTCACCAAATCTCCAGGAATTTCCTAACCCAGAGTTGGCAACCTTAATTGGTGTCAAAAGGTGGCTTATCCATGTTTTTAATGTGATTCTGCCTTTGCCTGGCATTATAAGAAAAGAGTTGCCCGTGACCAGCATCTGGAGAATGTAACAATTAAGGCACAGATTAGATTATCACTTTTGCTCACTGCTGCCCTGCGTATGGGGAGAAGCAAAGGCACTCCTGCCCATCTCTCCAGCTGGTGTACCAGCCTTGCTTCCAAATTTGGTGCAGAGGCTTAGTGGCTAGATTAGAGTACACATGTACACATCCTGTTGGCAATCCTTTAATTTTAAGGCAAAATCCATGGTGCTGCGTGTAATATACGCATTCTATTTGGGCTGTTAATTGGATACTTGGAAGTGAAGTTGCACACCCAGTTGCATTTCTCATAATACCAATGAATTGACCATGTGATGTGTGCCCATGTACCCCACCTCACACCATCCAGACATTAAGCAGGCTAATGGAACTGTGGAACTGAGTGGAAGGAGTGGGCAGACACACCGTCAGTTCCCACCATCTGGTAAGCAAAAAGTATGACCGGATCTAGGCTTTCATCACACTTCATATGATACAAATCAGAGACACTTGAAACGGGGTTTTAAAAAACCCTAATATTGGCCGAGCCTCACAAGGGAGGGGCTGTGGCTTAGTGCAGAGCATCTGCTTGGCATGCAGAAGGTACCAAGTTCAATCCCCAGCTCCTCCATTTAAAAGGACGAGGTGGTAGGTGATGTGAAAGACCTCGGTCTAAGATGCTGGAGAGCAGCTGCCAGTCTGAGTAGACAATACTGACCTTGACAGATCAATGGTCTGATTCAGTATAAGGCAGCTTTATATGTACATATAATGTAAGGCTTAGAGGTAGAACAAATGTGGGTCAAAAATGAGAGTACCTCTGAGCATGTGCAGAGTATGGGTTACCTGCATCCAGCTGGGGTCAGGAGGCAGGGCTTCAGATCAAATGGCGTGGCTTACAGATAACTTGAGTTGTGACACCTGTCTTTTCAGAAATGAACTTTCAGGTTTGAAAAAGGGCCCTTGAACAGTTTAACAAAGGAAGTAAAAGGTCGGAGAAAAAAATAGCTTCTCAAAGAGTTGGAAGTGGTTGGTTTCCCACAGTCTGTACAAATGTCTCTCTTGTCTCTGTAGCCTGTGCTTTGAGACTCCCTTTTTTCTTGATCCATGTCCGTTGGAAATTGCTGCCTCTGGGTCGTTCCTGTATTTACCTTTTGGGGAATGCCTTGCTAAAATCTTAATCATGTGAGTTCTTAACATAGTCATTCTTAACATAGTCATCTGGCTGCTCTTCAAAGTTCCTTAAATGTTTAATCTCTGAGTGGGGAGTGAACACTGAAGTGCCACGCACACAGCTGGTCACTTCTGACGCTGAAGCTGCTGGGGTTTATTTCAAACGGTTGCTAACATAACGTAGGATGCAGTGCTCAAAATTCAAGAGGTACAGTTATAGCTTCCCACTCACCCACTTTCTATATGTGAGGTGGCTCATTTGCCCAAGCTCTCAGGTCTGCTGGCAACTCAGCGCCATAAGCCAGTTTGCTCCTACACTCTGCACATGGCCCACTGTGGCCTTGGGAGTGTCAATGAGCTAGAGAGCTCATCATACAACAGGGGGTTCTTATTTTTTTCCATAATTGCTTCCCAGACCACCTTAGCCTCACTAAATGTGATACTCATAGAAAAGTAGTAACAGGCACATTGAGAGAAAGAGGCAGAGTCAAAATGAGGGTTCCCAGATGACCACCACTGGCAGGCAAACTCCCAGGGGCTTGCCCCATTGCCCGCTGATCTGCCAGTGATTGGCAGGAAATGCAAGCCCCCTGGAGGTTGGCCGCCACTGGCAGGCACCCCAGGCACACACACAGTATATGCGCTCCCAAAGGGTGTGATGACATCACTGAAGTGACATTGCACTGGCTGTGGGAATGAGCTCATGCTTTGCTGGGGCAATTTTGGCCCCAAATGGGCCCCAAATGGGCCAAAATTAGTCCTGCACCAAATGCAGGAGCTCATCTGTGGAAGTGACATCATCGCACATGTGCTGGGAGCACATGCAAAGCACACATGAGGAGAACCAGGCCAGAGGCATGAGGTAAATACCAGGTCCCCCCCCCTCCCCACCAAGAGGGTAAAGGAACCTGGCAACTCTAGTCAAAACTGAACTTACTACATGCATGAAAAGAATACCCCACTGACCCCAATGACAGTTGCCAATTCTGGCTTTGGAATTTCCTGGAGATTTCCTGGTAGAGCCTGGGAAGGAAGGTGTTTGGGTACAGGAGCGAGCTCTCTGGGGACAAGAATCCAATACCTTTCTCCAAAGGAACTGAACTCAGTAATCTGGACATCAGTTGTAATTCTAGGAGATCTCCAGGCCCTGCCTGGAGATTGGCATCCCTAAGTTGTTTTAAACAGTGACTGTCTAGATGCTAGAAGCCCACAAGCAGAACATGAATCTGTAGGCCTCTCTCTGTTTCCTTCCCAGCAAATGATTTTCAAAGGTACATTGCCATTGAACTTGGAGTGTCCACTTGGTTATCTATGCTAACAGCCAGGGCTTTTTTCAGCTGGAATGCAGTGGAACGGAGTTCCGGAACCTCTTGAAAATGATCACATGGCTGGAGATCAGAGGGCAGGGCCACCAGCCATGTGACCATTTTCTCCAAGGGCGATTTAAACTTTAAAAAACTCCCCCCTTGTTCCAGCTGACCCAAAGTGACGTCATTGGTCCCGAGAGCGTGCATGCACTTTGCGCGCGCATATGTGGTACCAGGGGCACCACCTCCCGCCAAGAGTTGCCCCCTGTGCTGGCAACCCACTGAGTTCCAGCTAATAGGCCATGAGTCCACCTAACTGCCTTTTAAACCCATTTAAGCTGTGGGTTATCATTGTATCAGAAGTGTCGTCACTCATGTTCAGCTATAGTACTCTGATCCGGATGGCCTCGTCAGATGTCTTTGGGGCACCAGGGAAGAGCTTGAATATTGCATAGTAAGCGTTGCACTTTGCAAGGGTACATGGATCTTTAGGACACAAATTTTAGGAGTCTGTTTTGTTGGGCCCTCTTATTGAACATGGCAGTTTCTGTATAACTTATTTTAACATCATGACTTTATTATAGAATTATTTTTAGTGACAGTATTATTTTAATTGGCCTGTAAACTGTCTCATATGGTAGGAGAAGTGGGAATAGAAATGTTTTAAATCAATCAATAAAATGTTTGTGCTCTATATGAAAGCCTTTCTGACTGTCTCCTGGAACATGAGTACAAGAAAGGGTGTAATGTGTGAGCCAAGAAATCCCAGATACAGCTAGCAACTATTTCCAGCTATCTTCAGGGCTGTGTCACGTTTTTTCACGATATTTGTGGATGGCGGAATCCACGGCTGATACAAGGTCTTATAAATACTTGAAGAGACAAGATCTTGTCACTATGCTGATAGACAGTGTGGCGCAATGGTTAGAGTGTTTGCATAGACCTGGGAGGATCTAGGTTTAAATCCCCACACACCGTTGAAGCCCACTAGGTAACCTTGGGCCAGCCACTCACTCAGTGGCTTTAGAAGACTGGACTGACTACTAGGTACAGGATTCCTTGGCAATGTCCCTTGGAAGGCACCGGACTATAGTTCAATCTTGTACCGGAAGGTAGGGCCATCATCTACCCACCGCTGCATTGAAAACCACCCTTCACAATCCAACATTCCACAAATAGAAAGCAAGTACAGTAAGCGAGATGATTACAGAGAAAATAAATACTGTAGTCTCCAATAGGTGAGCAAAACGCCATAGCACAGGAGAAGGCAATAAACAAACATCATGTCCAATCCTCCAAGAGCATTCCCTTGGAAAAAAATTCTTCCTGCTCCCAGATGTGGCAATTCCAGCACATGACTCGATTCTACCCTCCAAGCAATCTAAAGCAAAACCGGGGCTATTCCACCTTCTCCGGCATACTGTTCCTAATCGAGTGATGGACTCAGCCATTACTGATTCCAGACATGTAGGAACCACATGGTACCCAGTTGAAAGGGAACCCCAATGCACCTTCTTCTAGTGAGATTCAAGTCCAGTAGCACCCTAAAGACCAACAAGATTTCAGGATGTAAGATTTCAGTCTTACACCCTGAAATCTTGTTGGTCTTTAAGGTGCTACTAGACACCAGTCTTGCTGTTCTACTGCAGACTAACCTGGCCACCCTCCTGAAACACCATTACTGCTCCTTGGGTTGCCAGCTCAAGGGGATGCAGAGGACATTTATTCCTCCCCCTGCGTTTGTGAACAGAGGTCAGCAGAAGGTCATGAGTCTCATGGGGTAGTGGTAGGCAGATGCTGGCCTGGGCCTTTTATCATTTTTAATAAGGTTTTATAGGTTATATTTTAATTAGGTTCACAGCAACCCAGAAAAGGAAGTGACAAGTATTAGCAGTTCTCTGAAAGGAAAAAACTGTGGTAGAGGGATGGCCAGTTGTCCGTCCTTTTGGGGGCACAGCTGAGTGTTGGAAACCTAGGGCTGAATACGACACTTGGTCTTTCAAACCACACTGCCGCTATTCATCCACGTTCCCTGCTTCCCTTTGGAAATGCACCAACCATCCCTGTTCCGTCATTGATCCCTCCTTCCATGCTCACCTGTTAACTTTTTATCTGCACATTAGCATATGTGCTTCCTGCCTTCCCTTTACACCCATCCAACCTCCCACCCTTTCCCAGCAGATTGTTTATTTTCTAATAGAACTTTCTGTGCATTACGCCAGTACATGGGGCTCCGTGATCTTTTGAGAGGGTTGTGCTCCACTGTGTTTTAATGCTAATTCACAAGTTCCTGTCTCCTCCATCCGTTCTGCCTGGGGCTCTCTCCATATCACCCATTCAGCTCATTTAAATCCTCGTTTTTGCCCTGGGATGCCACATCAGCCCCAAAGGACAAGTGTCAAGAGGCCTCTCTTGCTCTGCAGCATGCCATGTGACCCTTTTGGCCATCATGCCCTGCCCTTGACTTCCTCTCCCTGGACACCTCTTTGCAAAGAAGCCACTTACCCCATGGTAGCTGGACACTTCTCCATCTTCTGAAGCTTGCTGCAGGCAGCTCACTCCTTGCTTTCCTTGGCGCGTGCTGTATCTTTTTGCTCTCTTCTCCTCTTCCTCCTCCGTTCTTTGCCCTTGGTCGTCGCGAAGGATGCCTCTCTTGCTTCCACACTCAGTTGTTTCCCCAGACCAACTGTTGGGACTGTCGATCCCAGCTAATCCCTGGAGAATCTGCAGTTTGCTATGAGTTGAGAAGGAGGTGAGGATATGTCCCTCCCCTGGCCTTTGGGGATTGGCTACTGTTGGGTGTCCCTCTCCAGCTGTTCAGGGCAGCTGGAAAGAGAGCATTTAAAAAAGGAAACCAAAAGGAAGTGGCAGGAGGCGTGCAGGAGAGCTTTAGCTTTCTCTTTCTTACATCTTTGTGGATTTTCTTCCCCTGCATTATCTGATCATTAGGTTTTTCATTCTCTCCCTCTAATGCCCCGAGATCCCTCTATTTCCTCTCTCTACACTAAGCAATAAAGTGTTCTGGCTGGTAGATCAATGCATGGAAAATGCTCCCAGGGGATCAGTAACATCCTGGTGGAATCCACTAATGGTTCAAGCTTTGGACAGGCAAGACCGATAAACTACAAACCAAGCCCCTTTGTGCCATATTTACCCCACATGGCTAGTTATATGCAGAGGCATTATGATAAGTGCAGGGAGGGGCAGGGAAAATGCATCCTCCATGTTCCACTTCATCACAGTGTGTGATCAAATGCCATCATTTACCACGGCACGTTGGTATGTGCTGACTCAACAATTTCTGACATTTTCTGGTATATTTCAAGAATCCCCATCTGCTTCTAGCAATCAAAATGTTGTCTTTTATCTTGGGTGATTGGGAAATGTCCAGGATAGTAAAATTCAAGCCCAGTAGCACCTTAAAGACCAGCTAGATTTACAAGGTATGAGCTTCCGAGAGTCTTCAAGGTGCTACTGGACTTGAACCTTGCTCTCCTGTTGCAGACCAGCATGGCTGCCCGCCTGAAAATATCGTCCAGGGTAATGACAGGGTGAAGACTGAAATTCAGCCTATTACGTTTTTAGCCACATGCTTTGATAAATTCTGACATTTATGGGTACACGATAGCAATAAGGATGACATTTTATTATTAGTCAAAGCCATAAGAATGATATTTTATGATTAAGCAAAGCCACTTGGTAGTTTTTGAGACTTCTTGGGTGTTCGATATTTTGGGGGATGTTTCCAAGGGGCCTTCTAAATGTTTGCAAGTACCAAAGGTCAGTGACAAAGCCTTTTGCTTCGTCTTGCAAACAAGACTGAGGTGAAAGCGTTGATTGTTTTTTGTCAACTGTTTTGCACTGCCAATCCCACCCCCACCCCCCCCACCCCGGCCGCCATTTTGCAATGTCCGTCTTGGGCACTTTGCTTATTCCTTTGTCCTCATTTTCCCTTGCTTTCACATGTCCCAGTGATGTACGTTAACCTGTAGCCAAATTTTCTCTATGCAGTGCCTGGTTGGTTGTGATCGCCCATGTGACTAATTCAGGAAGGAAGATAGGGGAATAGTACCAAATCCAAGAAGCCACTGGGAACAACGGCACTGAGTATTTACACAATCTAAGGGTTATTTTAAAAAGGAAAAATATCCATCCAATTAAAATTGCTGGTTTTGTCTGGAATATCTGAACAGGATAATATTTGGAGCAGCACTAACTGTAATATTCAGGTGCTGCTTATTCACTGGATGTTAAGGCTATTGTCACACAAGACAGGATAAAATGGTTTTGAATATCTCTCCTGATATTTCTGCCGCAGCTAAATGTTGTCAATTTGGGAGGGGTCTGGGGAGATAAAGGGCAGTTCTGCACTGAGGCTGTTCTTTGCAAACATGTCATTGCTGTTTTGGCATAAATGACGTATGAAATGTCAAGAGAGAGGGCCAGGGCTCAGTGGGATAGGATCTGTTTTGCATATTGAAGGTTACAGGTTTAATCCCCAACGTCTCCACTTCAAAAGATCAGTAAGTAGCTGATACGAAAAATCTCTACCAGAGACCCTGGAGAGCTGCTGCCGGTCAAAATAGAAAAAAACAAGCTGACCCACACGGGTTTCTCGGTCCTTCATCAGTCCCAGGCAAGGGGCAGGGGTGGTGGTGGGAGGGATGGCAATACTTATTCAAGAGTCTTTTTCCATCAGGCCACTCCCTGCACCAAAGAGCACTGGCATTGATTATGGAGGCCTGGTGTTGGATGCTGAAGAGGTTGGCTGGATTTGATCTTTGGGATGGGGGTAAATTTGGACCTAGATGTAACTGAAGCAGAGCCATGGTTGGACCACTTTGTCTTGAAGTCTTGTCTCGGTGTTCTAGCCCCCCCACTGTACAGGCAGTGAGTTGATTTATTCTTGCCCATGGAGGCTGATGGATCTGATTGGTTTCCAGAATGCTCTGAGGGATCTGATACCCCCTGGTGACTCGTTGGATGCGCTGGTGGAGAATTGGTATGTCTGTCTGAAGCCACCAACAAAATCACTCCTGTCATCCTCTTCATCCCCGTGCCAGACTAGCTCCCTTGTATACTGAGAAGCTACGGGGAATGACATGGGCGCTGAAATGGCTAGAGTGAGTGTGGCTGCATGTTTGGGACGAGGAGGCAGGAACGTCTTATAGGTCGTTTATGAAAGCCTATGAGGGTGCAGTGAAAACTGCAAAGAGGGAGTTCTATACGGATTCTATTGCGTCCGCAAGCTCTTACCCACTCAATTATTCAGAATAATTAGGTCCTTGATATCCCTTTTGCAGGGAAATCAGAAAATTCTTAATTCAGTGAATAGCTGTGCGGCTTTGGGGAGCTATTTTGCAGGTAAAATCTTGTCTGGCTACAATTGATACAGTATGTGGAGGCTCCTTGGTCACCTTCGGTTCGGTATTGGACCATTTCAGTTGACTTTCCCAGGATGGGGTTGACAGAATCCTGTGTGCTGTGAGGCCACCGCTTGCCCTTTAGACCCGTGTCTGTCCTGGCTGGTGAAATCCAGTTTCTGACAGATTTGTGTTCCTTTGGCAACTATTATCAACTTGTCCTTGAGTTCTGGGATTTTTTCCTGAAGTGTTAAAAGAATCAGTGGTGAGGCCCCTTCTGAAGAAGCCATCCTTGGATCCCACTGATCCAGCCAATTACTGCCCAGTTTCCAACCTTCTGTTCCTGGGTAAGGTAATTGAGAGGGTGGTGGCAGAGCAACTGCAGGCATTCTTGGAGGACTCCTCTATCTTGGATCGGTTTCATTTCAGCTTTTGCCCTGACCATGGAACTGGAGACAGTGTTGGTTGCTTTCCTGGATGATCTTTGACGACATTTAGATCAAGGTGGGTTGGCGCTGCTGTTATTATTAGACCTGACAGCAGCGTTTGACACGGTCAACTATGATCTTTTGACCCACCACCTTGCCAACGTGGGAGTTTGTGTTGGTTTATGGTGGCTAGGCTCCTTTCTCCACAGTCAGGGATAGAGGGTGGTGCTGGGGGAGCAGATGTCACACTATTCTATGGTGTGCGGCATCTCTCAGGAGGCATTTCTCTCCTATGCTCTTTAATATCTATATGCGCCCCCTTGCCCAGATGGCTTGAAGTTTCAGACTGAGTTGTCACCAATATGCTGATGACACTCAGTTATATCTGATGATGGACTGCCAGCCTGATATCACTCAGAGTGTCCTGGCTAGGACTTTGGACACTGTGGTGGTGTGGTTGAAACAGTCGACTGAAATTGAATCCTACGAAGATGGAGGACCTGCATCTGGGCTGTGGGTTGATGGGGTCGGGAATTCAGCTCCCCACCCATGATGGGGCACCATTGATGCCTATGCTGACGATGAGGAGTCTGGGTGTGATTCTGGATGCCTTACTCTCAGTGGAGGCCCAGATCTCGGTGGTTGCCAGAGGTGCATTTTTCTATATTTGTCAGGCCAGGCCGCTTGTCCCCTACCTTTCCTCCCGGGACCTGGCTACAAGGATCCATGCTACAGTCACCTCCAGGCTGGACTACTGGAACTCGCTCTATTCAGTGCTGCTCTAGAGACTGACCTGAAAACTGCACCTGGTTCAAAACGCGGTGGTAAGTATCCTTACAGGGACACCTTTTAAAGCCTGTATACATTCTGGATCAAGTTCAAGGTCTTGGTTTTGATATTTAAAGCCCATAGCGGACTGGAACCAACATATCAACAGGACCGCTTCTTGCCATATGTCTCCTGGAGAGCTTTACATTTGGCTGATCAACATCTGCTGGTGATCCCTGGCCCTAAGGACATACATCTGGCCTCGATTAGAGCTAGCACCTTTTTGGCATTGGCGCCGCCCTGGTGGAACACTCTCCCTGCTGAGATCTGGGCCCTGCAGAATTTGTTGCAGTTCCACCAAGCCTATAAAACGGAGATGTTCTGCCAGGTCTATGGCACTGGTTGAGGCTACGGAGAATTGTCCAACAAGCCCTCTTGCTTTACTTTGGCTTTGCTCTGGCTCAGTTCTTGTTTCTGCTGTTTAAATCTTGGCAGACTTTTATTTACTCATCTGGCCCCATAGTGTTTGACTGCCTTATTTGATTTATATATCTGATGTCAGAATCTGGATTAGCATTGCTCCCTTGTATTTTTTGTATATTTATTTTTTTGCTTTTTATTGCTTTATTTTTTGTATGTTTATTGCCTTTTGATTTTATATATGCTTATATATGTTTATTTCCCATGCTGTAGATAATTTATTCTGTTGTAACCCGTCCTGAGCCTGCTTGTGGGGAGGGCGGGCTATAAGTTGAATAAACTAAACTAAACTAAACTGACCTTGATAGACCAGTGGTCTGAAAGGCAGCTTTATGTGTGTGTACAATGGAGGATTCACACATTGGTGAATATTGCAGGTTTGAAATCATTTACCTTCTGGATTTTCTCATTCACATTGGTGTTTCCATTTCATTATAAGCATTAATCTGCTTTTTTCTCTGTTCACTGGTGCTGGTGGAGGTATGTCATTTATTTTTGAACATTTGAAACAGTTAGTGCTATGTCAAGAACCCAGGAATGTCACTTCATGATAACAATAGAAACAACACCAATTCTCAGTGGTGTAATAAGGTCAATATCATTTTTTTAAAAGGCAGCAAGCAGATTGGAGGCTGATTTATTTCATTTTCATTTATTTTATTTATGTGTGATTTTCTCATGGCTGAAACTATACTTTCCCCATCACTGAACCATGCTCATCAGAATACACATCATCTTGAGAACGTGGTGAAATAGTAGTGAAAAGACCAATCACAGAATCACAGAGTTGGAAGGGGTCATAGAGACCTTCTAGTCCAACCCCCTGCCCAATGCCAGATGAGCCTGAAGGATCCTGACAAATATTCATCCAGCCTGTTCTTGAAAACTGCCAGTGAGGGGGAGCTCACCACCTCCCTAGGCAGCTGATTCCACCTTTGAACTACTCTTCTTGTGAAAAAGCTTTTCCTAATATCCAGCCAGTACCTTTGTGCATGTAATTTAAGCCCATTGCTTCGGGTCCTACCCTCTGCTGCCAACTGGAACAGCTCCTTGCTCTCCTCCAAATGACAGCCATTCAAATATTTAAAGAGAGCAATCATGTCCCCCCTCAATCGCCTCTTCTCCAAACTAAACATTCCCAAGGCTCTCAGCCTTTCCTCATAGGGCTCCGTCTCCAGACCTCTGATCATCCTCATTGCTCTCTTCTGCACCCATCACCTGCGCCAGGGTTTCTGGCACCTGCAGCCAGTTCCATGTGCGCGTGCACACAGTGTGCGCGTGCGCCCCGGACTGTGTGATGACATCATCATGTTATGATATCATCATGCGGCAAAGCCGGGCTCATTGGCCGGTGGGTGGCTGGGGTGGCATGCGGAGGCTGCCCGCACGCCGCCCCGGCCGCCTGCCGCGCCTGGCCCGTGGCTGCTGCAGTCAGCCAGGGGCGTGCGGTGGTGATGGCATGGGGCTGGCTGGCTGGAAGCAGCAGCAGAGCAGGCATGCCAGCTCCGTGGCACGCGCCTCCGCCCCCGGCAGCCCCTCCAGCGCCCCCTCCGGTGCCCCGGCACCCACGGCGGCTGCCTCACCGCCTCAATGGTGGTGCCTGCCCTGTCTGCACCCATCACATATCAGGGAGATGGTGCTTCTTTTTCAGCAAATCAGTTCCTAAGGGGAAAAAAGGGAAGAACAGATCAACAAATTGATGCTGATGTTATCCGGAACCCTTGTTATAACTGCATGTATTAACAAGGGTGATCGCACTTCATTTTGCTCATCAGAATCACCCAAAGTAAATGTGCTGTGCAGCCACTGGGAGTTTTATACCCATATTTTAGTCTCAGTGAGAAATAACATAAATAAATAATCAGACAACATTTGTAGAGCAATTTAAACATATTCCCCCCTTTTTTTCTCATCAAACTGGATTTTTTGAAAAATTAAAACTGTTCCGCTGAATTGTTTGCCAGCAGTACTCTTGTTGCTGGGATATATTTCTGCTTGTGCAGTTTTCTTAATGTATGGAGTGCTTGTATGACAAAGGATCGGGGCCTTCAGAGTCTATCTCTGTAACCAAAGAAGTTGCCATCTCATTGATAAACCAATGAGTCCCTCTAGTGGACAGAAAGGAATCTTGCATGTACTTTTCTCAGCTCCGTCCAGGATTTTCATCATGTCCTTAGTGTTCCTTCCAAAAGGCCTTTAATGAGAGGGACCCAACATTTACCTGACTTTGCCTGGTGCCCAAGCATGCTCCCCCCATATTCATTACTGAATTCTGAGCTAATGCTGCATTTAACAATACCCAGGAAGGAGAGATTAGCTTCCCTCCTCTTCACAACACCCCGTTAATCAACGCTGACAGAATCCAGCTGTTGTTCGTGCAGGACTTTTATTTTTATTATTTAGGTGTAAGTTTTTCCATCCAATAATATATGGTACAGAATCGAAAAGAGTCCAGTAGCACCTTTAAGACTAACCAACTTTACTGTAGCGTAAGCTTTCGAGAATCACAGTTCTCTTCGTCCGATGTGTCAGGACTGTGGCTCTCGAAAGCTTATGCTACAGTAAAGTTGGTTAGTCTTAAAGGTGCTACTGGACTCTTTTCTATTTTGCTACTACAGACTAACACGGCTAACTCCTCTGGATATATGGTACAGAAAATCCCTCAGTGACCTGATGGGATGCTCAGCTGGCAGGGAAAGCAGAAATCCCTGTTGCCCCTTCTGGACTTCTTTTGATGCCTTCAGTCATGACATCCTTCCAGTTGTCTTACCTGGGAGGCCCTGGTCCTTACTGGTGGGTGGGGCCAAGAGAGATAAAGTCTTTCAGCTCAGAGAGTACCACTAATGGGAGCAACAACTGGACCCGTCAGCAGGTCTAGGTGTGAAAGGATGGACTACCATCTCTGGGCATTTCAAGAAGGAGAAAGCCCACCCAGATGCAATGGGAGAGGGCCTGGGGACATAATGGATATGTTGCTTTATGGCAGATTGCATCAGGACTGTTCGGCCGATTGGCGTGACTGCACTTAGATTTAGTTCATAGGCATACTGTTTTCAGGCAGCAGTTAGCTGCTGCATCGTTGTCTCAAATCCACAGGAATGAGCTAAGCCCCATAAGCAGAGGGAGATAAGCGTTTTGCTTCCAACAGTCTAAAGATTCACATTGCAGCTGTTTAAACAGAGTTCCTAGTTGAGATCAAATGGGCTGCATTCAGATGTAAGGACAGGCAGAGGTTTCTCCACAAATAGCTAGTTGTCATCTCCGTATCCTCTTCTTGCACCTCCACCTCTTTTTCTCACATGCAGAGCCGGATAGAGGGATTCCTGGCTCCGATTTGTCATAAGATGCCTGAGAAAACTAGAGTGGGGATTGGCTATTATGATTCCCATATACAAGAAAGGCAGTTTAGAGTGACTGTGGACTACTTGTCTAATATCTGTTATGCTATGAAAGCTCAGACCGATCGATGTAGAATTGCTGGCTGGTTTCTAGAGAGGGAGGAGTCCTATTGATCGCTGCTTCACTTCGTGTCCTCTTCAAACTAATTATAGTAACCGACCGACACAGATACATTCTACAGAGATTTGATTAATCAGGAACGAAGCTTTCGTGTGCCTGTATTGGAAGGGATGAAAGATGCCTTAAATAAACTGTAGGCTTTTTTAGCGAAGAGGGCCATAAAAAGCTTACGTTGCTCCAGGTGGGGTGGGAACATGCAACAGTTTAGTGTGAATGGTGAGCTGGGATCTGGGGACAGGGCTCCACAGTCAGCTCTAGCCATTTGGTGAAACTGTCACAGGACTAGTAGGGATTGTTAACTTACTAATATCCCATTGGAAAACCTGAAAGTTCATTAAGCTTATTGATCCAAGACACTGGGGGACTGAGCAAAACTGGCTTTAGTGGGAAGGGTTCTGCCAGCACGTCCCCTCCCCTTGCATTCTCATTGGTCTGCCGAAAACACTCCCCAACTGCAAAGAAAGGGATAAAACAGGCAGCCTGCGCTGGTTCCCAAGAACGGGAGCTGGTGGTCCAAGAACAAGTCTGTGGCAAGCCCTGGGAGAGAAGGACTTGGACGAGTTTCCATTTTCTCGTGTAAGTAAAGGAAGGAAAGCAGAGATTTTTTTGTGTAAGTAAAGGGTTTGGCTTGCATCCAGTCTTCCTGTTGATTTGTCAGTGTTCTGCCTCTAAGAGCCAAGCTACAAATGACGCCTGACACAGGTTGGACACTTGTCATCTTCCCTCATGTTTTGATGGGAAATGCAGACATCCTGGTCTTTCAGCTTGGCTCTCCATTTTACAGAGCAGCAGTCTATGGGAGGGAGAACATGCGGTCGGGAGGGGAGTGCAGGGCACCCCCCTTCCCCTCCGCTGGGTGTGTGTGTGTGGGAGTTTCTGTAAACTTCAATTAAATTGAGAGCCAAGCTGTAAGACCAGGATGCCTACATTTCCCATCAAAACTTGAGGGAAGCTGACAAGTGTCCAACCTGTGTCAGGCGTCACTTGTAGTTTGGCTCTCAGTAACTGTTCTCTGAGTTTTCCCCATTTATCTGCACTTAATAGGAATTTAACACTAATGTTTTTTTAGAAGTTGATTTTGAGTTGATTTCCTCCCCCCCCCACATCGTGCATAATGTTTCTTTCAGTTTTGTTTGTCCCACCCATTCCCATCCACCTCCAATTCACTTTTTGATGCCTGGTCATCAAACCACTTCCCTTCTTCCTTTCCCCCCTTCCTGGTTTTGCTTTGACTTTTTAAAATCATCAATTTCGTATTGATAGATTCACTTACATTGTAATAATAGATGCAGCAGTTTCTCTGAATTCCCACCTTTCATTTTTAAATAACGGACTCTCTAGCCAGTTTCCTTGCGGAGATGTAAGGGGAAAGGCACATCTCTGGAAGGGAAGGGGTTTGAGATTTGCTTTAAAAAAATGGAAATTTAGAGCATCTACTGTATCTTTTATTACAACATTAGGTTGATCTATTCATAGAAAATTGATGATTTTTAAAAATTGCAAAAGCCCAGGAAAAAGGGGGTGGCTACTTCTGGCACCAGAAAAAGCAGCACAGTTTGAAAAGCACATAGCTGCTGCTGCTCTGGGCTCTGTGAGGCTGGTTTGCCCCTCAAGTGTGCCAGCCTTTGCTCCTTGGCTCTGGGTCAGCCTGGGCAGGGCTCTCTGGTTTGGACCGGGGCAGGAGGAACTTAGGTATAGATGATGGACCTGCTCAATTTTTAGGTTTTCCAATGCAAAGACTTCCACATGTATTCATTTTCAATCTTTTTAGAAATATTCAGCCCTTAGCTATCAATATAAATATGCACAACATTTTTTAAATGGGGGTTGCTGTGACGTTACAGTACCCTTGCTCATTATTTAAGGCATGCGCAGAAAAAAATAAATTGACTTCAAAACTGTAAAATGCAAAGGAAGGGAAGACATGGGGGAGAACAGTGCCCAAACTGAGTCCAATACTCGAGGATCAACTGCTAAGAAAATCAGAAATAGACCAAGTGCGCAGAAAAACCCTGTGTGTCTTTTTCTTTTGCGTGTCTCTGGGCTTCAAGCATGATGGCTTTCTAAAGTAGAACTTCCAACTCCAGGATGGAGTTTTGGGAGTGGAGCCTGAGAAGGGCAGGATTTGAGGAGGGGAGGGACATCAGTGGGGTATAATTGCCATAAGATCCACCTTCCAAAGCAGCCATTTCTCCAGGGGAACAGATCTCTGTCAACTGGAAATCAGCTGTTATTCCAGAGGATCTCTGTCAACTGAAAATCAGCTGTTATTCCAGAGGATCTCTAGATGCCACCTGGTGGTAAGCAACCTTACATTCAAAGCATCCGTGCCTCCTTCAGAAGGGGTGCTTCTCTAAAAATGGCCTCTTCAAGGAGTGCTTCTTTCCAAAAACTCTCAAAATGGTTCCCACTGTAAATTCACCAGGGAAGGGAAAAGATTACTTGACACCTTATAGAATCTACATGTTGTGAGGCCATTTACTCTCATTAGCACACTCTTGGCTTTACCACCACCAAACTCTGCGGCTTGGAAGTCAAAGAAATTGAGAAAGGGGTGGGGGACCTGGCTACACACTGCTGCCTGTAAGGGCAATTTGAGCATAACCCCTGAGCATTTGCAGAGTGTAAACCTCAAATTCACAAAGCGGAGGAGAAAATTTTTGAATAGATAACTAGGGTGAAAGGTCATTTCATCAGAGGAATGCTGTTTTTCATACACCAAACAACTTTATTTGTATTACTGTGCACGTACAATTACACTCCGATGGATTTCAAGATGCCCCAAAAGCAAGCACAGAAGACACGCAAGTGAGATTACAGTGGTTTGGGGTTCTGGCCCTTCAGCATGGTGGATTATTTTACAGAAACAGATATCTGACCACTGGAGATCTTTCCTTCAGATTGAGAGGCTGCGAGATACTCATGATTTGGGGTGGGCTGTTGTGACAGATATTGCCATAGTCAGTTTCCTGCAGTTTTAGATATAATCTGGGGTTTACAGAAAACACCTTGCCAAAAAGAGCTGAGGCTTTGAAACCAGCTCTTAGGTTCCATCTTGACATTGTCAAAGATCCAGAGGAGTTAGCTGTGTTAGTCTGTAGTAGCAAAATCAAAAAGAGTCCAGTAGCACCTTTAAGACTAACCAATTTTATTGTAACATAAGCTTTCGAGAATCAAGTTCTCTTCGTCAGATGCATGATATCATGCATCTGACGAAGAGAACTGTGATTCTCGAAAGCTTATGCTACAATAAAATTGGTTAGTCTTAAAGGTGCTACTGGACTCTTTTCCATCTTGACATTGTTTGCAAGGACAGATGCAACATAAATCAGGCAATTCCAAATAAAATGAAGAGCTACTTCTTGGATATTTTCTCAACAGCTGTGGTTGTGCTGGAAGTGATGTCATCGGCTGGGGACAACAGGGCTGCACCCCCCCAGTTTCACTAACCTGCCTCCTCGTATTGATCAGTGGGCAGAGATATGGCTTGCCTCTGGAGAACTGGGCCTTTGGCAAGCCTATGTCCAGCCTACAGAGCTCAGTTCCCCTGGAGAAAATGGCTGCTTTACTCCACTGCATTATACTCCATTGAGGTTCCTCCCCTTCCCAGACCTCGTCTTCCCAAGGCTGCACCCCAAATCTCCAGGAATTTCCCAAACTGGAGTTGGTTAGTGCCCCCCCACACACACACACTGGGCACCCCACCCCTCATTATACTGTCCTAAGCTTCCTGGTAAGTTCTCTGCTGACAACATGAAAAGGAAGAACAAAGGAAAATACAGCTGCTTCTACTTTTTAAAAATAAGAAGAATTCATTTCTTCACATGGCCTAGTAACTCTGGGCTACTTCTGCAGGTGTTCAGTCAGAAATATCCCCTCTCTCCTCTTCCTGACTGTACTGTGCTCTCTCTCTCTCTCTCTCTCTCTCATAATACCATGATGAAGAGATTGGAAATTGCCACCCAAGGGCACTTTTTGTAAGGTTAGGCTGCAGCATTTGATGGCCACTGCCTTACTCCCTCCTGCCTCACTTCCTGTGTGTTTTCAAAGTCCGCAAGTGCCGAAACCTGACAGGACTATAGCACATAATGACTCCGGTGGATGGGAGAATTTCTGTACTTGGGGAAATGCTTGTGATTCACAGCCTTCTCTCTGTGTGGGAAGTTGGTTTATACAGACTCAACATCCATAGTTCATAGAACGGGCGTCTCTGGGAGACTGTCAATAGATTGTATTTTCCTCACAAAATCAGAGAGTCCAGTGGCACCTGGTGTGGGCTTTCGGGGACCACAGTTCTCTTTGTCAGATGCATCTGGCGGGGAGGGCTGTGGTTCTCGAGGGCTTGTGCTGCAGTGGAATTGGTTGGTCTTGGAGGTGCTGCTGGACTCTTTTTGATTTTGCTACTACAGACTAACATGGCAAACTCCTTCGAACCTTTACAGAAGCAAACTGATCTCCACATCAGAAGGAGCTGTTTGCATCTCCATATCAAAGGAGTTGTTTGCATCTCCCCTCTCCTCCCCCCTTCCCCTCTCCTCCTCTATATTTGGCCAGTTTCTGTTGGCCCTCCATGCATCTGACGAAGAGAACTGTGATTCTCGAAAGCTTATGCCACAATAAAATTGGTTAGTCTTAAAGGTGCTACTGGACTCTTTTTGATTTCGCTACTACAGACTAACACGGCTAACTCCTCTGGAAAATGAAATGGGAATACTAGTGGCATGTCTTGACCTCGATAGCCTAGGCAAACCTGATATTGCCAGATCTTGGAAGCTAAACACAATCAGCCTTGGTTAGTAATTGAATGGGAGACCACTCAGGAAAACAGGGTTGCAGAGGCAGGCAATGGCAATTCATCTGTGTTAGTCTCTTGCCTTTAAACCTCCAACTGGGGTTGCCGTAAGTCAGCTATGACTTGACAAGACTTTCCTCCATGACCACTGGTGGCACTGGCCCTGAAGATAAACTCCATACAACTAGAACATCCTACTATGGTAGTGCCAGTGCATGAAACAATGGGACACTCTGAATTGCCCAGTTTGTGTAAGTTGGGCAGTAAACACAGAAGATTCCTGGCTTACTGTCTATGCAGTTGTCCTTCCTGGAGCTTGGTGTATTTTCCTATTCTGTTCAAATGCAGACCCTCCCCCAAAGATGGAGAGCTGTACACAGACTTCAGACAAACAGTTGGAAGGGGGTCTTTCTTTTCGTTCAAAAGAATATTTTTATAAGTTATTCTCATAACAGCAGTCAGATGTATGCTTTGCTTTTTCATTATTATGGAATCCATTTTGTGCCTTTTCCCTTAATTCAAGGGCATAGCTGGTTTTTTTAAAAAAACATGAACTGATATCTGCCCATAGGAGATATTTCCAGCCGATTGAGAGTTCATGTGCAAAGCTCTAGATTGGGGTTCAGATGCCAGTGTCAATTTCTTGCAGATATAATCTGGAGGTTTGAAGAAAACATGGCTAAAAGAGTTGGGGACAGTCAGTGGCTTTCTGGTGTTAGCTCTTGGGATCCCCCCACACTGCTCTGGCATGATGTTTCCTTTTAAACTAGGAATATGTCTGCTTTTGTAAAAAAATGTAATTTTATTTATCCCACCCTTCCTATAACAAATTCAAAGCAGCATACATTGTCTTCCCATTTTATCCTAGTTTCAGGTAGGTAGCCGTGTTGGTCTGCAGTAGAAGAGCAAGATACAAATTCAGTTGCACCTCAGAGCCGAACCACATGATACGAATTACACGTGAATGACACGAAAACTTACTTACACGTGTTGCAACCTTGTTTTCAACTACACGCGCCAGGACTGCAGGACCTCTATCGAACCTGTGTTCGCGGTGGCACGGGTTTTCTCCGCGTACCTCCAAGATATCCCATAATGCACCTCTACTTTGCACAGATAGGAAGAGGAAGATATAGGATATAAGGACGCTCTGCATTGCCGACTTACTGATCGTGATCGCGTACATGCACCATCGCGGCTACACTGGAGCAGAAAATTTTGAATGCGTGGCTGGACCAGGACACGTGCTCATCGATAGAATGCTGGACACGGGCATTTGGGGTAAGACAGGACTCCTGACACTCGCTCAATCTCATGTAATTCGTATCGTGTGATTCAACTCTCAGAGACCAACTAGATTTCCAGGGTATTTTTATCTTCACAGTTGTGAAGTAAGTTTGTCTGAGATATAGTGGACTTATTAGCTAGGAGGAAACTTGAAGCTAGGTTTTCTTGGTTCAGCATTCTAACCTTGGGTTCAGCAACCTTTTAGAATTAAATAGCCAAACTACATCAGGATTCCAAACAAGAATGAACCAGTACATGAGGCTGTGAATGAGTGCCACAATGAGGCAGTGCAAGAAACATGTCTGCATGAATGAAAATATACAACTTAATACTGATAATTGATGTCACCATAATGTTTCCATAGCCTAAACTCTGGTTGTTGCAAGTCCTTTCGTAGGAAGTGGCACACATGAGGCCTCACAATAAGTGATAAATATACATAGGAGCATCCAGTGTGATTGTTTAGTGTAGTGGGACATGGTCACAGTCAGTTGAGCTACTGGTGGTAACTGTTCACCTCTATCATTTTGCTTTCTGTAAAGCATCTTTATGATGTCCATTACTTCCAAAAAACCCTTGTCTGCCATTCTCTTCACATATTAGTTTTTTCTAGTATCCCACCTACCCATCCAATATATATTAACTTAAAAAATTCATCTCTAACCACTATACAACTGTCTATCAGTGATAGATGGTGTTGTGGAAAAATTATGTAATTCCTGCTATGCATATGGATAAATGTATTTTCACGATATTTCATGTATATCTTGTACAAAAGCTTCAAAGGGAATATACGACGTGAAAGTTCTGAATTAGAACTCATGAAGAAATTAAATACTACATGGCAATGGAACCAACAGTGGAATTGGCTGCCTAGGGATGTGGTAGGTTCCCCTTCATTGGCCGTCTTCAAGGAGTGGCTAGACAAATACTTGTTTGGGATGGTCTAGGCTGTTCTTGCATTGGCCAGAGGGTTGGACTAGATGATGTGTAAGACCCCTTCCAACTCTATGATTCTATAATCATAGCTTAAAAAGATACTTCAGTTTATTTTCTTACTATAATCTGTAATTGATTGGCTGTTTTTAACACGGTTTAACAGTCTATAGACTTTCCAGACTATAACATTAAATACCAAGCTCCAGATCTCCAGACCCCGCCTGGAGAACCCTACATCCAAAGCATGCCTGCTTCCATCAGAATGGCTGCTTCTCCAAACATGGCCTCCTCAAGGAGTGCTTCTCCTCACAAACCCTCAAAACTGTTCCCACTGTAAATTCACCAGCGAAGGGAAGGGAAAACACTACTTGAAACCTTATAGAACCTACATGTTCTGAGGCCATTTGCTCTCATTAGCACACTCTTGGCTTTACCACCACCAAACTCTGCAGCTTGGAAGTCAAAAGAAATTGAGAAAGGGGTGGGGAGCTGGCTACACACTGCGGCCTGTAAGAGCAATTTGAGCATAACCCCTGAGCATTTGCAGAGTGTAAACCTCAAATTTACAAAGCTGAGGAGAAAATTCTTGAATAGATAACTAGGGTGAAAAGTCGTTTCATCAGAGGAATTATTTTTTTCCATACACCAAACAACTGTACTTGCATTATTGTGCAAGTACAATTACACTCCGATGGATTTCAAGACGCTCCAAAAGCAAGCACAGAAGACCCTGAGGGAAGGACATGCAAGTGAGATTTTAGTGGTTTGGGGTTGGGGCCCTGGTACATAGTGGATTTTTTACAGTAACAGATATCTGACCACTGGAGATCTTTCCTTCAGATTGAGAGGCTCCAAGATGCTCATGATACAGGGGTGGGCTGTTGTGACAGATAATGCCATAGTCAGTTTCCTGCAGTTTTAGATGTAATCTGAGGGTTTACAGAAAACACCTTATTAAAAAGAGATGGTAAAAACCAGTAACTCTGAAACTAGCACTTAGGTTCCATCTTGACATTGTTTGCAAGGACAGATGCAAAAATGTTGTGAATCAGGCCATTCCAAATACAATGAAAAGCTACTTCTTGGCTTTTTTCTTGACAGTTGTGATGGTGTCAGAAGTGATGTCATCGGCTAGGGACAACAGGGCTGCACCTCCCAATTTCCCTAGCCTGCCTCCTCCCACCGATTAGTGGGCAGACTTATTGCTTGTCCCATGAGAAGTGGGCTTCTGGCAAGCCAATCTCCAGCCGACATGGCTCAGTTCCCCTGGAGAAAATGGCTGCTTTTGGAGGGTGGACTCTATAGCATTATACTCCATTGAAGTCTTTCCTCTTCCCAAACCTCTCAAGGCTCCATCTCAAACCTCCATGAATTTCCCAAATCAGAGTTGGTTAGCGCCCCCCCCCCTCCACACACTGGGTACCACCCCACCCCTCATTATACTGTCTTAAGCAGCCCGGCAAGTTCTCTGCTGACAACATGAGAAGGAAGAACAAAGGAAAATACAGTTCCTTCAACATTTTTAAAAATAAAAATAATTCATTTCTTCACATGGCCTAGTAATTCTGGCCTACTTCAGCAGGTGTTCAATCAGAAATATTGTCTCTCTCCACTTCCTGATTATACTGTGCTCTCTCTCTCTCTCTCTCTCATAATACCATTAAGAGATTGGAAATTGTCAACCAAGGCCCGTTTTTGTAAGGTTGGGCTGCAGCATTTGGCAGCTTAACCTGGAAATTGCTAACCAAGGCCTCTTTTTGTGAGGTTGGGTCATGCCTCGCTTCCTGTGTGTTTCTAAATTCCACGTGCCGAAATCTGACAGGACTATAGCACGTAATGAATGACTCAGGGGAGAATTGCTGCACTTGAGGAAGTGCTTGTGATTCATACTTTGTGAGGGACATTGGTTTATAAGACAACATTCATTGTAGACAAAATGGCTCTGGGGGATTGTCAATAGATTGTATTTTCCTCACAAAATCAGCAGAGTCTCAAAATTAAATAGGAGTATGGGTGGCACACCCTGACCTGGATAGCCCACGCAAGCCTGATCTTGGAAGCTAAGCAGGATTTCCTTTGGTTAGTAATTGGATGGGAGAACTCCTAGGAAGACAGGGTTGCAGAGGCAGGCAATGACAAACCACCTCTGTTAGAGCCTCTGTTGATCAAGTGGAGCGCAAGTGAATGGCAAGTGAACATGGAGGAATACACGTGAGTCTGTTCACTTGCCAGGCAAGTGTCATTCGTCACTTGTAGCTTGGATCTCAGGGCCAAGCTACAAGTGCCGAATGACACAGGTTGGACACTTGTCAGCTTCCCTCAAGTTTTCATGGGAAATGTAGGCGTCCTGGTCTTGCAGCTTGGCTCTCCGACTGCTGTCCAATGGACTTTTCAACTGTCACTTGTCCAACATTCCACCAAGCTGCCTACATTTCCCATCAAAACTTGAGGGAAGCTGACAAGTGTCCAACGTGTGTCATTCGTCACTTGTAGTTTGGCCCTCAGTCTGTTGCCTTGAACCACCCAGTAGGAGGTCGCCATAAGTCAGCTATGATTTGATGACACTTTCTACCATGACCACTGGTGGCACAAACCCTAACTTATCACTTTGCTTATTTGTTCAGATCTCTGACCTCTCACCATTCGCTATTTGTAACTGCTAGTTTTGTTTCAGACACACTCAGCTCACATTTTGAAGTTTTATGACTGGATTTGCACAATCTTTATTTCTTCTTTTCCTTCACACACTTGAAAGATTCATGACAGAATTTACTCTCTGTCATAACTCCTTCTTTACCCCTCCTCCACCATCATCTTCCTCTTTAGTAGGATTCCCAATTTGATTATCACATATCTAAGGAAGACAGCTGTGACTCCCAAAAGCTCATATTGAAAGAAATGTTAGTCTTTAAGGTGCCATGGACTTTAGTTTTATTTTTTAACTTCAAGCTATAAAAAATGTAGTTTCTCTGATAAGAAGTCAGGAGGAACCCCAAAACTCTTCCCTGTGCCAGAGAGTTGCAGGCCGGAAGAAGCAGTCTGAATTACAAATGAATGGTGTTTATCTAAAAGAGGGATATGTTCTGAAACACTGACAAAGAAAAGCTAATTTATCTACCTAATGTCCGAGCCAAATACAAACTTTAAAATACAATTTTGGGGTCAGAAGGAACTGCCAGAAAGAAAGATTTACGAGGGAAGCCTAGTTCTTGAACATGATCCCCCCCTTGTCCTTTTTTAAAGAAATATTTATAAAAGTAACACCTTTAAGATTTTTTTATTCAGACATTTGTTGGGACAAAGCTCAGAATGAGAGAGATCGAGATCCCCTTGGAACAAATGAATTGGAAAGGAATTTTGACATTGGAACTTATGTTTGTATTTGTATGTAAAGGAATGTTAAGAATAATGTTTATCTATACCTTCTTTATATTCTCCTTGCTAACATATCTTATAATTCCTAGTTTAATACAGAGGAGTTATCCGTGTTAGTAGTCATGAAATAGTAAAGAGTCCAGTAGCATTTTTAAGACTAACCAACTTTATTGTAGCTCAGCTTCCGAGAACCGCAGTTCTCTTCATCAGATGCAAGATGAAGAGAACTGTGGTTCTTGAAAGCTTATGCTACAAAGTTGGTTAGTCTTAAAGGTGCTACTGGACTCTTTACTATTTAGTTTAATACAGAGAGTTAGAAGATTAATAAAGATTTAGTAACTCAAAAACCTGTGAGTTGTGTTGGAAGAAGGCTGTATTATCAAATGCCTGTTCAAATTATCATCAGAAATTGTGCTGAGGAAAGGATAGATCCTTCACAGTAGGGATTACTTCTATTTGAACCTGTGAATTAAGGGGCAATTGCCAAATAAAGAGTCGAATCAGCTATTTTAGTTTCAAAATGACTTTTATATATAATTTCTCACACTGGTGCAGATTTTATTCTTTTATACTCAACACCCCCAATATGATTGCACTCCAAACTCTACCTGCTTAATTGGCCAGTCTCTGCCCACATAAGATTCCTGCTAGTTCAGGGTGGACATTCCAAGATCATGATCGTCCTTTATCACACTTATGAGATCCCACTGAAGTGACTGTATGTATCTTCTAGGTCTCATCTATGTTTTTACTATCTATCCTTATCTCAGAGATTTCGACTTCTCCAGAAAAACATTTTCAGCCCATAAAAATCACATGACCCCAGAGATCTATATTGAGGAAGGAAGTGAGAGTCACAGTATGTGAATGCCAAAGGATGACTTGGTGAGTTTCTTGTATTTTCAGATATAATCTGGAGGATTATATAAAAAAAAAACTCAACAGGGAACAGTTATGGGCAGGGGCAATGGAATTAAGTACACTGAAAATGCAACATTACTCCATGAGATACCTAGGGTTTCTATTCCCCCAGTGGGGGAGGGGGATCCTCTGCTCCCACCCTCTGCCTCCTGCCACCACTCACCTGGCCAGCAGGGGGAAGGTGGGGGAGCAGGCCTCCAGGGTGCCCTCCCGGGGCAGTGCAACAATGTCACAACCAGGAGTGACATCATTGCGCCGCCGCAGGAATGTTCCCCTGCTTTACACTGAGCCGATTTGGGTCCCAAACACGCCTAATTGGGCCCATTTGGGGCCCAAATTGGCCCAGTGAGAAGCTTGCACATACAAAGAAAAGAGGTGAGTGCAGGGTCCCCCCTCTCCCACCAGGAGGGTAAAGGGAGCTAGCAACCCTATGCTCACTCTATTGTCTTTTTTGTGAGAATTACAAAAGCCCAACTGGGAAGGCAACAAAGGGTGTTTACTGTGAGGGATATGCATGAGAAAATGTGTTGTTCAGGTTCAGAAATGATGGCTGCAGGGGCTGGGCACAAGCCTGACTGGAAGTCATGCTGTCAGGCCAAAAAATGTTTATTTTTAATTTAAGCAAATTAGCATTAAAGTTGGGTTGTACTGGGCAGTAAGGAGAAGAAAACTCTACAAGTGTTCAGAGGTGCTCTGTTTAAATTAAGCTGAATACCCTACTTAGTGGGTGATAGCCCAGGGCCTGAACATGTGCTCTAAGAGCTCTGGTTTATGCCTCATCTTATGTGCATCCTTGAAGGTGAGTAGAGTTACCTGGGGAAATTCCTGGAGATTTGGGGGGTGGGGATTCTGGAGAAAGCAGGGTTTGGGGAGGGAAGGGACCTTAGTGGGTTATAATGTCTCAGAGTCCACCCTCCAAAGCAGCCATTTTCTTCAGGGGAAATGATATATGTGACCTGGAGAGCAGTTGTGATTCCGGGAGATCTCCAGCCTACCACCTGGACGTTGGCAACCCTACCGGTGAAGGGGAATAGAAAAAATGGCGCAATGCCGATGTTTGGGGGCGTATCAAGTAATATATTATTCTGTTCAGCCCAAAAGAGTTGAAATGTTGTCTGTGCTTGTGCAGACAAAGTACAGAAACGTCCCTGTGAGCTGGAAGTAGGCAGAGGAGGAGGGAGTGGGAGCTGCCACCAGAGCTGTCTGTGGTAGAATTTGGGGAGTTTGGTTCTGAAACCAGGCCATTAGTAACATGTCTCCGACCCAGGCTCTTTGGGCAAGCTCCTAAAGGCCTCAGGGAAAGCTTTCGTTTTTTCCTTTCTGTAACTCCCTGAAGGCTGGCTGGAGTTTCAGTTTCTGGGGAAAGGGGGAGAACACTGTTAGAGAAGAGACGTTGGAGAAGTTAATTAGCACAAATTGACTCATAATGGTATGCAAGGTCTTTAGCCTTGCTTTTAAATTATAGTGGGTCATTTAGATAGAGGGGCTTCAGGTAATCTGTATCTTGTTTTGAGGTACATTGACGGAGCCTGGGCCGGCAGAGTGTGAAATTCCTTTCTGTGACCTGTAGAAGATGTTCTAATTTATGGGGCCACTAGCTCCTTGGAAAGGAACAAAGTGAACCCACTGATAGCAGTTTTTTGTACACAACACTCCGGCTTTGGACCATAAAAGGAGGAGCGGAAATGCTTTCACCTGCTGCACTGCCAATTGGCAGAGGAACTTCTAGGAGTTCCCTTGCTATTGGCGGGGTAGCCTGAAAGCTTTCGACTTAGGAGGGAGGAGGGAAATAGAGGGAAGAAATAGTGCGTTGGTACCTTTAGCCTTAAGCCTTTAACCCATATATATATATTTCTTAAGTCTTAGTGTTATGTTGTTTCTGTTTACGGTTTGCATTGTAACCTTTGATATATATTCAATAAACTTTTAGATTTGGTTAAGCATCTTATTTTTGTACAGAGTGCACTTTTTCTAGATAGGGATAGCCACGGAGTTTAGTCTGCACCTTATAATTGCCTTGGTAAGAGGCAACTTGAGCGGCAAACCGAGGGGGAGTTGCAGGGCCTGGCTGGGTCTCCCCCAAATAATTCTCGTGACTCTGGCTAGCTGGGTGAGCAAGCAGGCAGAGCGGGAGGGAGGAGGGGGACCAGTGCCACTTCCCCATGAGCCAGGTGAGCAGATTGGCAGGAAGGTGGAGGAGCAGGAGCCACTGCTGTTCTAGCCAGTTGGCTGGACAGGTACCTGAGCAAGGAGTGGACTGGCAGGTGAGTGGCTGGCTCAGTAAACCGGGGCAGGAAGAGGAAGCAACGCGCCCCCCCCCCCACACACAAATCTCTGTATCCAGTTGTGTAGATTCTTTTACATATAAATCTGCTTGTGGCTTTCCTAGAGGCATCAGGACGGTCTCTGTTAAAAATGGACAGTGGTGCAGATGGATTTTGGGTGTGATACAGCAAGGTTTTTCTGAGGTTCTGATGATCTTCTCTCTTTCACTCACCTGTGCACTCACCTATGATAGAAAGTGGTGCGAAAAACTAGACTGGCCAGAAAATGTAACGCTGCTGTCTCTTCTCTTTATCGTTGTTCATTTTCAGTACGTTAGTTTATTTTTTCACTGTATGTATTTTTCAAAATAGCTGTCTTGTTATCATCAAGTGGAGGTTTCAAAGGAGGCAGGTCATTTTAATTTGGCCTCCACGGCAATCATAAGCAATAATGAAACTAGCAATGGAATTAAGAATGAATACCCTTGGATGGATGGATGGATGGATGGAGCAGACCAGGCAATGGCAATATTTCAGTTTGTTAGGGGTTTTTGTTCATATCATGGTTCAGAAGATCAACCACTAATGTCCCATTACTAAATGCAGTATAGCTTACTCTGTGGAGCTTAAATGGTGCTCGTGACAATAGATGTACTCAGGTATATTTTTTTTTCTTTTCACAGATCTGAATTTACATAGACCCAAAATCTCCCTGAGCCCTAGGAGGGAGACAATTGTGGGAAGCCATGTTACCATTCAATGCTGGGCCAAAAGTCCAGGTGAGAAGTTCTGTCTTCATAACAGCAGGGACCAGAATGATGGAAGGAGATTAAAAATTAAGCTTTGAGCTGGAACCCTTTACAGTCACAAAATCCTGTTGCCCTGAGGAATTGCTGGTGTTTGGTGAAATTATATTTCCCTACCTTCTAAACACAACTCTATATTCATTTTTAACCTGGAGTAGACCCATAATGGATTTCAACCTGTTTATATGGATATGAGTTCAGTTGCCCAGGGGCCCACATTTATGGCTCAGCCAGGTTGAATACTTTCTGAGACATTAGAAGTGCCTTTGACCTTCTCTTGTGATCATATGTGCACATTTGCTGCTGTAGCATAGTGGTTAAAAGGTTAGGCTGTGAATCCAGTTTGTGGATCCAGTTGAGAGCCAGTGTAGTGGTTAAGAATGCAGGACTTTAATCTGGAAAACTGGGTTTGATTCCCCACTCCTCCACTTGAAGCCAGCTGGGTGACCTTAGGTCAGCTTCTAGGACTCTCTCAGCCCCACCCACCTCACAGGTTTGTTGTTTCTTGTTGGGGGATACTTTGTAAACTGCTCTGAATGGGTAGACATCCTGAAGGGCAGTATATAAGTCATATGTTGTTATTATTATTATTAATGAGCACTCTGCTTGTTCGAATCCCACTCCTGCCATGAGCTCAGCAGGGGGCCTTGGGTAAGCCACTCCTCTCAGCTCCAGTTCCCCAGCTGTATTGTGGGAATAATAACAACACTGATTTTGTTCACTGCTCTGTGTGGGCACGAATCTGTCTAAAAGAGTGGTATATAAGCACATTGTTGTTATTATTGTTTTCTTGTCCTTCTTGGTGACTTTTGAGAGCTTTTGTAAGACTTCTGTTTCAGTTAAGATGTTCTTTTTTGTGTGCTAGGATGGATCAGAGAAAGTTGTGCTTCTTCAGACTAGTAAAATTTTGAAGGAGGTAAGTCTCCACATACATAGCACTAAATCTTAAGGAAGTTTCCAACATGGATCTGCGAGTGAGTAAAAGCATCTCTTGGTCTGACACAGGGTAAGTAGTTTCTGCAGACCTCCCCCCAGCCCAACGTGTGCTTTGTTTGTGAGGCATTGTTTAGTTCTACAGTAGAGGGACTGTATATCCTTTGATATGAACTTAGAAAAGCTAACACACTGGAAAATATTGGTCTTTCAGGAGCTACTGGTCTCCGTTTTCTTATCCTCAAATGTGATCTCTGTCCCTGCACTTTGTATGTGCCTGGTGCTGTGCAATGAAGGGCTACAACTCTGTCTGCAGTTAGGGATGCTGAGAACTTTGATGTGAATGTGATCCTCAGCCAAACATACTGTGATCAAACTGTTGTCATTCAAAGTTTGGATCAAATGCCATGTGTCTTGGAGCCTGTGCAGTAGGTGTTTGTGCTACAGGGTCAACATGACTAGGTTGTGTCTTGGTAAATATGGGTTGCTGCTTGTAGCTGTTTTTGCACCTGTGCATTTTGTGAACTAAACCTTCTCAAGTCACTGGAGAAGAAGGCAAGATTCCCCAGGGTGACCAATGTGTTATTAAAGTATCTACTTGTTGAGCACATAATCACGTGCATTTTACCATTCTTTTTGCTTTCACAGGGGCCGTCTATACTGCAGCTGAAATCTGGTTTTTCTTTGCCTTCGGGGTACCTCTGATCATAGGCGTTTGGGGCGATTGTTCCACACAACAGGTTTTTATATGGGACTTCCCCATGTGTGTGTCCTACCTTCGTTTACAGACTGTTCCATTTGTGATGATTCCTCCCCACCCTTTTTGGCACTTGCACTGTTGTGATGGGGTAATTTACTACCCCATTGACTTTTCCAGTTATCATCACAGGCAAATTGTACCTTACGTATGTGTCTGTCCTTTGGTAAGCTGCATCCCCACATTTGACTGGTTACTTTGATTGGTTGTACTAGCCTCCCTTCCCTTTCTGATAGCTATGATCATGGAACTAAGGGGATGTGGCTTTGGAAAGTTATTGTTGAGGTTCTTCAGAGAACCCTTAGGCTGTTTTATTGTCCTGTTCTGCTCATCAATAAAGAATACTCATATTGAGATCAAATTTATTATTACTGTGCACAAATTTCATTCACAGAGTGAGTATATGCGCATGGGGGGATAATGGTTAATACTGAGATGAATGTTGCTTCAGAATCACCTAACCACCAGTAAATCATTTATGGAGAACATTTTCATTTCAGTTTTGAATCCAGGGTTTTTGAATGAACTATTGACCATTATTGGTTTTTTCTGGGTGGGCGATTGCTTGTTCAGCTCAAATCCTTTTGGGATATTTTGTTATCGTGAGATTTGGACCCGTTCTCTGCAATGAGATCTTCGAGGCTCTTCGGGGCAGCTGTTTTTGCACTTAATGAAACCAAAATCACACAGAACACAGTCCTCCCTCTAAACCATCAACCCACCAAGTATGAGCACACACAACAATAGGATGCTGAGTTTACGATTATGAACCCCAAAGAATACTTGGGGAACGTATCAAGGTAAGTATTGGGCGGCTACACATGCGCATACTGTTCTATTCAGGGTAGTTGCGTAAACGATGCTCTGGGGCAGCTGATTTTGCACTTAACCAAAAACCGCATTGACCATTAGTCCCCCTCCCTCTAAACCATCGATCCATTGAGTTTTTCCTCAAGTTCAATACACACAACAACAACAACAACAGACCCTGAAGAAGGTGAGTGTTGGCGGGTGCACACTATGACAGAAAATAAGGTGCTGCAAGCTTGTCTGCCTGCTGCTGCTGCATGGTAAGAGTCAAAATGAAACACATGAACTTTTCAGTGGAGGATGTTATTATAAATTGGTTTCCTGCATTTGGTTCACCAATCTGGAAGCCCCTTTAATGATACAAAAAGGTGATTTCTGTGTGTGTATCTGGCTCGTTTGTTTTGTTTTGCACATACCTAATCATCATTAATCCCAAGAAATAATTCTGTGGCTGTATTTTGATCTGTGAATAGTTAATTGTGAATTTTTAAATAGACAGACCAGTTCCTGTGCTGGGCCATCGTTGGTGGGTGTCCTTTTCATTGAGTCTATGGTTTCTGTGGAGGATACGCTGGGCAAGATGGGGAGGGGGGACTCTGGAACACGTGGCTGTGTCCCTGGTAAGTACAGGGAAGGGAAGTCTCATGGTGCTGTTGCTCTAAGCCACATGGCCTGTGCTCCCAGCAGCGCCTACTCCAAGAGAGTCTTCAGTGTGGTGGATGACAATGTCAGGGAGCGGACGGACAGATTCTTTCCAGAAAATTTTGCTTCCCTTTGATTGTATACATGAATCGTCCGATTTATTCAGATGGTCTTTGGGGGGAGGGGGAAGAGGGAAGATGCCTGTGAACATTTTTTCCATTGTGAGAAACATTTTGGTCTGCTTTTATATAAGCAGCAGAAGTGCTTGTTTAATTTATTGGTATATTTATTGAGCAAGAATAAACATGTTTGCACACATGCGTGCACACACACACACACACACACACACACACTCAAACCTTTAAAAAACAATTTATTCAAGTTTTCTTTTTTTTATTCAAAGTAAACCACTTATTTACAGATGACATTAAAAGAAAACATGAACCCTCCCCACTGTACAGTATGTGCACCATACCTAGAAACTGATACTTACTGTGATCAGGTGACTGGTCTTCTGGCATGACTGGAGGAGCATTGGATGGTCCTGTCAACGGTGCCAGTGCCTCTTCTATGGGTCTACTTGTTGCTTGCTTTGGCTCTTTAATATTGCTAGGCTCCACTTCTCTAAGATGAAACTTCTACACAGCATGTGATGCAAAAGGAGAGTGATACAGTCACCTAGTCAAGGATGGGCCTTCATCAGAAATGAAATGACAAGTACAATGAGGCAATGTGAGAATGGGCTCGTGCGAAGTTATTCCCGACCGAAGCGGTTCACTTCCTTTCCTTTTAGTTTTCCTTTCAGTGGGTGTTGCATGCCTAATGCATTGTATTAAAATGAGCCCTGAGTTTGGATGCAGCGCACATACTCGTTTGACAGCCATGATCACATATGAGCCGAGCCTCCTCGCTGCAATCTGGCTTGAGAAGCTGCTGAACAACTTGGCAGCTGCACAGTAGCTGCAGTGGTGGAGTGTCATTTCCTTATACCTTGCAGTGTTTACATTTGGCATCTGCACCCAGGTGAAATTGCTACTCCCCCAGGGCCACTGATGGTTGAGTCAGGTAATTAAATGACACGTTAGAAAGGGGCACTACCTGTACTACAGGTTATAAACAAAAACTGAAGGTTTTTTTTAAAAAAAAGCCTTACCATTTGGTATTCAACTAAATAACTCAATGACACATACTTAGATGAATACCAAATGATAAGGCTTTTAAAAAAACCTCAGTTGTTATTTATAAATAATTGTCTGGTTTGCTCAGTCTTTATTTAAACAACTGGCTTTAGAAAGGGATGCAATGATGACAGGTATGTGGGGAGGGAACTAAAACTCTGATCAGGCTTTGTAAGAATGTGCGTTCATGAAAAGCGCCAATTGCACCATACTGTACTTTTCAATATGTGGAAAGTGACCTGCCAAATGGGTTCAAGTGGTCCACGATCAGTGGAACAGAACAAAGAAAAATCAGCTCCCTGTCTATGACCAGCAAACAAAAACATGAGCTGAACTGGTAAGTGCTTGAGTATTCCTAGGCCCACAGCACATATCTTTTATTAGTCTGATTGAAAAGATTTTGTATATGTGGTGAATGGGTAGAGTTATAATTCCCTTGAGGCAGTGTAAGAATGTTCCTGTCTGAACTGACCCATCCAGATGTGGCCATTAACAAACACCGAGTGACACCACCATATGAAACACACAGACACCTAAATCTCATATCAAACTGTATTTTTTTCTTTTAACAATGTGCATTTTAATAGTTTGGCATAAGCCTGTGATCTCTTTGCCACTGTCTGACTGGAGCAGCTGTTGAACAGCTTTGCAGCTGTGCAGTCGCTGTGGTGCTGGAGTTTCATTTCCTTCTACCTTGTGTCTGGCTGCCTTTGCATGTGCACAGTAAGTGAAACTGATTCTCCCCCAAAGTCATGGATAATTGGGTTGGGTAATGAAATAACACAAGGGGGGATGGTACTGTGACTTTCAGAATGTTGTGCAAAAATGTGCAGAATGAAATAACCTTGACGATAATGCAGAATTAAATGAATACCAAACAGTAAGACTTTTTTTTGAAAAATGTTTTTATTTATAATCGTTGGTGATTTAATTTGTTCACTCTGTATTTACATGGTTGGTTGCCAAGCAGCAAATAGTTACCAAGTTATTTGGGGGGAAACCCATGGAACTGTGTAAGAACATGCCTGCTTGAAGTACTCCTGTCCTGTCACTGAGTTGGGTCCAACCAACTTTTCTGTTAGTGGAAAAGGAAGGAGGGATCCCACCAGACCAACCCGAAAAGGCTGTGCTGGGGATCCTGGGACTGGCATGGAGAAAGCCATGTGGGACAAGGGCTGTTGTGAAGAAGGGGACTGGATGAGATTGAGTGAAAAATCTGGTTGGATCCAACCCATTGTCCTATTCTGTTTGAATATGTGAAGTGTAACCTGGCTAATGACCTGATCTAGATAGCTAGGTGAGGCCTATCTCATCAGATCTCAGAAGCTAAGCAGGGTCAGCCTTGGTTAGTAATTGCAGGGGAGATCTCTAAAGAACACCAGGGGTCCAGAGGCAGGCAGTGGCAAATCACCTCTCTTGCCTTGAAAACCCCAACAGGGGTTGCCATAAGTTACCTATGACTTGATGGCACTCTCCGCTGCTGTAGTAACGACACGAGACAAGATCTGGATGCAAAGTCTGTCCCTCCAACATGGAGGCGAGTGTTTTATTGAGAAAGCTTTCAGGAACCCGGAAAAGAGCAATGCCCAAATATGTCTATAGCAATAGTTACAACAATAGTAGCGTGTTCTAAACTAGTTCTGAACCAGTTACAGGCCACTGGACAGATATGCTGTGATCAGCCTTCTGTCTTATCTATTAGGCATAGTGAGAGGAACACAGTGAACCTTAAGACATGTAAGAATTATTACTTAGAGTGTATGGGAATATTGTGCTCTGTGAAAGATGAGAGAGTTATTGTGAAACATTTAAACTACGTCCTGAGTTTTCCTGTGTGGCATGCCAACTGACCAGGAGATCAGGAATGTAGAAATGTAAAGAGTAATTAATGGAGGCTGTGTGGCATGCCTACACGCTGCCACCAACCTGTCTAATGACTTTTGCTGCTCACAAACAGCTGAACAGCTGATAAAAGATTGGCTTCCTGCTTGTGATCAGTGAGCAGAAACTGTGCCAAACTGGTGGATGTTTGAGCATCTCTAGTTTCATGGTGGTGGCAGGAGGGGGTAGAGCTTAGGTTTGCAGAATGAATTCTCATGTTGATGTTAACTAATGTGGCAAATCTCCTTCTTTTGCTCTCTAAGCTGGCCCAGAAGAACCAGTGGCAGATTACACCAAGATCAACATCATCCGCTTGGCTATAGGAGGTCTGATTCTTCTCCTCCTCACCTATATGATGATTGTGGACTATCGCTTCTGGAAGGAACAAAATGAGATGGCTATTTCCCCAGCCCACTCTTTGTCACTTTACTTTCCATATGAAAATTGACCTGAGCTCCAGGGCACTCAGGGATTCCTAAAGATTCACAAGGGGTCACAGTTCAGTGGTAGACCACATGCTTTGCCTCTGTAGAACCTCCCAGGCTGAGTCTCCTTTTCAGGCATTTTTCCTCAAACAATAGCAGGATAAGAAAGACATTTGCAGAAGTTTTTGGATAGCTGCTCTAGTCCGAGCAAGCAGAAACTGGACTTAATGGAGCCGCTCCAATCAAGGTCCAAAGAACTTGGCAAATAATGCCATGACTTGGAAACATCTTCAGGCTTGTATTTCTTATAGCTGCAGTGTCCATCCAAACTGAAGGGAGTGTCACTGTAGATCCACAGCAAAAAAACCCTTCAAGAATCCTACTCCACCAGCCCTAGTCCTTGGGCACATTGAAAGCAGGATTTTGAGATATAACTATTATTGTGTGCCTGTGCTTCTTTGTTTAGATCTTTTACATGTAAAGTGGTTATGATATTGCTAATCTGGAATTTGTACCCCCGTCTATTGATTTCTAGAACTGCTGCAACCATTCATAATTAGATAAAGGGGGGGGCATTCAGATTTTCTGCTGGTGAAAAAAGGAGAAGGGGGCCTTGGTGACAACCCCAAAGGCAATACTGGGGATCATTGGACTTGAATGGACAAAAGCCATGCAGTAAGGAGGAGAATTGAGTAACACTGAGCAATAAAGCTGGCTGGATTCCACCGTAACCCATTAAAGCAATAGTAATTTGTGACTGGAATACATTTGAATGTGCATCGCTGCACTTCAGCGGCATGCATTTATTTTAATGCATGCATATTTTAATGTTTATTGTAGAGGCTAGTTCATTTGTGGTGTGTTACTTTGAAAAGAAAATATTGAAGGTGGCATTTCCTTTTGCAAATAGGTGATAGCTTTTCTCTATTATATTTTAGGTCAGTGGTTTTCAACCAGTGCTGTGTGCACAACTGTTGGGATGCAGAAGTTGTCCGGGTGGGGCATAGGGTTTTCATAACCATTACTAAGCATTTTTTCTCCCTCAATTCCCATGTCCACCTGCAAGTATGATTGGCCATCTCCTGCCAACCCTACCTACCTTGTATTATCCTATCCATCTGTGACCTTTTGGCATGCTAGGAATACTAATTGAATGCCTGTAAACATATATGTGTCCTTCTTGGAAAAAGTGGGGTATGTGTGTTTTTTATTATGGCAGGATGCTGGTTGTTTGATATTGATTGGTGGGGTGTAAGATACAAAAGGTTGAGAACCACAATTGTAAGTTATTTTATATTTCCTTCAATCTCTCAAATAAACATCTGGACTAAGGCTTTAGTGATGTGCTCAACTAATTCAGTGTATAAATTATTTGATTTATTGCTTCTGGGCTGTCAACGTATTAAAAGTTTTAGTAAACTAATCTCATGCCTTTTTGATTGTTCATGTTTAATGTACATCTTCCCAACCAGGGCTTTTTTTCAGCTGGAACAGGGTGGAATGGAGTTCCGGAACCTCCTGAAAATGGTCACATGGCTGGTGGCCCCGCCCCCTGATCTCCAGACAGAGGGGAGTTTAGATTGCACTCCGCACCAGCGGTGCAGAGGGCAATCTAAACTCCCCTCTGTCTGGAGATCAGGGGGCGGAGTCACCAGCCATGTGACCATTTTCTCCGAGGGCAACCCACTGAGTTCCACCACCTCTTTTCCCAGAAAAAAAGCCCTGTTCCCAACTATATCTGAAATTGGTCCCACTCCTTATCCTGGGACAACCACTGGCCAAAAACACCTTCTTATTCTTCATTCATTCCCTCACTGATTCCTAGCAATAGTTCAGTCTCTTCATAGCCTTTCTTAAATTAGATGGCAAGAAGACATTGAGGTATGAACCATCATGTACTGATGCCACTACACTTCATTCTCTAGGCAACTTCTACCCAGAAGTTTCATGTAGGTATTAAATAGCCTGGGACCAAAGACAGAACCTATAGAATCCCATAAAAAACAGGCTGAGGAATAGAGCAGCAGCACTCAGGAGCCCCTTCTGGGGTCTTCCTTCCAGAAAGGACTGGAGCTGATGTAAAGCAATGCCTCTGTGTAAGGTGGCCTGGGATCATTCTGTGATTAAAGGACTAAAATGGTGGTAAGAGGTCCAGCAGAAACCCCTGTCTTGTGCACAGCAAAGATCATCTGTTAGGTGACCAGTCATAAAGCCAGTATCCTCTAGGAATGCCTAGGTTACTATTACATGGTCAAGCACTATGCCCCACAAAAGGAACATCTGAGAATGGCCAGTAGCTGTCCATGTTGGAAGAGAAACATGAAATCTTTTATGTGTGGTGGAAACTACTGTCAAGTCACAGCCAACTTATGGTGACCCCATAGGGTTTTCAAGGGAAGAGATCTTCAGAGGTACTCGTTCATTGCCTGTCTCTGCATAGCAACCCTGGACTTCCTTGGCAGTGTCCCAACCAAGTACTAACCCCTCATTAGCTTCTGAGATCTGACAAGATTGGGCTAACTTGAGCCACTCGTGTCAGGGCCAAGTTTTTTATACAGTTGCTGTTACTGTTTCTTTTAAAGGCTCATCCCCCACCCCATTCCTTGCATTGTTAGCAGTCAGACTTGCCCTCACAACATTAAAAAGGCTTATGAATATGGTTATGCATGATGAGCTCCTTCTCTGACTGTGTTCCAGACACAAAATACTGCCCAAGCAGGCAGAAATATGAAAGCCAAATCCCGGCCAGGAGACAGAACATGGTTAGCATGTGAGATGACAGATGAGGCCAGCTCAGGGCCCCCCCCGCCTCCCCACACCCCAGAGATGTGCTAAGGATCCTGATACAATAGGGGCCTTCCCGGAGTTCCTGAATTAATCACCACAACACACCCTATCGATCTTCCCTTAACCACTTTCCTATTCTTAGGTGACTCAGGGAGCTGATAGCCTCACCCACCCTGACTTTGCAGATTGTCAATCACTATTGATAACTTTCTGCCTGGGAAGACCTTATCAAATCTTCCTAGTTTATTGTTCCACCTTGGAGATGGTTTGCCAGTTCATTGTCGCACCTGGGAGACAGTTCTCCAGCTCCTTTTCTTGCTCTGGAGACAACTTCTCAATCTTTTGTCCCACTCTAGAAACAACCATTAAGAGCCAAGCTACAAGTGACGCCTGACACAGGTTGGACACTTGTCAGCTTCCCTCAAGTTTTGATGGGAAATGTAGGTGTCCTGGTCTTGCAGCTTGGCTCTCAATTTAATTGAAGTTTACAGAGCGGCAGTCTATGAGAGGGAGAACATGCGGTTGGGAGGGGATTGCAGGCATCGGGCTGTCGCCGGGCACCCCCTTCCCCTCCACTGTGTGTGTGTGGGTTTCTGTAAACTTCAATTAAATGGAGAGCCAAGCTGCAAGACCAGAATGCCTACATTTCCCGTCAAAACTTGAGGGAAGCTGACAAGTGTCCAACCTGTGTCAGGCGTCACTTGTAGCTTGGCTCTAAGTCTTTGTTTGGGGGCAGAAGATTCAATCTTGCCCCTGGGTATGTCCCACAGTATAGTTGGACTGCCCCTCTGCCATAGCTATATGCATGCTCATGGATCCAGCATACACCCTCGAACTTCCGTTCGAGCTCTTCTACCTTGACGTGCTGGTCGCTCAACACTCTCTCCCAGACGTGCTCTTCTAGGTGGTAAATATCACCCAATCCCTCAAACTCTATCCAATTTTCACCACTGATTTCTCGTTAGCTCTCTGTGTGTGTAGTGTGTGTTTTTGCATGCTGTTGATCTTTGTTATTTTCAATAAAAACTCCCTTTTTATTGAAACATCTATCTAATTGAAAAGAGTTGTCTAGCTGGGCAATCCTCGTATACACAGTTGGAGATCCTGAAGTTACACCCTCTTGCTACTTCTCCTTGCATGCTAATTCCCCCAACTCACAAGGAGACCTTCCCTTTGGGTAACAGCATGGCTGCAACCATTAGGATTTTCTAGATGGACAGAAATGGATACTTGTTGTCTGTTATCACTTTCAGCATGAGAAGTGCTTTAGTGTGGGAATGGATCATGATATATACTAGAGGTATACTCCAAACTCATCTAGGTCCCCTGAATTTCCCTGTACAGTTTTGGCATATAACTGCAATTTATTTATTTATTTACATTATTTATCACCTGCTTTTCTCACCTATATATAGTTTTATTGCGTCAATGGTTTTATCTTTTGTATTTTTATGTATTACTGTAACCTCCCCTAAGCCCACTCGCGGGGACGGCAGATTAGAAATTGAATAAATAATAATAATAAGTCAATACAATCATCGGCTGGGACAATCAATAAACAATGCGATAGGGTAAGGCTAGTAGAAATTCAAGAACAAGTAGAAATTTAATACAGAGCTGAAAAACAATCCTAAAGCAAAACACAAGCAGATTAATATGACATATCAAACAGTGTGAAACTTTCCAGTAAGAGCAACAGACAGTGCACAGTGGTATAGTCTGCCATCCATATCCCTGAACCTATGCATCTCTCTGAACCATTTCCTTATAGCACAGAATGCGGTGGTTCCTCCCTGGCCCTCTCACTAATTGGTATGTTTGAGAATAGGTGGGGAAGGAGTGCGTGCAGCAAAGAGGAAGCTGGGCAGAGGAGAGGTCTAGTGGTGAGTTGTTATTGCAGCGTTTTGCAGGAAATTCTAAACTTGGTGAAATTGATTCTAACCTCCCTTTTTGATTCCAAACTCTTCTTTATCCCCCCCTTAAAGGAGATGTTTTAATGCAGCAAATGCATTGTGACAAAATAGATTCCTATGAATTAATGTATCCTCTCTGCCAATAATAATCTAGTGCAGAAGTCCTCAATGTGGTGCCCATGGGTGCCATGTGCTGCTCCACCTTTCCTGGTGCCTTCTAAGAATTTTGAGAAAGTGGGTGGGGCCAGATATTCAGCAGGGCTTCTGATTGGCCATTGGAGATCTGACTGGCTGTGTAGATTAAAAAAAATGACTTCAGCAGTAACTGCCACCATAGCACAAAGATCTTCACTGCGTGATTGAAAATATGCTACATGTAAGCAAGAAAATATTTTTAAACAATAAATTTGTTTTAAGAAACATCCTGTTAAGCAAAGCTTCTGTCCAAATTGTTGAAGAGTAACTGTTAGAGTTATGCATGACCTGACATTTTGTGATTGGCTCGGCCACCTGTGGTTAGGGTTGCCGGACGGGGGTCTAGAAAAATACCAGACCTCAGGGAGAGAGAGGGGGCCTCCAGCATTCACCTCAGTAATGTTCTTGTGCACACTCGCTCCCGGCCCTGCACAATGAGGTCACTACTAGGTTAACATCATCACACTGCCCCACTCCTGTGGCAGCCAGGCTGGCTGCTCATTCCCCTGGAGGCATGCAGGAGGATGGGCAGGGGGTCTGGTAATACACTCCCACCCTGTGGTGGTGGCATGCAGGAGGCTGGGCTGGCTGGCCGCACAATCCTCCAGTGGCTGCTCTGGCAATGCGTATGCAAGAGGCACACTGGTCGATGGACTGAACAGGCAAAGTGTCTGGTTTTTTAAATTACATTTTCCCCAGATAGTCAATTTTTTTTTTTGGAAAAACTGGACTGTCCAGTTGAAAACCAGACAGCTAGGATCCCTACCTACAGTAGCCATTTTACGGTTGCACCCACTACCCTGTATTAGAATTCCAAAAGTGTCTGCAGGCTCAAAAAGATTGGGAACTCCTATTCTAGTGCTTTCTGTTAAAATCCAGAATTAATACTGAATCATGGAACTGGGATTCAGCCCCTTTCCCAGTTATCCACTGGGCTCAGAAGTAATAAATGATTCTGACTTAGGTGGTCCACTTTAGCATTCTCCTCTACCAGTAGGGTTGCCAGTTCCCTGGTGGTGGCGGGAGATCCTCCACTGCCAGCCTCTGCCCCCTGCTGCCACTCACCTGGCCGGAGAGGGGAAAACGCCCTGAGAAACAGGCCCAGGTGGCAAAAAACCTCCCGGTCCAGCTTGCACGCTTCCCACGGGTGCAATGATGTCATTTCCAGGAGTGACATCACAGAAGTGATGTCATCATGCTACATTCGGAGGACTTTCAAAAAGTGAGTGCTGGGTCCCCCACCTGCAGCGAGGGTAGGAAAAACTGGCAACCCTGTCTTCCAGCTTGAACTGCTAAACATAAACTTGACTATGTTGCTGGTGGCCGCTATGTATGGAGTGTTTGTATCTTTCTTCTTATTCAGAATAATGCTTTTTCATCTGTCTTTTCCAGAACAGCAACTAAAATGAAGTGTCATGTATTGTTCTGGTGTTATGAATTCTTGCAAGGCTGCCTTTGAACGGGACCTGATATCTGTACCGAGGAGATCCTTCCTGCAGATTGAGAGAACCTGTGAAAGTGATGGTTGCTGAAGCCCTTGTCAGTTTCCGGTCGCTTCTGATGTAATGCAGGGGGTGGGTGGTGGTGGATCACAGCAAACATCTCACTAAACTAAGCTCAAGGGAATCTGTAGCATTGGAACTGGCTCTTAGTGACTGCATAATTGCTCTATCATGGTGCCTGCTTTCTCCATCTTCTTTTCCTGGTGAGAATCACAAAGGCCAAGGAGTGTCCAAACCAGGAATTGGAGAGAAAGGCATTTTCTGCTACCAAAGTGTGTGTGAGAGAGAATGAGAGGGAGCTGCGTGTTTAGTTTTTGCCAGCTGCTGAGGCTCCAAGATGGTGAGCTTGTTGTCTTCTATACATGGATGTATGCTTGCAATTGTTTAGCAAGGAGGGAAATAACAGTCTGTGCATGCTCAGAGGTGTTCTAGGTTTGTTTTACATTAACTGCTTGAAGGATGAGACTTCAGGTCCTGAGAGCCAGGTTCCAGTCTCAGATTCAGCCTCTCTCCGTTTGTACATCTGTGGGTGGGAGTTTGCATGGGGAAGAGATTTCATTGCTGTGGGTCCTGTACAGTAATAGCTCTTTCTACTTTCTAGGTTTCTCTCTAGCTCAGGAGGAAAATGTGCTCAGAGGTGAGAATAAGCTGAAGGGGGTGGGGGATGCTGTGGACCATTTGAATGTCTTACACCCTCCCCATCAAAGAAAGAAAATTTTGACCCTTATTGCCCTTCACCGTCTGTAATGCTTAACTCACATAACCCTTTAACATCCTGGGAAATGTAGTCATTAGTGTGTTGACTCCACAGAGAAATCAGTAGCCTGATGGCTTTGCACCACAGATGGGTCACTGGTCAATCTATATAAAAAAGACACACATATATTTCCACACAACTTGTTACAGTGCTCTGGCCCCACTATAAGGAAATGTGGCCAGCAGTTGTACTGGGTAACCAACATCTTCTAAAGCGCAAATCAACCCCAACACTGTGTCTGAGAAAAGACACAGCAGTGTATCATGCAGCCCTGGGTTCAAACCCTGTCTTTGCCAGTAACTCAGTAGCTGGCCTGAGGCAAGTGTGAAAGACCCCATCTGAAATTTTTGGAGAACATGGATCTACCTTGTTGCTGGTAGGAACTGTAGTAGGGATTCCTATTTGAAGTGTTGTATAGAAAGCTCTCTCTAGTGTTGCTTTGGGGAGATGCTGCAGGAGAACCATCTGGGAGCTGCTCAGAGTTCAGGACATAAGGATAAGAAATAACTAACTAAATTACTAAAGCAGAATTTCATGTTTTGGGGGGGGGGAATCAAAATTTTCTCTCTCTCAAAACGTCTCTCTCTACTCTCCAATGCATTGTTTTGTTCTTGTTTATTTGATAATCCAGAGAGATCCTTTCTGTTCCCTTCATCGATTTGTATCCTGTCTTGGGAGTCAAAGTGGGAGGAACTGCAAATATCTCCTGCAGGGTTCCTTTCTCTGATTATTTTTTCTGTCTGGAGCCAGAAATCCCACTTGGAAAACTTCTAGTTTCAATGTTTGAAGGACAAAGTAATTTTTCCATCACAAATGTGAGCAAAGAGGATGGAGGGGAATATACCTGCTATTCTTGTGATCCAAATACCCAGTCCCAGTCAGAACGCAGTGAACCTGTGGAGCTGCTGATACAAGGTGAGGGGCCCGGGCGTTGCTAGGTGGGTGAACACCAGGGTCAGGGCCTTCTTTATCATGGCCCCTGGGACAAATGTGTTAGTTTTAAAACAATGTGGAAAAGCATTTATACTCTCCAACAAACTATATAGACAAACTGTCTCTTGATACTTTTATCATTGTCCCTCCCCCACATGAAGTGTTTATCATAAATTTCACATTAAGTGCTCTTTTGTGGTTGTATACTCTTAAATTTTTATCTACTGATGAGTTGTGTTAGTAGCTTTACTCACATTTTTTTTATTCTTATAGACTCGGGACCATTGGGTTAAGTGGGAAACAAATTACTATCTGTAGTTTTGTTTTGGTTTTTTTTTTGAAATTCATAGGGAATGTAGATACCTGTCTTCAAATGCCCCCTACCCCCCATTTCAGGTAGGAAGGGGAGAGGCTTCCAGTTTTAGGAACTATTAAATTTCTTGCTTGTAGATGAGGCACAGAAAGACCATAATGGGGGTGAGCTCTGCCCTTCTTTCCTGGAACTCTCAAATAGTGGGCTGGCTGGGCTAGTGTTGCCAACTCCAGGTTGGGAAATTCCTGGAGATTTGGGGGTGGAGCTGAGAGAGGGGAAGAATTACAGCCAGGTATAATGCCATAGAGTCCACCCTCCACAGCTGCCTTTTTTCTCCAGGTGAACTGATCTCCTTCGCCTGGAGATCAGTTCTAATTCCAGGAGAAGTTGGAGATAAAGATGGGAGCCTGAAGGTTCATTTTCTATGTTTTTAAGAGAATGCTTTTTTTTTTTTAAAGGACTCCCATCGGTTTCTTAAATTTTATCATTTTAGTGCTTATAAACTTTCAGTACCTTCCTGCAAAGCAACGAGGTCAAGCTCTTTAAAAATTCACAGTATTACAGTTTTGCCTAGATGGCAATTGTGAGCACCATCAGTTAGCCACAGGATTAAGACTCTATGATAAAGGCCATTAAATGGGGGGAGCAATGTAGGATACAATCCATAATGTTATAAAGGGCACACGGGAATGCCAGATTTTGTTTTCCACTGTTTAGACCATGTCTAAGTGCGATATTCCTGGATGGAGCTTGTGACACTTCATGCGCTAAGGCAGTAGCACTCAATCTTCCATATCTTGCATCCCACCAGCCACCTTCTTGTACAGTTGCCAACTTGGGAAATTCCTGGAGATTTGGGGGGAGGAACCTGAGGATAGTGGGGTTTGGGGGGAGGGATCTCAGCAGGGTATACAGCCATAGTCTCCACCCTCTAGAGCAGGCATTTTCTCCAGGCGACTGATCTCTGTAGGCTGGAGATCAGTTGAAATTCCAGGAGATCTCCAGACGCCACCTGGAGGTGGGCAAACCTACTCTGTTGAAAAATCTGTGAATCACCATGATGGTAAAAAAAAAGCCCAGTTTTTCTGAGAAGGACATTTACATGTTTATCAGAATTCTATTATTGTATTTATAACATGGTAAGTGTTAAGGACATAAAAACGTACCAGTAGCGTTGAGTATAAATGTTATTGCTGTGACTATCTAAAAGTCAAGCTAAATGTCATGGCAGCCACAGGTTTCCTCCCATGTCCAATGACACCATTTTAAATTGATTTGTCGTTTTTCAACACTGAGCCACAAGGCTCCATCCAGAGCAGGCATGCAGTGAGGCAGCCTTAGGTGGGCTTACTGGCTGGCCAGCTTGCCCGAAGGTGTGGCCTTGCCACCTTGCCCTGGCATGCTGGGTGGGGTGGGGGAGGACAGGGATTGCCCCTCAGCCCTCTACATGCTGCTGCTGCCTCTGCTGGCTGTTCGCCCAGCTCATTTCTTGCTTGACTCTAAAAGGGATTGCAGGAGAGTGAATTCTCAGTCATTGCTATGAAAGCCCTGCATCCCGCCTAGGCTACTTCTGCATCCTTCTGGTGGTATGTATTCCACCAGTTGACACCCGTTGCACTAAGGTATCTTCTGTCTTCTCACAGATCCAGATCTGCCCAGACCCAACATCTCCATACGCCCTAACAAGTGGGCTGCCATAGGGCACAACGTCACCATCCAGTGCTGGGCCAAAGGTCCAATCAAGAGGTTCTATCTTCATACAGTTAATAAGAAGATCCAAGAGGTTCAGCTGATACAAGAGGTTGAGCCAGATGGGGACATGGCTGAGTTCCTCCTTAGCAATGTGAACTGGCATCATGCAGGGAGATACCACTGCAACTATAGACCCCCATCGGGATTTCTCACCTCCATGTCCAGCAACTCTGTGGAACTGGTATTATATAAAGGTCTCAACAGAACACCTGAGTCTTACTTCATTATCATATCAGTTTGATACACCTGTTCTTCTCACATGCGTGTGTGTGTGTGCAAAGTGCTAGATCAAATTGCTCCTTTTGCTTTGGTATGCAATAATAGAAACAGTGTGTAGAATCAGACTGAAGGATACTAGCAAAATTTTGCCATTGCATGTCATGATGTTGCAGAAGTGTGACAAAACACCAGAAGTGCTCTGCGAGTTCAGGAGCTCAAGAGCCACTGTGTGATTCCTTACACAAATAGGGTGTCCTTAGAGCGGAGGCAGGGGGTAAGGGCTTGTGGAAGGGAAGGGTTTTCTGATTCCTTATCAGGCCTCCATAGCAATCCCTGCCCAGTCTTTAGGCTCATCTGTGTTAGGAGGACTTAACGCTGTCCCTTTCCTCAGGTTTCAGAGGGGGACAAAACAAAAAGAAAGAGAGGTCAAGGCATTTGTTTGCTTCTTAGTATCCTGCTAATTAGTTCTGCTAATCTCAGGACTTCCTCCTTGTGACATCCTTCTCTTCCTGTCCTAGTCACACAACTTTCTCTCCTCTCTATCTTTTACCATGTTTGCAGGCCTTGTCTTGCCATCCATGTCCATCCTTAGGCTAGAAAGATAGGAATCTATCGCTCCACTTTTCTGTCAGAGTATGGAGTTCCTATAATAAAGAACTCTTATTTCTTTTCTAAACATAAGCTAAGTATAAGTTAGTTATCTTCTGTCTCACACTCACACCAGCCAGCACACTCCAAATACCTGTCACGTTTTCTCTGCAATTGAAGGTACCCCACTAAGGTCCAGCTATATACCTTTTAATAGGTTCCGGGCCAAGTATGATTTTTTTTACAGGTCATGGTGCCCAGTTTATGGGTGACAAGGAGCAATACGAAGCTGTGCTGAGTTCTTTACTAATTTTGCTGAGAAAAGTTGGAGCTGGCAGACTTACTAAGCAAATTGATTTGCCTCCTGGCTGATGCAGCTTAGAGAATAACAGGAATGATGAGCTCAGATAAGGAAGGAGCTAGCGCTGCTGCTAGAAGCTCTCAGCTAAACTCTGCTCCCTCTAATTCGCAGAGGCTAAGTTGGAAAAATCCCCAGTCTCGAGACTGGTGTCCTTTGGTTCCCGTGGAGTACGGGAAAGACGTCTCCTGAAAAGAATATTTAGAATTCGCTATGCAACTTCACTGGATATCAGAGGTAATTACAGATGAGCCTCCTGCTCCCACAAATCCCCAATAGGAATTCAAGATCCAGAACGCATCTTTTCTGCTGAACAGTACTCTTAATGAGGAGCAGATGGCACTGACCTATAATGCTAAAACTGCAAAGGAGAAGTTTGACTTGCTAGCATCTCTCCATAAGAAATCCAGCTGGCCTCTCATCAGTCAATCAAAAAGGCAACTTGCTGGCATAAGACACAAAGAGGGGGAGCCCTTTGATCAACATCTGGGTAAGCTAATACACATCTTTAACCAGCTAAGTGAGGCTCCCAGAGGAAGACAAATTATCTACCCTTTATATCTCTTTATCAAGCAGTTTTCTTAATACTATTGGCCATTTGGAAACAACCAATACTATAGGTTGGTTGTTGTAGATTTTCCTGGCTGTATGGCTGTGGTCATACAGCCCAGAAAATCTACAACAACCAATGTCCTCTAGCTGAGAAAGCCTTCGACAATGTAACTAATATTATATTTATTTTTTATTTTATTTACGTCATTTATATTCCACCTTTCTCAGTGAGACTCAAGGCGGATTACATAGAGTGAGATTAGTACAATCAGTGGCAAGGACAAGGGCAGGCATTTCCATACAGTGTCAAGAACATTTCCATAAACAATGTTATAGAGAGCACATTCCTGAAAAAAGCAGATTTAAGAGAGGGAAGATGCCGAGATCCCCTTGTTCCTATCATATTGTGATGAATAATGAATTTGAAAGTGACGGATTTATTTCAGACTCTGGAGCAACCTGTCATTTTGTTTCCAATGCATCTTTATTCACTGAATTAAAAGACACTGCTTTAACAATTATACAGACTGCTGAAGGGAAATCCTGCAGGGCCTCAAAAATGGGAACTGTTGTGTTAAACTGCAAATTACCAGATGGAAGAACACATGAACTCCTCTTAAAGAATGTGCTTTATGCACCTGACTTCAAATCAAATTTAATATGTCAATCAAAGCTAGATATGGAAGGCTATGAATTTAAATGCAAAATGGAATGTGTACCATTTCCCTAGATAGGGATATATATAGTGTGCCATGGCCACACTAAGCAAAAGTCTCTATAATGTGGAAAGAGACAACAGCAGCAATTGGGGGCTTACTCAAGAGCAAGCAAACCTTACTAAGTCATGTGCTTGCTTCTTTGGCACAAAAGACTAGGTCATGCCAGTTACAACACATTCTGCAAATGCAAAAAGAAGGCCTAGCAAATGGAATTGATGTAGAACATTGTGATATAACTAGTCAGAGATGTGAATGCTACATTACTTCTAAAGCAACGAAACCTCCTTTTCCAAAGCATAGTGAACACAAATCAAAGAAGCCACCTGATTTAATCCATTCAGATATATGTGGTCCTCTACCAGTACAGTTTGGGAAAGCGTTAATATTTTGTTACATTCATAGATGATTTTTCAAGATACACAGTAGTATTTCTCCTCAGTGAGAAATCCCAGATGTTGGACCATCTTAAAGACTTTATAGCTATGGTCCAGAATAAATTTGGAAGGAAGCCACAGATCCTGCGTTCAGACAATAATCTCATAACACTCATCATGTTTTCTCTGCAATTGATGCTACCCTGCTAAGGTCCGGCTGTATACTTTGTAATAGATTCCAGGCCAAATATGTTTTTTAACACTCTCTTTTTCTGTCAAAGTTTGGATTGGATGCCTGTAGGGACAGAAGAACAAACAGAGATACTCTAATCTTTTGCAGCCTTATGGTAAGGAAAGCACAGGGTATTAGATGTCAAGGGCCATGCTGGGGTGATGGTCTTCACTGTCTTATCTGTTCCTTTGCCCAGATATCAGCATACCCGGACCCATCATCTCCGTGACTCCTGCTGAGTGGGTTTCCCTTGAAAGAAATATCACTATCTACTGTCAAAGCAACTTTCCAGTCTGGCATATCAGGACATTTTATCTTGAAAAGGAAGGAGGCCAGATATCACTGGAGCTGAAACTCCATGAGGAAAGTGCCACATTCTTTATAGGCAAAGCAAGCTGGGAGCATGGAGGAAGATATACCTGTAGATACACCTTCAGGTCAATAATTTCACAGCCCAGTGATTCTGTGGAGTTGCTGATAACAGGTAAATAGGCTTCCCTCCCAACCCCATGCTTTAGTCTTAATCTGGGGTGTCAGTCCAATTTCAGCTGCATCATCAGCTGGGTATTTAATACCAAAATATTAGGAGGCACTTTGTAATGGGCTGCTGTGTGGAGAGATGAATGGGGTGTCATCATGGGAGACAATCTGCCATATCAAAGGAAGGGATGAAGAAGCTTCCCTGTCAATGTCCTGTACTAAACTGTTGAGCTTGTTTGCATATCCTTGACCCTGGATAGTTTTGGAGATGGGAATTCATAGAACAAAGAAAAAGGGAGAGAGGATCCAACTGGAGTGGGCTGTGGGGAGAGTTTATCGACTCCACACATTCCCCTTCCTCTCCTATAGCACTTAAGGTGACTGCCTCAGAGCCAAGCTACAAGTGACAAATTACACTTGCCTGGCAAGTGAACAGACTCAGGGCCAAGCTACACATGACGAATGACACTTGAACGGCAAGTGTATTTCTCCCTGTTCACTTGCCCTCCACTCAATCCACTTGCCGTTCAAGTGTCATTCGTCATGTGTAGCTTGGCCCTCACGTGTATTCCTCCCTGTTCACTTGCCCTCCACTTGCCCTCCACTTGATCACTTGATCACTACGTGATCAAGTTACGGTATTACAGAAGTAATTGCTGTCAGCATGAAATGCTGTATGGAATAAGCCAACTGGGCTCTTTGTAAATTGTATCTGAATGGATTAATGTTTGTTGCACGGTTTATTGCTCTTGAAAAAGCACTTTGGTGCTAAACAGATGAGGCCTACAGTCTGTAGAGCATAGGCGTGACTGTTAATTGGAGGCTTTTGAATGCCCGTGGCGAGTGGAGTTCTTCATAAACGGCTTGCACAGACAAATACCATACCTTTATTGATAGAAAAGAACTTGTGGTTTGGACTTGACTCCTGCGGCTGTTCTCTGGCTATACCTACTGTATAACTGCATGAATTTAATTAGGACTCTGAGTGATTTCTAGCATTGACCAGTGTTATTCCTGAGCATTCATTACATGTATTGCTTATGTATTGTTCATTGATGTTGATTGTGATTGATTATATATATTTCTGTACATTTTGAGCACTTTTGCACTTTAAATATATATAAGAGTTTTCATAGAGTGGTTTTGCATAACCTATACTGGGAGTCCTTTTGTTCTAACCACTATATGGGGCCTGGAGTTCTCCCAGAATTACAGCTGTTTTCTAGACTACAGGGATCAGTTCCCCTGGGGTAAACGGCAGCTTTGGAAGATGAACTCTATGGTATCCTATAGATTCTAGGTGAAATCTCTCCTCGTATCTCATCCCTCCACAAATCTCCAGGAATTTCCAAGGCTGGACTCAGCAATCCTAACTGTGACCCTAATTGATTGTTAATTTGGCAGTTAATTGGTTGTTAATTTCCTAGCCAAAAAATAAAAAAAAACTGAAGCAACTTAGTAGATATTTAATTCTGAAATACTTCACACAATGAATATTCAATTCATGCAATGGAATATGAAATCAATACTAGCCATGGGGAGTAAAGGGAACCTGCACAGGCAGAGGCAGCCATACCAGTGCAGGGAAGTAGCATCAATAGGCAGCCTCGGCTTCTATGCCTTGCTTGCTTGGTCCTCCAAGGCAACTGGCTGGCTGCTGTGTGAAAGTGTATGCCATATTAGATAGATATAGAAGGTTCAACTTATGTTCCATATGCTCCTTAATGTGTGGTGATAGAACACCTAGTTTAGATGGTTTTAGAAAGTCATTAGACAAATATGTGTTCTGCTAATGCCTATTAGCCATGATGGTTCAATGGAGCCTCCATGTTCAGAGGCAGTATACCTCCGCATAGCATCTAGCTGACCACTATCTAACAGGAAGTTATACTCAATGGGCCTTTGTTCTGTTCCAGCACGGTTGTTCTGATGTTATCTTTCTTGGATGCAATGTTAATTATATCCATGATGGAAGGACTTAGAAGAGCTGAAGTGAAAAGAAAGGTTAAACTCCTCCTCCTCGCCATTGCTTCATTTTCATATATAATGATCTTCTGCTTTTCAATGATACTGAGCTTTCAAGTAGTGAGGGTATTTCAAATTTGACCACTGGCTATTATAGTAAAAACAGGGCTAGTAGCAAGTGACCTAATAGTACTTGTCAAAGGCCTTACGATTCATTGAAGGAGCAGAAGAGGCAGAAATGACAATGCTCCAATACTGCAGATTAGTTTTTGCCTTTATGTTTCAGAAGACCAGCCACTAGTATCCCATTCATGCCTGCAGGGACCAAGCTACAAGTGACAAATGACACAGGTTGGACACTTGTCAGCTTCCCTCAAGTTTTGATGGGAAATGTAGGCATCCTGGTCTTGCAGCTTGGCTCGCCGACTGCTGTCCAATGGACTTTTCAACTGTCACTTGTCCAACATTCTGCCAAGCTGCCTACATTTCCCATCAAAACTTGAGGGAAGCTGACAAGTGTCCAATCTTTGTCATTCGTCATTTGTAGTTTGACCCATAGTTTTATAGGGCTTGGATGGAACTTTTGACACCAGATGTATTCAGCTATCTTCCTTCTGCTCGCAGATCCTGATCTTCCAAGGCCCAATATCTCCCTGAGTCCTAATGCTGTGGCCGTCCTCGGAAGCAATATCACCATCCAGTGCTGGACAGAGGGTCTCAACAACACATTCAGTCTCCGTAAGGATGGAGAGCAGAGGGCATCACGATCAGCAGAGCCAGAAGGGGGCAGGGCCCTGTTCCGAATCAGCTACGTGCGCCTGGATCATGCAGGGAGCTACAGCTGCAGCTACCGACCACCCAAGCTTTTCAAGTCTTCAGAGACAAGCAGGAAGGTGGAGCTCTTGGTGTTAGGTGAGGGGTCTAAGGAAGCATCCCTCAGTCTTATAGACTTGGGAATCAGCTCAGTCTTACTGTTGCCTGAAATATGGGGAGCATTTTCCTATATAGAATATCCACAAGGAGGCCATTCTGTACCTGAGAGTAGCCACAATAGTCAGAAAGGGGGAAAGACATTCCAGCCTGTAAATACCAATCCCATACCATGGACTGTGCTCTCTGGGCACAGACCAGTGAGCTTTATGGGGGTCCTTTCCCAAAGTGGAGTGATGCTGGAAGAGCCAAAGGGGAAATGTGGCACTGAATGCAGAATAAAATCAGCTCCCTTAGAGTCTCAGCATTCATTTTGAGAAGGAGCGTGTCTGTACTCCTTAAGCCTGCAAAGGTATGCTTAAATAGATGTGGGCGATGCCGGTAAAATTTCAGCAGTCAGATGTGTGGCTGACTAACATTGCCAGTTTCTATGCAGTATGTAAAACATGCAAATTAAGACCATCTTCATAATTTGTTTTAGTTGGCACACATTAATTGGGTTTCACCATTAATGGGTAACATTATGAAAGGTCCTGAAACTTGGACTGGCAATTTGACATTTGTGATTTCAGCAGGCATTGTCCTAAGACATTGCAATAGATACAGATGCATGTCTATGGATCCAGCAACCAGCATGGGGAACCAGAGACAGAGAGATTCTGCTTGCATGAGCTCTTGTGTAATACCTAGCAAAGCCTAAACATTATAGTGCCCAGAAATTGGTGGCACAAGATCTTGTGTTAGTGGAACTACAAGTAGTGATACAATAAATGTGACTTAGAAGTCTTTTGCACTCGGTTTTTACAGCACGTTCAATACCATTTTGCATCCCATGTTTTTCTGCCTTTTACACTTCCGAGCTAGTCATGTGATGCTGCTCCGGGCTATGTTAGCTTTTCCCTGGGGTATCTGACTACGGACATATCTCGACTTTTTTTTTTGCCTCAGATTCTGACTCACGCTTGAGTCAGTGAAAGTAAGTGTAAAATGTTTGCCTCTCTCCCCCCCTTTCCTATTGCAAGTTGATTGGCCAGAGCAGATTTAACCACACCTACCCTCGTCAGCTCCCCTAATGCTTCTTTCGCCATTGGGCAGCAACCATTGCACCAAGTAGCAGCTCAGCTGTGCCCATCGCTCGCCTCCTCTGCTTCCTTCCCAGACGAGCAGAGGTGGTGCTGGCTCTGCCCCTTCCCTTCTCATCTCCCCATCTGATTTTTTTTACTGCTTCTGAAGGGTAGTATCGTTAAGGTGTCAAGCACTTTAAAACAGAATTGTGGGCATTTAACAGTCGTGGAGATGGAATCTTTACCCAACACAAACCTAAGAATCTTCACTGGTTGCAGAGAACAGTAAAAAAGGCGGGAGGGGGGGAGGGGGAAGGAAGATCATTCGGTGAATAGTAGGCAGTGGAGGGATGAAAGGATTGGTGTTAATCTCAGTGCAGCTGCTCTTGTGCTCTTGTGTAAGTAAAAAGACTCAAACTTTCAACAGTTAGGGTTCGAAATAGCAGCACAGAGAGTGGAGATTCTTAGTCTTACCACGCATGCTCAAACTTAAAAAAAAAAAGTGACGTGTATTCAGTAGCCCACAAAGCTCGCAGTAGAACAAATGACTAGAGATGGGCACAAACCGCACTACGAACTTCAAAAACCCACGAAAATGGCGATGGCACGATTGCGATCCGGCGGTTCGCTATCGGCCATGGCCAACGAACCAGCGGTTGGCAAAAGCCTGGTTTGGTGTGTTTGGCCGTGGTTCGGGAAGGCAGACACTCAGGCTCCAACAATCAATTCCCCTGGCAACGGAGCCAGGGGAATGCCTGAACTCTGTCTGCGCTCCTTCTGTCGCCCTGGAAACCCGAATGGAAGCCCAGCTTACCTTGATTGGCAGGTCTTCCTTCCAACCACGGAGCTGCAAAGCGGTTACAAGTTGGGAGAAGACACCCAGGGGAGGGAGGGGGAAGGGGGTGTCCTGTAGCCACAGGCACGCCAATCTCATCCCTGCAAATCCTGATAGGCAGCTCTGATGGCCAAACACAGACCTCCTGCGTTGTTCAATGGGACCTGTGCTTATAAATAGCCATGGGCTCCCAGGCTGGGTTTCACTTTCAGCGAGCAGTGGAGTGGGACAGAGCTCTTGCTTGCCACTTGCTAGCCTTTGGGGAGAAAGACTAATTCAGCTTGGATTTGGGGGATAGGGATCTATCTCCACTGGTTCCAGGGCTGCTGCCTGGCTCTGGGCCAAGCTCAGTGGGCACCTTGGCTGAGGGCTCACATTGATTTTTGATCAGTGCCTGATCTGTTCACGTCTGTGGGAGTGGTGGGCTAGGGCTCTAGTCCCTCCCTCCCTCTGGTGCCAGGGCTGCTGCCAGGCCCTGGGGCCAAGCTCGGTGGGTACCTCGGCTGAGGGCTCACATTAGTGCCTGATCTGTTCAGGTCTGTGGGAGTGGTGGGTTAGGGCTCTAGTCCCTCCCTCCCTCTGGTGCCAGGGCTGCTGCCAGGCCCTGGGGCCAAACTTGGTGGGTACCTCGGCTGAGGGTTCACAGTGTTATCTCCGTTCTTCTTCTCAATTGTTTTTTGCTGGCATGATGAGGCTTCAGGTGGGGGACAAGAGTGGTCGTGGGGGGAAGTGCAGAGATTGTCCCGGTTGCAGCACGGGAAGCAGTGCTGTGCAGGACTCTGGAGCAGCAGAGACTCCCGCTCCCCCAAAACCACCAGTTGTGGCTGTGGAGGAGGCCAAAGAGGTCTTGCCGGCGGTGGAAGAGGAACTCCTGAAAATTTTGGGGGAGGAGGAGGCTGAGGGATCCTTGGAGGAATGGTTGGGGTTCGAGGAAACATCCAGCCCATCCCCATCCCAAACTACTGGTGGTGCTGTCCCTGTCTGCAGTCCACCCATCACTCCTTCTTCCATTGCCAGCTCCATGGCACATCCAGCAGCAACCCTTCATCCTCCCTCCCCTGGAACCATTAGTGGTCCACGGTTCAACCTCAATGTTTGGAGGCACTTTCGGTCCCTTCCTACTGACCCCCGCGTGGTGCAGTGCTGTGTGTGTGAGGACCTGGTGCGCAGGGGCAATGACCCGAAGCACCTGTCATTGACGGCCCAGACTCGTCACTTGAAGAGGCACCACCCGAGCCTGTGGTCTCCGTCCTCGGCCAGCGTAACATCCATCAGGGGGAGACCGAGGGCCACCAGCTCGTCTGATCCAGGATCAATGGGAGGGTCTCCGGAATGCACCCCGAGCAAGAAGCCTTGCCTCGAGGGTGTGACTGGTGGGAGCAGAAGGGTCAGGCAGGCTGCCCTGGGGGAAGTTGTTCCATCGGTGTCGGAGGTGGCTCCGCTGAAAAGGGTGAGGTCAAGGGCTCAGGAGGTGGGCGTTCATGTGGTGGCTCAGACGATTGCCCTGCCAGGCTTCCCCCTATTGGTCATGGAGGGCGTGGGCTTCCAACTGCTGCTCCAGCACTTTGCCCCATGGTTCACCATGCCATCACAGCGCACTGTTGGGCATTGAGTCGTGCCCGCCCTGTATGAGGCAGTGCAAGACATGGTGCGCAGAGACCTGTCGGCTGCCCAAGGCAGAACAGTGCCCTTCATGGCTGACCTGTGGAGTGGCTGCCATCACGGGTACCTTGCCATCACCGCCCACTGGTGGCAACCAGAGGACCTCCGCCTCCCCAGGCCAAGATCTGTCAGCCGTAAAAAGGTGCCCAGCTTGACACTGGGCTACAGGGCAGTTCTTCTTCAGGCCCGGGGGATGGACACTGGGAAGAACATCGCCGCCACCGTCAAGGCAGCTCTGAGGGAGTGGACGTCCGAGGTGGAAGGGTTTGTCCGTTGCTTCATGGTCACGGATGCGGGAGCCAACATGTTGGCAGCCCTGAAAGAGGCATCCCTCCTGGGCCTGGTGTGTATGGTGCACAAGCTGCACCTCGTGATGTGGGACATGCTTGGGCTGGGGAGCAAGCTGAGGGACAGCTGGGACGAGGGAACCTTGCGGACGCACAATCTGCTGGACAGCTGCCATCGCATCGCTTCCCACTTCTCCTGCAGCATAAACTCTTCCCGCAAGCTGATCCAGAGGCAGGGGGAGGCAGGGGACCCCGAGCACCAACTCTTCCAGGACCTGCCCACCCACTGGAACTCCACCTATGACATCGTATGTCGTCTGGTGGAGCAGAAGGGCGCATTGCAAGACAACCTGTCCTCTTCGGATGTGCTGAGGAGGGGAGAGGAATTGAGCCTCAGCTCCATGGACTGGAGAGTCCTTGCCCAGATGTCCCGGATCCTGAAACCCTTCAAGGATGCTACTGATCTCTTGTGCTCCTACCAGCCCAGCCTGGGTCAGGTTCTCCCTCTGATCCACGGCCTAGACCAGTTTCTGGCCCAGGAGCTCCAGCAAGGGCAAGAGCTGCTCCCCAGGGTCCGGGACTTTGTCTGGAGGATCCAGGCCTGCATTGCTGAACGCCTGCATCCTCTATGCTGCGAGGCACCGTACCAACTGGCCTCCCTCTGTGATCCCTGCATCAAGGGCAGCATCGCCATGCAGGCAGGTCAGATGCAGCACTGGAAAAAGGAGCTCTGCAGAGCACTGCTCCATTTCCAGAGACAGAGGGCAGGAGAGAAGGAACCGGGCAGCGGCAAGGGGCAGGCGGTGGAGGAGGAGGAGGGGGAGGGGGAGGAGGTTGGAAGAGAGCCACACTAGGGAAGAGCCACCCCAATGGACACATTCGATCTCTGGGCCTCGTCTGTGGGCTGCGTGGTTGGCCTCTGCACAGCGGGCACGTCCCTCTCAGTGGAGTACTCAGCGGGGGCCATGGTGTGTGAGTACCTTTCTGAGCCCACCGAGCCGCACCATGCCAACCCGTTGCAGTATTGGGCGAGGAAATCTGGCTGATGTCCGGACCTGTCCATCGTGGCAACAAAAATCCTGTCCTGCCCTCCCACCAGCGTGCAGAGCGAGCAGGTGTTCTCCCACGTGGGAGACCTCCTCCGTCCCCGCCGCGCACGTCTGCACCCAGACCTGGTGGACATGTTGGCGTTCATCAAGGTGAACCTCAACCTACTGAGGCACCTTCTCGTGGACCTGGACCTACCTGGGCTCTGAGCCACCCTGGGGTTGTAGCCGGCCCAGCTCGTCCACAGCGGGCTCAAACCTCCCTCAGTTCTTGGGGCTGCTTCCATGGCTGGTGACCCTTTGCCCTCCTCTCCCAGACAAGTTCCCATTCCCTCTTCACACCTCTCTCTCTCTGGATCTGCTCAGATGCCTCCCAACCTCTCCTGTCTTTCCCAACCCGTCCTTTCCACAACGGCAGGAAGGTGTGGTGCTGCCAGTTGATGCCGCTTTTGGGCACGAGGAACAGCTCTGCTGCTGTTGCCGATGTGAGAGTTGCACCGTACGGTACCCCCCCTTCCATGGCACCTGGTGTCTCCACTGAGCGGGGGGGAATGGGTCCCTCCCACCCTTTCCACGAAGGCAGGAAGTTGGGTGCTGTCTCCTGCCACCGCTTTGGATCCCAAGGGGCAGCTCAGAAGCTTTTGCTGAGCTTGACAGGTTTGAGCTGCACAGTGCACCCCTATCCATGTGTACCTGCTGTCCTCTCTGTGCATGGGGGGAATGGGACCCACAACCAGTCACGTGTCCTTTCTGCGAAGGCAGGAAGGTGGTTGAGGTATGCCGCTGCTGCTTTTGGGCACGAGGGGCAGCTCAGGAGCTGTTGCTTGTGTTAGTGTGGTGCCGCACGGTACCCTCCCTTTCCGTGGTCACCTACTGCCCCCTCTGAGCAGGGGGGAATGGGTCCCTCGCACTCACACCCTTTCCGTGAAGGCCAGACAGTGGGTGCTGTATGATGCTTCAGCTTTGGGCCACGAGGGACAGATCAACTGCTGTTGCGCATTAAATTGCACATCACGGTGGCCCCTGCCAACAGCAGTGGCGGTCCCCTCTGGGCAGGGGTGAATGGGTTATGCCGCCATGAGCAGTCACGTCCTTTCCGCAAAGGCAGGAAGGTGAGTGATGTTGGCGACAGCCTCCACTGTGACACAGGGGGAGCGGACAAGCCTCTGCCACAACAGTCTGCACACTCCTTCAGGGTGGATGTGGAATCCCTCCGTCCCGGTCCTGCTGCGCAATGCGGCCTTCCTCTCCCACACAAGTACACAGTCCCTCTTCTCACCTCGCCCTCTGCGGAACACTGAGTCCCCTTCCAACGACCTCTCTGGTCCTGTCCTATTCCATCCTTTCCACAAAGGCAAGAAGGTGGTTGATGCTGGCTGCTGCTGCAGAGTTCCTCAGTAGGATCCTCGGAGGAGGTCTTGCGGCTGTTAGGATCTTCCGACTTCACAGACCCTCTTTCGACCTGTCCCTCTCTGGAGCACTCCGACCCCTCCAAATGACATCTCCTCTCTGTCCCATCCTTTCTGGCAAGGCAGGAAGGTGGGTGCTGTCGGCTGCCACCACAGAGTAGCTCAGTGGGAGCTTCGGAGGAGGCCTCGCTGCTGTTGGTGGATCTTCCCACTTCCCCTCCAAAAGACATCTCCTCTCCCTCCCGTCCTTTCTGGCAAGGCAGGAAGGTGGGTACTGTCGGCTGCTGCCGCACTGTTCCTCAGTGGGACCCTTGGGTGAAGACCCTCGCTTGCTGGGGATCAGGCCCCCATCCGAATGACATGTCCTCTCCCACCCACGTGGGAATACCAGCGAGCTCCTCTTTGGCCTGTCGGGCGGGCACATGGGGGGTGCCGCCGGCGAGCGGCCAGACCTCCCGCCCCCTAAAGGGGAGGTGGCTCATCATCACCTCCCCATGCCCGCCACCCACCTTCTGTATACTGGGCCAACATCAACTGGTGGCTGTAATTGTGTCGAGTGGGAGTTTCCTGGGGGCCTTGGATTGGAGATGGTATAACTCCAAGATTCCTTTTGCAATGTTGTCCAAACTTGGGTGATAGCTGTAGGGGAGAGCCTGCAAAAGACTCCCCGGGAATATGGGCTCTGTAAGTGCCCCGGGGGCCGTTCGGCTCCCAACGAACCGCAAACCGTGAACCGGTTCAGTAATGGGAAATGTTCGTTGCAGTTCATGATCTCGGGATCGTCATCGGCACCGAACCACGAACCTCTGGTTCATTAAATTTTTTTGGTTCGCGCCCATGTCTACAAGTGACTATAAAATGCAGCAGAGAACGTGAGACCGAATCAGGAGCAGAGAGTGTAAAAAGGGGTGGTTCCAAGCTGGTGTGAAGGCTATAGGGCTGGCTGCTCAGATCCATTGCTTTTAAACTTGAGTGCGAAAGGGCTCTTAGTGCATGGTCTTTTTATGCATTTCAGAGGTACCTTTCACACTCGTACTTTACAGTGTTTCTGCATGTGTTTTGCGTCCCATGTTTGCAGAGGTTTCACACTTGTAATGCAGCCCTGTTCTTAGTCCGTGGTATCCCCGATTTCCCCCCCTGTGGACATACTGTGATGTTATTTTGAACCTGCTGCTGACTCACTGCTGGCCTGATTAATGCCAGTGTGAATACTTTTGTCCTCTTTTTGCTTCTCCCCCTTCTCCTTTTCCTTGGGAGCTGATTGGTCTGTGTGGATCTGACCACACCCACTCTCCTCAGCTCCCCAACCACTTTGCCTGCTCCCTTTTTTTTTTTTAATGTTTCAGCATTTGGTGGCAGTGTGGTAAAGCGTCCTCAGCCTGCCCGGCTGGCAGGCAGCAGGAAGCCGGGCACCCATCTGGCCTGGCCTGGCCCGAGTGGGGAAAGCAGAGTGCAGAGCAGGAGGGAGGCGGGCAGGGCTGAGGTTGCGGGGTGCAAGTGCACATGCTCACACCCTGTGCCCGGCGCCTCCATCCGAGCGATACCCCTGAAGAACTTGGGCTTGGCTTAGCAGACAGCCCTGGTTGCGGGGGGAGGGCTTCAGCTGTGCAGCATGCAAGGCACTCAGTACGCAGTCTGGGGCTGAGCTGACTTTAATCTTCGCTCAGCTGCCTCTTGCCCTTGCCAAGTTTTGGTGAGTTTGTGAACCAGGGATTATCTGCAGCCCTTAGCAAAGGAGGGCAGAAGGCTGGGAATGAGCAAGGGGCACGGAGGACTCTCCCTCCAGCAAGACCTCCACTCAGCCTCTCCTCTCTTCTGGCTCCCATCCTTGCACCCCCCCTCTGCCCCTGCATCCTGCTGCCACATCTTCCTCTTAAGTTTCCTCATCATATTTGAGTTGTTTGCTTCTCTACACCACCCTCTCCTTTTCCTTGAGCTGATTCATCTGTGTAGATCTAATAAAACCCACCCTCCTCAGCACCCCATCCGCTTTTTCTGTATTTTTTTTTTGTATTTCTAAAGGACAGTAATGTTTCAGCATTGTGCATTTTTTTAAATGAATGGATAGGAAGCAACGCTCTTACGTTACTGCTGTTTGGGAAAAAGATGTCATGGGAAATCACTACCAGTCAATATGCTATCTGGCTCCACAAAGAACCACTTCTGTTCATTTGAATGTTTGGACACGTTTCCCTTTTGATTTTTAATGCTCAATATGCATGATAACGATGGCCTTAAAAATGGTGTTCGAACAAACATGGGGAGTCTTTCTCTAAAAAGATCGTCACACCCCTCCCATTCAGGGTTCACGTGATCGCGTGAGACCAATGGTGGCCAGAAAATTGGCTGGATGGGGACAAACAGCTCTTAACACCCCTTGGTGCTATTTTCAAATGTGAAAAGTTAGAATGCGAAAATGGTCGCACAGAGATGCAGTACTGATGTGCATAGGGAGGGGTGAGGTTTCAAGTGGTAATGTCACAATGTTACAACGTATGCGCAAACCTTTTTTTAAAAAAAGGGTGATGTGAATTCCAAAGCCCACAAAGCCTGCAACAAAACTGGGGCTTCGAAGCGAGTGTGAAACAAAATGCAGGACACCAATTTGAAACTTCTCAGATAATGTGAAACACACAGGTGCCAAGCCGAATCTGTTGTGATTGTGGCGATGCTTCGGAAATGGTGTGTTAACCCATGAGTACGAAATGTACCAGAGTGTGCACAAGCTCTAGTGCAACATATTGTTTGGCACTGGATTCCACCCAAGATTTAGAACCTTCTTTTATAAAATGAAAGCTGAGGTCCTCAGTGTCAGTTTCTCTTCCATGTATCTTCGCAAAAATATCCACACCAGATCAGGCAAAGACAGATTCAGTAAACAGATTTTTAAAATTCAGGAATCACAGTACTACCAACTAACGTAAGACAATTGCAGAGAATGACTGTTTAACTGTAACAATGCTGACTGTATACTCCTTGCCCCTCCCTTTTCCTATGGAACGGAACTCTTGGCTTTGACAGCCTTTCAACGCTAAGAAACTAAACTGTAACTATATAACTTCCCTACCTTCTATAACTGACAGGCTAACTCCTGTCAGACATTAAACTGCAACTATGTAACTTCTGCCTCCTATGCCAGACAGGTTAACCCCTGTCTGACATTCTGCCCTGCTTATTTTCAACTCCCCCTCGGTTTATCTGGATATCGTTTGTGAAACTCCTTAACTAATTTGGAGCTTTAACATCTTCCGCTATGACCCACTCTTGGTGACTTTGATTAAAATGATTCCACCGAATAAGGTATAATAGTTACCCTCGTTTGCGTTTTGAATCCAGAATAGATTCTACTTCATGATGTGTTTGGCCGTTCACCATCAGGGGGCGGGGGGAGTCCGTGGCTCTGGGTGCCACTGGTCCGGATCTGGTGCCCTTTTTAGGAGGCTGCAATGGAAAATGGGGTGGACGCTCTTTAAATTCTTTGGCAGTTTTAATCTTATTGTTACTCCATTAATGACTTCTATTATTTCAAATGGACCTACAAACTTCCAACCTAATATTTTACTAGACTGTTCTCCCCGTAAGTTCTTTGTAGATATAAACACCCGTCCTCCTACTTTTAAGTCCCATTGAGGCGCGCGCTTCTTGTCTGCTTGGGCCTTGTAATCCTCTTTTACTTTTCTCAGGGTCTGTGAAATTAGGTCCCACTGTTCTACAATTCCCTTTCACCAATTGTGGAGTTCAGTTTTCTCCTTTCCTCCTTTCTCTGGATGAGTGTCTCTAAAATGGCATTGCCTTGCCCTTAAACCCTTGCTCCAGCAGTATTAAGACACATATATACAACAGATTGACCTTCAAAAGGAGGACAAACTATACTTGTAACAGCATTACAGCCTTTAAGACCAGAGGATTTAGAAGACTATAACTCTGCTTAGGTTTGCGCTAAAAGGGTTCTTCTTACATAAACAAGGAGAGAAGACCCCATTACTCTTTGTAGAGAGAGGTCTTTGGATGTATGGTGGAGATTTTCATTTAACAAAAGGCAATAGAAATATAAATCGTCAGGTAGACGCAGCTCCTGCCATAAACACTATTTCGTCTCATAATCCTGTGTACCCTTGAAATGGCTAATGTTTCCGTTTCAGATGTATATTTTGCCTGGAACAGGGTCCTGCCTAGCCAGGATGGGTCTTCTTGAACCTGTTTGTGAGGACATGACATGGTCTGAACGGTCCAGGAACCCATATTCAGGTTTGGATGGATTCTATGCTTTCAGAGAATGTCCTTCTCCTGACAATCTTATGCACACATCTTCATGGATTTCAGTTGCGTTTTTCAGTGCTGTGAGAATTCTTTTGAGATTCCGTATAGTTAACCTGGGCCCTTTTCACACTGCTTACTGGGACTCGCAACAACGCAGAACATTGCGCTACAAATGCTGAAAATCGCATTTTTTCGCATGAGATTTGTGCGACATCGCACGAGATTTGCGCGATGTCGCACAAATCTCGTGTGAGAAAACACGATTTTCCGCGTTTGTAGCACGATGTTCCGCGTCGTTGCAAGTCCCGGTAAGCAGTGTGAAAAGGGCCCTGGATTGGAGAAGCCAGTTCCTTTTCAAAGTATATAATTTTGCTGAAGTAACACCCGCCCTCTCTGTCTCTCTCTCTCTCACACACACACACACCCTTGAATTGTAGGGAGTCTCCAATACAGGTTCAATTCTCTCATGCAATGACAAAAAGTATGCAGCTATGGTAAGAAATGCCTCTGTATTCTTCTGTCGAGAGAGAACATAAGGCTTTACAGGAGAGGTGGTAGGCACATCATCTGACATGATCCATTTCCCTCTTATCTGACTATGGACTGAGCCTAGCATTGAGGCGGTATTTGGCATCTGACTTCCTGTTTCCTTTCCTCCACAGATCCCAGCATCCCCAGGCCTACCATCTCTGTCAGCCCCAGTCGGTTGGTTGCCCATGGGGGGCAAGTCAAAATCTCTTGTGAAATTGAAGACGGGCCTGCAAAATTCTATCTACATGAGGCTGGTGACCCAACACTGAAGTGGCCCATGAAGAGTAACTGGGATGTGGGTGAACTTTCCTTTATCAACATCAGTTGGGACCACCAAGGGAACTATAGCTGCAGCTATGCATGTTCTAAAACACCTTTTCTGTTATCAACACACAGTGACTCCCTGGAACTACTGGTATCAGGTGTGGTATCTGGTATTTACCCAGTTTTCTCTGTTGTTTAATCTCGTGATTAAGAAAAGAGTCTAGAGGTTTGTCCTGTGCTATGTTCAGACCATTATTTGTTGAAGATACAGGTGGCTACAGCATGTATGCCCTGGAGTGGTGGTGGATCTGTTAAAATGCTCCACATGCAGGGATTGGTGGGCCACATGGAAAGATGGTGTATAAATGTTTTAATAAAGAAACAAACCTTGTCCAGGTGTTCCTTTTTAGAGAGAAAAGTGACAGGGTTTCATGCTGTATGTCCACATCTATGAGGTCAGTTCCCCTCCTAGGAGTTTTCTCTGCCTGGTGCTGTGCCAAGATGCCCCTGGTCTAGCTGAAATCCAGTCCCTCATCCTCTATCCTGCCTAGTCACAGGGTGTTGTGGTATTGTCTAGGGTTGTGCATAGGTTTATCATGTAGTGAGAACCAATGCTCATGGTAATACAAACCAAACTAAACACCTGTCTCCTTTCCCTCCCTGTACAGATCCCAATGATCTCGTCTCAGAGTCTGCCGCCTATGCACGCTTTGCCATCGGAGGTCTGGTGCTTCTTCTGCTTGCGTATATCATAATTGCAGACCATCACCTCTGGAAGGAACACCATGAGGCCCAACTCTCTCCCATTCCAGCTCTCTGTCACTTTCCTGTCAAATCCAGGAATGAACCCAAGTTAGTTTCCTAAAGATCAGCAAGGAGTCACAGCTTAATGGTACACCACATTTTTTGTCTATGTAGAAAATCCCAGGTGGAGTTTCCTTCTCGGGCATCTTTCTGGAAGGCATCTCACTGTTTGTTGTATTTGGAAGGTGCTTGGCATGAGTCTTCAGAGAACAGAAGTCCCTTTCTTCTATACGTTGTCTTTCCATTCCACCTTCCCCTAATCCTCACCAAATTTCTTCTCTGAATTAAAAAAATACTTTTATGCGCTGTTTACCCTCATCACCCACCAGTGTTTTTGATAGGGTTGCAAACTCCCAGTTGGGAAATTCATGGAAATTGAATGGTGGAGACTGGGAAGGTGATGTTGGGGAGGACTTCAGCAGGGCATAATGCGATAGAGTCCACCCTACAAAGCAGCCATTTCCTCCAGGGGAACAAGTCTCTAGTTTGAAGAACAGTTGCAATTCCAGGAGCTCTCCGGGCCCCACTTGGAGATTCCCAGTCCTAGTTATTGTGTACTGCTAAGTCAGCATTACGTATCATATCTATATTATATATATTGTGTTGGTGCAGCACCTGGGGTCACCCCATCCCTAGTGGTCACCTAGTCAACTTAGCAAGAGCCACCAACTGGGTAGTGACCAGGAACACATCAAATTCTGTAGGCAGTTAAGGAAGTTGGGAGGAGCTCCCGAGAAGCAGGCATATCAAGCACGGCTCCAGCCAGCTGCAGTTGTTGGAGGCCATTGACTGACTCAAGGAGAGGTGTTGGAGCAGTATCTGGGGATTGCAGACTGCTCTTTACCTGGGGGTGGGGTGGGGGGTGGCCTGGAGATCTCCAGAGAGGACCGATGGCAAGAAGAAGAGAGGAAGAAGAAAGGGGCAGGCTGGAAGGACAGACCTATGCAGTTAGCCTAAGGAGCAGACTTTAGAAACAACAGGGTATAAAAGGCTGCTTTTCTTCATGACGGTATTGGAAGGCAGAGGTTAAAGTGACACCTCTGGGGCAGAGAAGAGTCTAGGAGCATGGAGAATGTGAGGGCAGCAGCCATGAACATATAGGAGCAACGTGTCAAATAGTACAAATGAATTTGCAGTGATCTGAAACCAGAATTGAATATTTTTTAAAAGATGCAAATCCCTGCTCCGTTCCCCACACCATTCCAAGCAGTCTCGTGCATTCCCTCCTCACAAGAGATCTCCTCCTTGCTTCCTCTGGGATCTTCAATGTGTTTTCCCTGGTGCTCCCCCAAGAACCCAATCTTTTGGGATCAGCATTGGGCTGACTTTGCCTACCACAGAACAGTGGAAAATACAAAAGCAACACAGCATCTAAAGACAATTAAATACAAAATCTATTGTGTGAAATCAGTGAGTAATAAATGCTTAGCTAAATTTTAATTATAATCCATAGATATTAAATATAATCTATAAATTGACCAGTAATCTAATAACTCAGTAAATACTATTTACAAACCCTTATGTAATTTATAAACTCCAGAAAAAACTCCAATCCCTTCACCATATACTAATGAAATACATCAAAAGACAGTCTCTAATTATAATAAACAACCACTCCATCAAGGAAAATCAGCTGTTTCAAACAATAAGACTTGCTTTCTAGGCAATGTTCACAGTTTACATATGAAGGTTCATTTCCACAAGTCAAAGCTCTGTTTGTGTTACTGTTATCAGCTGCAGACAGTCAAAGCAATACTAGTGTCGAGTAGAAGTTTGCAGCTTGCATGTGCTATTTGATCTTGACTGACGAAATTCCTAGGTAAAATTAATCCCTTTTCACATTCTTTGTCAGAGTATGCATATCTATGCAAGAAGGTTATTAGAATATAAAAGACACCAAATTGCAAACAAAGGCTCCACTATGAACTTTTGCATTGTGTGATGAAAACAGATATTTTGCATTCACTTACAGCTTAGACGCCACACACAACTACAAGTGGATGTCATGTCGGCTGCCCAGAGCCCCTTAAAGGAAAAGTGCGGCAAAAACGCTCTAGATAGATGGATGTGCTATGGTTGAACACATTACTTTTCAGCAATGGTACCAGCCACCTGGAAAAAGGTTCCTGAAAAACATTAAGGAGGTCCCAAATCTGGCCTGCTTTTGGTGGCATGGTGAATCCTTTCTGTTGAATGGGCATTTGATGGAGGCTGGGGTCTTTCCCCCCTTCTGTTTGAAGAGTACTGTGTAGGTGGCTTGTTTGCATTTCAGTTTTTAATGGTTCTGTACATTGCAGGGCTAGCACTTTTTTTGTTAACTGCCTTGAGCCACTGTGGATGGTGGAAAAATTTGGAGGGTATCAGTATTTTAATAAATAACCTATATGGATAGTTAATTGGACCTGGTTGCCAGCATTGTCTGTCTCAGTATTTCCAAGAGTTGTATTAAAAACTAAGATAGCTGGCCCTGGAAACTATAAAAAGGTATCCTTAGTTGAGCCTTTGCAGAGTAGCGTCAATAGCAGAGAAAAATGTGATGGGTTATGGAGTGTTCTGGCAGGTGTGATTGTGAGAGAGAAAATAACAAACTTTCACTAAGCTTAGGTTTAAAAAAGAAATAAGAGTTCCTTATTATAGGAGCTCCATACTCTAATAGAAAAGTGGAGAGATAGATTCCTATCTATTTATCTAGTCTAAGGATGGACATGGATTTCAGGACAAGTACTGCATCCATTGTGGAAGATGAAGAGAAGGGAGACAAAGCCAGGAAGAAAAGGATGTCAGAAGCAGGAAGTCCTGAGATTAGCAATCTACACATCAACGGATAGTTCAGGGCACTAAGAAGTAAACAGATGCCCTGAGTGCCCTATTTTTCTAACTTTTTAGTTTGTCCATCTCTAAACCCTGAGGAAAGGGAGAGCACCAACTTCTCCTCTTCTAACAAGCTGAAAAGCAATGAGGTATTCCTGATCTCAGGCTGCCAAGTGATATTTTGGGTCGTTGAATTGGCAGGATTTTTTATGTGATACTTCCACTTCCAGCAGGCTAAGTGACTTATGACTTGTGCTAAGAGGTTTAGTTCCCCAGCTCCATTTCCCCTGAGAATCTATAGCAACGAAGAAAATACCCACTTTTTGATGTTCACCTCTGGCAATATTCATGCTGAGGCCATCCTTCTTCAGACAGAAGTTCAGCTGCAACAAGAAAGAACTTGTCATGTATGCACACATCTATGCCATTATTGTATTTTGTATTATGTCCTGATCTTATGCCATGCTCTTGCTGTTATAATTTGCACTGTGTTCACATACTAAGCTCATGCCAATGTTAGCCATTATAAAACCAAAAGTGCCTTGCTTCCTAATGACGATTTCCACAGGACAAGTAACCAGCCTGTTATCTCTAGAAATATGTGCTTCTACTGATTGTTGACCTTGCAGCTGCAAACAGAAATGTAACTGTTTCACAGGGGAGAGGGAGAGACTCTGCTTTCTCTGTAATCTTGTATAGACTAAGCTATTGTGTTCCCACGTAACTTCTTAGGTTTTCGCGCCTAAATGCAAACTGCCCAAGGAGAGGGGGGAATAATGCTCCCTATATCAATAGTACTTTTGCCTGTATAATCATTCCTGCCAGTTCCCATCTATGGATGTACACATGAACTGAATGGATCTCTGAATAAAAGTCTTTCAACCAATGCACTGGAGTGCTTGCTGTGAGGGGCTTGGGGATCTATCTGCCATGGACTGCCGTCCCTGGAACTGACAGAACTGTGACTACAGTTGGAGGCATTTCCTCCCAGCAGATCTCTTCAAGCAGGACTCACAATCCCACAGGGGCTATACTGCTTATCACTGTAGTGCTTAAAGATGATCCAATAAATCAAGAGCCAAACAACTGCAATCTTAATCACCAAAACACCCTCAGAGCCAACCCCCCCCCCTTTTCTGACTGGCCAAACTGCAACTGATAATAGTTTAACGATGACACCCTTCCTATCCCTTCTGAGAGATTCCATTGCAGCTCCTTCACAACAACTACATGTGGCCATCTCTGAGTTGCTTCAGAAAGGGGCCACACAGAGGTTACCTCAGGGGGGAATCTCCTCATGATTTCTACTCAAAATATTTCCTCATAGACAAGAAGAATTGTCTATAGGTTAGGCCCATTCTTGATCTATGCCAACTAAATACCTTCATTAAAGTTGAAAAGTTTCATATGTTGACGTTATCCAATGCAATTCAATTTCTACAACCTTGTTCTTGGTTTGCTGTTATAGACCTCAAATATACTTACTTCCATAACGCTATACACCCTAACTATAGAAAATACTTAAGGTTTCGTTATGACACTGAGACTGTCCAGTATGCTGCTCTTCCATTGGATTAGCTTCAGCCCTCTGAGTCTTCACCTAATGCATGGCTATCATTGTAGCATTCCTTAGATCACAGGGATGCTCTATCTATCCTTACCTTGACGATTGGCTATTGGTTCCCCAGTCTAGAGAATCACTTGGTAAGCACAATGATTTCTCTATTCACACTATTTCTAACCTTGGTTTAGTGATTAATTGGAACAAGTCTTCCCTCAGACTCACTCAGAGTTATCCAGTTTATAGGAGCTACCCTTGATGTGACAGTGGGAAGGAGTTTTCTACCAGCAGATAGGATTGCATCGCTGCAGTCACTTGTGAGACAGTTCCAAGCTAAGTGCTTTCAATTGACCAGATCTATCCAGACCATGGCTTCCATGACTAGCATAGTTCCTTTTGCATGTCTCTTTATGAGACCATTTAAGAATTGGTTTCTCAAACAGTTCGACCTGTTCAGAGACTCTCAGTTATGCCACCTTTCCATCCCGATGTCTTTTCTAAGATCCTCACACTGGTGGTCCCTTTCTGAAAACCTACTTAGGGGAGTTCCCTTTGGAATTCAAACCCTGGATGTTTCTATCACCACGGATGCTTCCCTTCTAAGTTGGTTGGTACACTGTGGTGAATTCTCAGTCCAAGATACTTGGTCCCCAGACTACACATGCTAAGAGCAATCTGTTACTCCCTTGCTTCTTTTGCACGTCTCTTATGCAAAAAAAGAGTTCAGGTACAAATGGACACCACCACTGTTCTTTACTACCTGAACAAGCAAGGGGGAATGGCATCACTGACCCTGTGGAAAGAGGCTTCAAGGCTATGGCTGTGGCCCATTCAGAACAACACCCTTCCTTATGCAATACATATACCGTGCACTACAAACATCAAAGCAGACTCATTAAGCAGACTGTTCAGACCCCATCACGAATGGTCAATCAGCAGTGACTATATATATCCTATTTTTCATATTTGGGGTTTCCCAGAAGTTGACCTCCTGTGAGCCTGAAAGCCTATGAGATGGCAGTGAAGGTGACTAAGAAGGAGTTCTATGCCGCTTCCATTGCATCTGCAAGCTCATACCTGGCGCAATTATTTATAATAGTTTGGTCCTTGGTCTCCCTTTCACAGGGAGATTGCCAAACTGTGAATCTGACTATTATCTGTGAGGCTTTTGGGAGCTAATTTGCAGGTAAGATCCTGTCTCTCCACTGCAATCTGCCAACCACGGTTGATACAGTAATGAAACTGGAGGCCCCTTGGCCATCTTCTGGTTCTGTATTAGATCAATTCAGTCTACTCTCCCAGGATGAGGTTGACAGGATCCTGCGGGCAGTGAGACCCACCACCTTCCCCTTGGTCCCCTGCCCGTCACGGCTGGTGAAGACCAGTGCTGACGGGCTTCGGGCTCCATTGGAGGCCATTGTTAATCTCTCCTCAAGCTCCAGGTTTTTTCCTGGAGCATTAAAGCAAGTGGTGGTGCATCCTCTCTTGAAAAAAACATCTTTGAACCCCACTGACCAGGTCAATTACTGCCCAGTCTCAAACTTCCCATTTCTGGGCATGGTGATTGAGTGGGCAGTGGTGGAACAACTACAGGCATTCCTGAAGGATTCTTCTGTCCTGGATCCATTCCAGTCTGACTTCCACCTGCTCTGAGAGCCAAGTTACAAGTGACGAATGACACTTGCCTGGCAAGTGAACAGACTCACGTGTATTCCTCCCTGTTCGTTTGCCATTCACTTGCGCTCCACTTGATCAAGTGAATGGCAAGTGAACAGAGAGGAATACACGTGAGGGCCAAGCTACAAGTAACGAATGACGCTTGAATGGCAAGTGTATTTCTCCCTGTTCACTTGCCTTCCACTCAATCCACTTGCTGTTCAAGTGTAATTCGTCACTTGTAGCTTGGCTCTAAGTCTGCTTGCGGGGAGAGTGGAATATAAATCAAATCAAATAAAAATCAAATCAAATAAAAATTGCCACCTCGAGCAGCACCAAGGCCAGTACATTCTGGTCCCTGATGGGCTTAAATCCCAATGCCCTGGGAGATGCATTTCAAATCCTTTGGGACAGGAATTTTCTGTGTCTTTCCCTCAATGCCGCTGCTATCAAGGATCCTCTGCAGGATCAGACATTACTGTACACACTGCATTCTTATTGCCCCTTTCTGGCTCAACCATGATTGGTTCCCTTTGCTATGGCATATGGCCAGAGGATGATTCCACCACTTGCCACAAGTACCAGAACTTCTAAGAAGGGGCCAAGTCCTCCATCATGACATAGCCTCTCTGAAGCTCATGGCATGACTATTGTTCCCAATCCTTCTCCTTCTCTAAGGATGTAGCTCAAATTCTCTTGAATGCTTGTAAACACTTGACCAGGTCTTCCTATGACCATAAGTGAAATGGTTTTGTCAAATGGGTATTTAATGTAGGTTATTTCCCCTTTTCATGTCCCCTACCTATTGTGTTTGTGTCTGCTCTCACTCCTACATCAAGGCTTAACAGCCTCCTTGAACAAGGTCCACCTAGTTGCCATCTCGGCATTCCATGAGCCTATAGACAGCAAATCTGTCTTTTCGCACCATGCCACCAGACAATTTCTCAGAAGGGCACTTCATATCTTTCCTCCTAGAGTTCCTCAATGGAACCTCTCACTAGCATGTTGCACTCTTGCACTACTATCCTGGAAGGTAGCCTTCCTAATAGCCATTACTTCCCTCAGGAGAGTGGGGGAATTAGGCGTCCTCCGGAGGACCCTCCATTTCTCCAGTTCTTCCCACAAAAGGTTGTCCTACTCCTTAGTCTACAGTTCCTTCCCAAGGTGGTTTCTAAGTTTCATCTCCAACAGAAAGTGACTTTTCCAGCTTTCTTTCCAAACCCCACATCAGATTCTGAATGCACACTCCACACTTTGTATGCAAGAAGAGCTTTATTGTACTATCTACACAGATCCTTTTGAAGGTCAAAGGCTCTCTTTGTGTGTAATGCTGGCCCACGCAAGGGCCTACCTGTCTCTAACCAGTTTCTTTCTAGGTGGATAGTTGCAGCTATTAAATGGCTACGTTACAGCCGAGATTCCATGTCCAATAATGGTCAGGACCAGGGCTTTTTTTCTGGAAAAAGAGGTGGTGGAACTCAGTGGTGGAACTCAGGATGATGTCACTTTGGGTCAGCTGGAACAAGGGGGGAGTTTTTAAAAGTTTAAATCGCCCTCGGCAAAAATGGTCACATGGCTGGTGGCCCCGCCCCCTGATCTCCAGACTGAGGGGAGTTTAGATTGCCCTCTGCGCCACATGGCGTTCCTGCTGAAAAAAAGCCCTGGTCAGGACTCATTCAATGCTGGCCCAATTGCTATTTGCTGCATTCCTGCATGGAACTCCTCTACAAGACATCTGTCAGGCTGTCACCTGGTCATCAGCAGACACATTCATTCAACATTATCCTGTTGACATGAACTCCTGATCTGATGCAGCTGTGGGGAGTACTCTGCTATAGTCACTGTTTGCTTCTTCTCACATCCCCCTCCATTGGTGAATAGCTTGTTATACTGCCAATGTGGGACTGCACAGAAGAATGGCAATGCAAACAGTGTTGCACTTACCTGTAATTGTCATTTGTTGGATGTCTTCTGTGCAGGCACACATTCATTTCCTCCTGTCCCGCTGTGAGGATGTCTTTTAACTTACTTCTTCGGCAACTCAGGAGAACTGAGGGACAAGGAGGTGTGCTGATCTACAGTGCAGAGTTTAGGCATGAAAATGGCGTGCATATCAGTTGAGACTACAGAGCGCCTCCTACAGCTTTAGAGATAGAAAATCTTGCTCCATGGCTGGCCTGCACCTGCGTAGTCCCAATGTGTGCCTGTAACAATAGTTACAAGTAAGTGCAAAACTGTTTTTCTTCAGGACACAGGAAGTTTTAGACAAACACACAACAGCAACCTATGATCAATAGCTTCCCAAAGCAAAAAGAATCAACAAAACCCACCAGAACCAACTTGAACCAGAGAATCCTATCAGAACCAAACTGAAGCAAAGGGACACTGTTACAAGCCCAACAGAACCAGAGCCACTATAGTTTTTCATTGTGATTTTTTTGTGTTTGATTCAAAGGGATGGCTGCTTTTGTATGTGAACAGATAATATGTGAGCCTAGAAGACCTTTCCTGCCGGTTGAGAGTCAAAGGCGATGGGGAGCAGGCGGTGCTTTACCCAGTTTCCTGTTGCTTCAGATGTAATCTAGGGTCTCACAGGAAACATCATACTTAGCACAGTTGAGGACAATCTGTGGCAATGGCATCGAGCTTGTAGAGACCGCCCATCACTCCATCATGATTCCTGCTCCTTTCATCTTCTTGTTTTGGTGAGAATCAGAATGTCCTGCAGCTGGAAAATGGAGAGAGGGAAATTTTCTTCTGGTTATGTGACCGAGAGAATAAGAGGGATAGAAGCTGAAGTTGATGCTGCTTGGAAGTCCAGCTATCTGCCCTGGAAACCTTCATCTCTGTAAAAGATGCATCACATTATGATTGTGATTATTGATCAGGGAGAGAAACGGCCATCTGCAGACTTTCGCTCCTTGCCCATATTCAGAAGTGTTCTGTTTCTGTGTCACATGAAATTACATGCTTGGGGATGAGAATCTAACATGAGAATCTAACAACTTAAAAGCCAGTCCCAGATCCAGCCTCTGTCAGTTTTCGTATCCATGGGTGGGATGGAAGCTACATCCAGTAGGGACCTTTCCAGTAACAGCTCTTTCTGTTTTCCAGGCTGCTTTGTAGCTCAGGAGGAAAAGGTGCCCAGAGGTAAGAAGTTATGCCTTGGAGATTGCGATTTTACTGTTTTATTTTTATATTGTATTACTGTTGTAACCTGCCCCGAGTCTGCTTGCAGTGAGGGCAGGCTAAAAATTGAATAAATTAAACTAACTAAACTAAAGCTGAGGGGGCAGAAACATTTCTCTTTTAACTTGTGGATCTTTTACCTTCCAAATCTGATAGAAGGCCCTATAAGGGCTCATTTATATAATGTGGTATAGTGATGATTAGAGTGTCAGCCTATAATCAGGGAGACTCAGATTCGAATCTCCACTCTGCCATGGAAGCTCACTGGGTCATGTTGGGCCAGTCACTCTTATGCCAAGACTAACCTACCTCACAGGGTTGTTGTGAGGATAAAATGGAGAAGAGAACAATGTAAGCCACTTTGGATATCCATTGAGAAAGCTGGGATATAAATGAACTAGCTAAATAAGTAAATATTTACTTATTTACCTGTTTCAATATGCTGTGACATGGTTTAGTCAGTACTTAGTGACTGTTCACCCCTCAGTGAAATCAATAGTCTGGTTGCGTTGCCCCACAAACAGGGCACTGGCCAACCCATGAACAGCCATACATTTTTCAACCCAGCTTGTCATGGGGGTGAGCAAAGATCTGTTGCTACTGCGCAGCAATGTGGCCAGTGGTTGCACCAGGTAACCGACATGTCCTGAAGCGCAAACGAACCCCAAGACTCCCACTAGTATCCTCTGTGCATGTCAGGGAGGAAGACAGATTAGAAGCAGCCCTGACATTCAGTTTTCTTGGTGCAGGGATTTTGTATATAGAAGAGCATTCAGTCATGTGATTCCTACCAGGCAGGTTGTGGATTCTAGGAGAGGTTTGCCATTTTCTCCGCAATGTTTGAGAATATCATCTTTAAACTCAGCTGTGAAATAGGAAAGCCATGGTTCTAATTCTTCCCTGACCTTCTCGCTATCTGCCATTTATGGCCAATATTGATTACAGGGTGTTGTGGTATGGATTCTCATGTGTTATTTGAAGCGCTTTGTAGTATAATCATTGCTGCTAAGGGTGGTGGTGGTGACTGGAAATTCTCCGAAGAGCCCAGAACTCTTCAAATGAAAACCAGGATTTTAAAATATAAGTGCCAAATAAATCACTGAAATTGAACATCTTTTAAAAAGAAAGGAAAAAAAAGAAAGAAAATAAGTAAAGAAATTCTGATAAACTATTGAGATATATCTACTATATGATTATGTGCACTTCTTTGGCTGAACGTTTAATATATGTTGACGTTTCTCTCTCCACACGCCAATACATGATTATGTTCTTGTTTCTTTCATAATTCAGGCAGATCATTTCTGCTCCTTTTATCTATGTGGAACCTCCCTGGGGATACTTAGTGGGAGAAACTGCACGGATCCATTGTGAGCGTCCTTCCTCTGACTATTCTTTCTATCTGGAACCACATATTCCTCATGGAAGACTTAGCATTTCAAAGAGTCCTGGACATTATATTTTTTCAATTGTTAATGTGATCAAAGAGGATGGGGGGAAATACACCTGCTACTCTTGCGATCCAAACACCGATTCCCGGTCAGAGCGCAGTGAACCTGTGGAGCTGCTGATAGAAGGTGAGGAACCAGCTCAGTATCTTGTTCCTTGTCTTTGAAGCAACATGAGGTGAGCTCCATGGAGAGGGCCTTCTCTGCCAAGACTCCAAAACATTCAATCTTTCTTCTAACAAAGGTCACCAGGTACCAATTTTGTTATCTGTTAGGCGCCACCAAATGTAAACATGTCCTAAGCTTTTAGGAAAAGCCACAGCAATGCCCTCTGGTGGTGCATCAGGGTAGGAAGTGAGTTGGCTAGAACACGCTTACTCTTTTATATAGTAAGATATAGTAATAGATTGAATAATAATAATAAAGTAGAATGCGTACAAAATATAGTTTTTTTAACCACCTCCCTCAGTTCCAAGCAGATAGTCCAAAAATAATGCTAATTATACTTTCCACCTATTGTTAAGGGTCCAGAAGAACTGAAGCTATAAACATGTATTTATTTTATATCCACATTAAATTCTGTCACACATTATTTAATATTAATTCCATTACTCAATTTAGTAGCTTAAAATTGGTCTAGTCTTAGTGGATTAACCTATTATAAATTTTATGTATGGGTCCATTGAAATACATAATTAAAGAAGAAATAATACAGACATTATATGCAGACATATTACTTCAAAAGGAAAAAAAGTAGGGAACTTAGCAATTACTTTAAGCAAGTACATAATTCAAATTAATTATAACCAGCTAACAGCTCAATCCTAAGCCCAGAGGCAGTGTCGTAGCTTGTGTGTCGATGTAAATGGTGTGCCGCTCCACAGTTCCCTATGGACTTTTGCAGGAGAGTCCCACTGACGCCTGAGTGTGGCAAGGTGAGGCACAACTGCTGCCAGGAACACCTGCCCCCCACTCCCCTGACAACCCCGCCGCTGGCCACACCACTTCCCTGACAGGCAGGTGAGGGGCAAGCAGTAGCGCAGCCAATGGGGAGGCCACGATCCTCGCTGCCGCCAATAGGGCCCCCTTAGGGAGGGAAGCAGAAGTGACAATGAAGATCCAGATCGAACACCCACCCTCTCGCCCATCTAGCCCTCATTTCTGATGAGGGCCAGGCTGTTGGCTGCAGCTCGGTGCACCTGCAAATCCCCACCGCTACTGAAAAGTGGGACTAGAAAGTCTGCAGCACTTGGGAGCAGCCCCCAGGATCCAGAGAGGCAAGTGGGGTGGTGAGTTCTACAATGAGTGAAAGGAATGCCCATTGGAAACCATGCAAGATGCCAGAAGGGAGTGCAAAGCACCCACAGACTTGTGGTGGCACCATTTGAACAATCACTGCATCACAACAATGCGAGAACATGGATTGGACCTTGAGAGTCACGCCCCAATCCAGTCCAGCCCAGCCCCGCCCCCCATGGACTGACAGCCTGTGGGAGCAGAGAAACTGCTCCAGGGGGCGCCATTCATCCCTCCCCGTGCCAGATTTCCCAAGTCCATCCCTGCTTCTGCAAACAGTGAAATGGAAGGTGGTCCGTCCTTCCAGAGGAGGAGGAGATCCAAAGATGTTGCTCTACATCCCCCACCTCCCTGCAGTAACTTCTGCCTTCCCCTCTGCCTGGATTATCAGACATCAGTTGCTCAGTCTTTCAGAGAATGCATGTCTTCAGTGGAGCATCCCCCCACCCTGCCAGACATTCATGGGCCACACTTTATTTCTCACCCCACTGCCTGAACTTACATTGAGGGGAGGAGAGGGGGCAGGGGAGCTGGGCAGGGCTCCACTTGACACCTGCTCCTTCTGGCAGCAGACCGCACCCCATCGATCCCAGACCTGAGCCAGGAAAAATTTGTGAGGATGTGTGAGAAGATGTCCCAATGGGGAGTTGGGGATGGCGGCAGCTATTGTCAATATCAGGAGAGCAAGCAAACAGACAGCAGTTTCTTGTTTTTCAACACATATTTTATTAAAAAGGTGTAGAGGTTCTCTGGAAGTATTTCCTGCCAGTGTGGCTGACCCGTGGGCTACCTTGGTAAACTGCTCCCTGGGCTGGACCTGAATGGCACTTGCAGAGGCTGGGGGGGGGGGCAGGCTCAGATAGCCATGCCCCTTGGTCTCCTAGAAGAGTGGCGATCTGCCTGCAAGGGAAACAGACAGGTGCTGAAGGTGACCCAGGCTGGTGTGCAGCTAAGGCCAAGCCCAATCTGCAACATCTGGAAAGGTGTCCTTTGGTTAAGAGCTGTGGCGGCAGCTCGATAGGTGCAGCTCTCAGCCACATGATGCATGACTCTCTGGTGAGACAGTGCTCTGCCTTGGGATGATCTTATCCCATGAGGGGGAAAGTCAGGTGGCTGAGCGCCCTTCTTACCTGTCAGTGCTCCCTCATTTCTTACCGAGCTAGAACTTCAGAGTCAGATAACCTGCAAGGAGACTTGAGTGGTTATTGTTAGTTAGCTAGACATTCTGGACTGTGCCTTTCTTCCCTTGAGCAAGTGCAAAGTTCTCCCAGTTTTCTAACTAAGCCCCCTGTCATGCCTCAGGTGGGGTGAGCCACCTTACATTACCACCACTCTGGGATTTAGGGTCCCTTGGAAAGACCCAGAGTACCCTTCCAATCCTTCTGACCTCCATAGCTTGGCCAATAAACAGGCATGAGGACCCAGCAGAGTAACAACAAACAAAAGGATTTATTTACAAGGAGGTCAGTAAATATCAAACAAGTAACCAAGCAAGGTGCATTAGCAACAATAGATGGGTGAAAGTAAAATAAACTAAAGGCCCTAGCATGACTGAACTCACTGTCCCTCTGTCTGCCAGGCCTGTCTTCTCGCCCTACCTGGATGAGGTCCTCTCCCCCTAGCAGAAACCTCCTCTGGCCTGCTCCCTGGGAGAAAGAGCACAGGCTTTTTCCCTCCCAGACTTATATAGCACTAGCCCCCTGTGTTCTGATTGGCCAAAAAGGGCTCCAAAATGGCCCAGGGGCTCCTGGGAATGGCAGGCAAGCCTACTCTCACTGCTAATAGGCTTCTGAGGCCTTGCTAGGCCTTCCTGGCACAGCGAGATCATGACACCCCCCCAGTGCACTCAGTGCCTACCACCATGAGTACCCTCTCTCCTGCCTTGTGCACAAAGTACATGTGGCAGGAGGCTGATGGGCAGAGCCTCCGGCTGTGTGCTCACCTATCCACGAGCAGCGCAACTGGACATTTTGTAGGGGGTGTGAGCAGGTGATTGGGTGCAGGGAGGGGTGCTCGCCCACCCCGGAAGCGCACACAAATTGGCCCCCATGGTAGTTCCCATCCTATACTCCTTCAGGCTGTGGGGGTGGGGCTGGGCACCGGGAGAGGAGCTTGAGTTTTCCTGTTCAATGGGTACCTATGGGCTATGCCTCCTTATTTTGTGGCGTAACTTTCCGCCTCTGCAAGGGGCATTCCCAGGGCTGGAGTGGCTTTGGAAGTGGACTAACTCATGGCCTGCCCCCCACCCCACCTCCTCCCATGCCGGCATGGAACCTTGCACTGCACTTACACCTCCACCTGGCCACCAAGTGCGGTGACCCATCTGTGGTAGTGAGCCTGGGGCGGGCACTGGCAGAGAGGACAAAAACACTTTATTTCTTTAACTGCTTTAACTGCTTTAGGTTACACAGTAGGAGGGCACAACAGGGCATGAAAGCAGTCTATTACACAAAATAACACAACTCACTTCACTATTTTTGACAGCAATTGTATTTTTGGTGATTCTCTGATGTGAAGTGAGTTGTGTTATTTTTAAGTAGTAGACTGCTTTTATGCCCTGTTGTGCCCTCCTACTGTGCAACCAAAAGCAGTTAAAGAAATAAGGTGTTTTTGACAGGAATTGTGTTTTTGTGATTCTTTAATGTGAAGTGAGTTGTTATTTTTGTTTAGGGGAATGCTGGAATGCCCTTTGGTGTGCCCCCCTGCTGTGTAACCTACAGCTATTAAAAAAACAAAGTGTTTTTGACAGGAATTGTGTTTTTGTGATTCTCTGATGTTAAGTGAGTTGTGTTATTTTTCTGTGTGGGGGACTGCTGGTGTAATGTGTCACTATGCTTTGCCTACTTGTACTTTGAAAGTGAGAAAATAATTTTTTAAAAACTTTATTCAGTGTGTGTTTGTGTTTTATTCTTTGTTGTGCAGTTGGTTCGCATCATAGGGAACAATGGGGCTGGCTGGCCAGCCTGCTCCTGGGGTAGTGGCTGGTGTGGGAATGTTGGGGAGGGTGTCTTTGGGCCATCTCTGTAGGTGGTGGGGGAATTTGGGGGAGGGTGACTGTGGTTCAGGTGCTCTTTCACAAGGACAAGCTCGCACTTGGGAGTGTGCCCACCATTGTGGAACCCCTGGGCTATGCATAATTGCCCTGGGAAAGAGAGTTTAAAAGTTCCCATCACGGAGAACAATGGGGGACGGCTGGCCAGCCTGCTCCTGGGGTAGTGGCCAGTGTGGGAATGTTGGGGAGGGTGTCTTTGGGCCAGTGTGGGGCTGTGTGTGTGTGGGGGGTGGATTTAAAAGGGGGACTGTGCCTGTGGCCATAGATGCCACATTCCGTGGGTTCCTGCTGTGGGAGATTTTCCCATAATAGGAATCAATAGAAAGTGGCTGGCCACAGGACAGGGGAGGTTAGGTTTTGGGGAGTGTGTGTGTGGTATTTGGCAGTTTGGGTGCAGGTGGACTGTGGCTGTGGCCATTGGCAGCCCCAATCCCATGTGTTTCTGCAGTGTGGAAGTCTTCCCCACAGTAGAAAGACAAAGTGGTGTGGCAGAAGAACCGCATTTGGGAGGAGGCATAAAATGGCCCCCAAAGTGGGATCTGGTTGAGCTTTGGTGGAGGGTGGGAGGACAGGTAGGAGATGGGCCCCTGAAGTGTGGGGGCATTTTGCATGCAAAATGCCACCCCTAGCCAGACAAATATCTCTTTTTTCCCCCATAGGAAATAATGGAGAAGGGGGGGGGGCTAAGAGCAGCATCTTTGGGAAGCCATAAAATGGCCCCCCAAAGTGGGATCTGCTTGAGCCTTGGTGGAGGGAAGGGGGACAGGTGGGAGATGGGCCCCTGAAGCCAGACAAGCCTCTCTTCTTTCCCCCATAAGGAATAGTGGAGTGGAAGTGGATAGGGGCGCCTTCTTTGGGAGGCCATAAAATAGCTCCCCCAAAGTGGAATCTGCCTGAAACTTGGTGGAGGGTGGGAGGACAGGTGGGAGCAGGTCCCCTGAAAGTTGGGTGCATTTTACTTGCAAAATGCCCCCCCAAGCCACCTAGAAAGATGACTTGTTTTTCCCCGTAGAGAACCATGGAGAGTGTAGGAGGATGGGGGCACCTTGTTTGGGGGGCATAACATGGTTCCCCAAAGTCCAATCTTTCTGAAACTTGGGGTGTAGTTAGAGGAGAGTTAGGAGAAGTTCTCCACCAAGGTTGGTGTGATTCGGACAAAAAACGCCCCCCCCCCAACTCCCGGAAATCTGGGAGAAGGTTTTCTTTTTTCTTTTTCTTTTTTCAAAAGTTTTTATTCGATGGGTTAACATACATTCCATAAGACATCTTATAACATATCTTTGCATTATATTAATATATGTATCCCACCCCTCCCCTCCCCCCTTTTCTGTATTGACTCCCAACAGCATTATAACCCCTTTATTTCTTATCATTTACTCTACATTACATTTGTCCCTATTACTAAAGGAAAAGTTCTAACTTATTCTTCGTTATTACTTCTTAATAATTATCAAGAGACCACAATTGTCCTTTCACATCCCATTTCTTTTCCAAATAATTTTTAAGTTTTCCCCAGTCTGTAAAAAATTCACTTGGATTTTGTTCTCATAACTTTCTTGTCAATTTGTCCGTTTCCGCCATGTACAACAGTTTTTGAATCCAGTCTTTGACTTCTGGTAGTTCTTCTTGTTTCCAATACTGTGCATATAATATTCTTGCTGCTACCATCATATAATATAACAGTATCCCGTCCTTAACATTCACTTCCTCCATATTTAATCCTAGTAAGAGCAGATCAGGGCTCTTTATCACATTACTTTTTAAAATTAGCGACATTTCCGCATAAATCTTAGACCAAAATAGCTTGGCCTTTTCACACGTCCACCACATATGGTACAGAGAACCTTCATGTTTTTTATATTTCCAACATTTGTTTGACATTTGACTATTAGCATTTGCTAACTTTTTCGGTGTTAAGTACCACCTATACATCATCTTATGTTACCAAGCAGCCCCCCCTCATGCCCTGAGGCCAGCCACGAACTGTGTTTGAGTTATACACTAAAAGATTGCCTTGCATGTGTGCCTCCAATATGTGTGTCAGTTTCATATCTGATGCTGCAACAGACTGTGTCAGTTTCCTGGACAATTGCATTCAGGACCCTTTGTGTGGCACAGCCCTGCTCAAGCTTATATCTGGACTCTCCGGTGTGATTTTGCCCTGCCACCAACCACGGACTGTGTCTTAAACACTGCTCCCTCGCCTGCCATGAGAATTTGCCTCACCCTGGGTCCCAGCCACGCTGCTAGCAGCCAGGTGCCAGCCAAGGGAAGTCTCCCCGTGAGCCTGACCAGGCGCCCCCTGGCCAACTCCTGCCGGGAGCCTCCCGCGGGCTGGTTACCAAGCTTACCCTCACTACCAGGCAGCCTGCTAGTAAGCCCTCGCCGTGCCCAGCTGGCAGTCATGTCTCCAGGCAGCCAGGAAACCGAGAAGAACTGCCTGCTTTGGGAAGCCATTTCGAAGAAGCGAGCTGACCACGTACACAGCGAGAGAACTCCGCTCTCCTCTGCATATCTTAACACCTATCCAGAATGAAGATTGAGCGCTGGTCAGCCAGAGCAATCAACAAGCGCACATCAAAGCAACCTCTGCACTCCGGACTTGATGGCACCAGGATGAGCGCTGTGAACGTGCAAACTGCCCGGATCCCCTTCCTTTCTCCCATCCCCTCTCCCAAAAGGTGTCATGATATCAATCAGACTTCAAACAGTGTCCAATCAAGGCTATTCTGATAGCCCCAAATCCTTTGATTTAAGTCATGAGAATCATTGAACGGGGCGCCAGCCCCCAGGTACTTTGAAAGTATATAAGCTAGCCCCTCAAACCATAGGGCACGCGCCATTCCTATGCCAACCTCCTTGCTGCCTTTCTGCCCGTGGTTCTGGTGCTGGCACTAGACCACCTCACTGCTATATCTCTGCTCCGCCTCAGGATTGTAAGTATATCCCTTGTCATCGTGGGGTTCCTGCTCATGCAACCGTCTCTAATTTTCCTACTCTGTATTTCTTAGCTCTTGTGTGTAACCTTGTATGTTTGTGTAAGTTTAGGCATACGCCACACCATTAGTAAATACACGTTATTGATTGAATATCTGTAGTCTGCCTCTTTAACATGTGAGTTTTCGAAGAAGAGACCTTTGTATAGTTGGCTAGATCCGCGCTAATTGCAGTTCTGGGCTGCTAGCTAATTTCCCCATTCAATTAAAAGCAGTCCCAGTAACACTTATATAATTCTCTTTTAAACTGGTACATGTTGACATTTTCAATGTATTTTTCCATAAATGTTCCCATGCCTCCATTGTGATCTCTTTATTAAAATGTACTGCCCATTTTACCATTTGAACTTTAACCATCTCATCCTCTGTGTACCATTTCAGCAAAAGTTTGTATATCTTAGAAATCACTTTTGCTCCCTCTCCAAGTAAAAGTTCTTCTAGCTCTGAGTTTTTACCTCTAAAACCTACTTTCCTTTTGTCTACTTCAAATAAATCTTTGATTTGTCGATATTGCAACCATCCATATTTTAATGGTAATTCCTCATTGTCCTTTATCTTAAGAGAGTCTCTATCCAACCTTAATAGTTCTTTGTAGGTTGTCCATTCTTCTCCTTTATATCCTATACTTGGATTTACAACTTCTGCTGGTACAATCCACAAGGGTCTCTCTTCCCCCAAAAACTTTTTATATTTTTGCCAAACCAAAAAAAGATTTCTTCTTACATAATGGTGTTGAAACATGGCATCCATTTTATGTTTATCATACCATAAATATGCATGCCAGCCAAACAACTTATTGTGACGTTCTAAAGACAACAAGTTATGATTAGATAATTTCACCCATTCTTTCAACCATGTTTAAGCATATTGCCTCATGATACAATCTCAAGTTTGGTAGTTGCAAACCACCCCTTTCCTGTGCATCGCATAACGCCTTTATCTTAACCCTTGGCTTCTTCCCTGCCCACACAAATTCTGATATTCTTCTTTGCCATTTGTCAAAATGTTTTTTGTCTTTTACTATTGGGATTGTTTGCAACAAGAACATCACTCTAGGTAGCACATTCATTTTAACCACTGAAATACGGCCCAACAATGACAAATTCAATTTATTCCATTTCAACATATCTCTTTCTATCTTCGACCAAAGCTTCTCATAATTATTCTTAAACAAGTCTATATTTTTAACTGTCAGTTCAATTCCCAGGTACTTTGTTTTTTGAACCAGTTCACAGTTTGTTGCACTTGTTAACTCCTGCTGTTTCTTTTTTATCATATTTTTGCAGAGCAGTTTCAACTTCGTTTTGTTAATGTAGAACCCTGCCAGATCTCCAAATTCTTTAATTTTATCTAACAATATTGGTAATATCTGGATTGGATCTTCCACTATAAACATTACATCGTCTGCAAACGCTCTGAACTTGTAGGAACTGCCTTTGATGTTGTCATCTTCTCTTATCTGCCTTAATAATACTTCCAACACCATAACAAACAGCAGAGGTGAAAGTGGACATCCTTGCCTTGTACCTTTTCTTACCTCGAATTTTTCTGTCAAATTGCTGTTAATGCATATCGCCGCTCTTTGATCTTTGTAAATAACTTTCGCTGCCTCTATAAAGTCTTTCCCTAGGTCCATCCTTTCCATTGTTGCAAACATAAAGTCCCAATTTAAGTTGTCAAAGGCCTTCTCTGCATCCGCGAAGAAAAAAACTATCTCTTTATCAGGGTGCTTGTCATAATATTCTATGGCATCCATAACCACTCTCAGATTGTCTCTAATTTGTCTATTAGGCAAAAACCCAGCTTGCTCTTGGGAGAAGGTTTTCTCATTAAAAACAATGGCCGAATCGATTCGGCAATCTCTGATTCAGTATTACCGAAATTTTTCGGTATTCAGAAAAAGTTTCAGTAATACTGAAAAAAACCCGAAATGGCCCTCATTCGGTAACTTTAACCTAATCAGAATACCGAATTGCACACCCCTAATTGTCATACAGATCTTATATGGTTGAAGGATCCGATGCTGTGGGTTCTCACAGTTCCCCTGGTTTCCAGTAGCCTCTATGATATTTCCTGTGTGAGAATAGGTTTGCCCAGTCCTCTGTAGAGTGTAGGTATTTTGTGTAGTACTTGTTGATCTAGTAGGAAATTGATGATGTTTATTGGCTGTGGGGGGCAGTCCTACAACTGCTGCTGTAAGCAGTTACGTTGGATAATAATAATAACATAATAACATTCGATTTATATACCACCCTTCAGGACAACTTAATGCCCACTCAGAGCGGTTTACAAAGTGTTATTATTACCCCACAACAATCACCCTGTGAGGTGGGTGGGGCTGAGAGAACTCCAGAGAACTGTGACTCGCCCAAGGTCACCCAGCTGGCTTTGTGGAGGAGTGGGGAATCAAGATTAGAGTCCCGTGCTCTTAACCACTACACCAAACTGGATCATAATTCCTTCAATATTTTTAAAAATACAATCAACAGTTCTGGCAATTAGATCAAATTGGTTGTAGTTCAAAAATGCTGGATCTCCCTTATCAGTTTCAGTTTGTGCCTGGTTTGGCTGCTGCCTCTCTGACTGCCACGCCCCAGAGTCAGCTACAAAGTCACTTTTTGTCTGAGGCAAGATAGTCTCCTTCTCCTCTGTTGATTCAAACAACTCCACAAGGGGTGAAAAGCGATTTGCTGTTTCAATACTATATTGCAAGTTTTGTTCACCATGCTTTCTCTTTCTCTTCAAGACATAGAAATCTTCTAGTCTGGTCTGTATACACTCTGGCAAAAAGCCAGGTTCGTCAAGGTCTCTTGGGCTGTTTGCCAGTAGCCATTAATTAACTTTCAGGTTTCAAGACTTATATTTACGGTTATCTCAATAGCTGACTGCAGAGAGACCTTTAGATTTATCAGCCTCCCACCAGTTTAAGTATATATAGAAAAAAGAAAATAAAAAGGTAAGATAAATAAACCTCATAGAGAGCTCAAGGCAAGCAGCCGTCTCCGTCCACTGGCACAAGGTGGAAGAGAGGGTACTCATGGCGGTGGGCACTGATAAGAAACAGGTTTCAAACTGTTTGTAACAGCCCCCTTGTCTTAATAGCCCTAAAAGCAGAAACTAGCAGGAGAACTCATAAAAATGAGTCTCAAAGCCGCCATTGTTTGGACTGTGTCTAACTCCACATGTCCTGGATGGTGGTTCTGACACTTCATGCACTAAGCTATCTTCCTTCTATTCACAGATCCTGATCTGCCTGAACCCAGTATCTCCATGACTCCTAGCAGGGTGGAATTGCTTGGCAGCAACGTCACCATTCTTTGCTGGGCTATAGGTCTCATCAAAAGGTTCTATCTTCATAAGTATGGATCTTGTTCCATACCACAGTCAGTTGAGCCATTTGGAGATGTGGCCAAATTCACCTTCAGCAACGTGAGCCAGCGTCATGTAGGGAGATACTACTGCAGCTATAGACCTCCGTCAGGGTTTCTCATATCTATGCCCAGCAATCCTGTAGATCTTGTGTTATTAGGTGAGAGTCAACAGAACCTCCACCCACCCCTAGCTAACTGTAGTGGAAAAGCAGCTTAGTACACTTATGCTCTCCTGTCCTCCTGACCTGGGATTACCTGAAGCATTTCTAATGCAGAATATTTATTGTATGGTCCAATCTGCTCAATGCTTTAAATGGCTGATGGAAAAAAAGGGAACAGAAACCCAATTTTAGCCTGCAGAAGGAGCAAAGACCTCTTCCTTTGTAACTGATTGCGGTCTGGGTACCCAAATGGTCAGCTTGATGGTGCCCCCTCCCCATGATTATGAAGTGTTGTGACTGAGCAGCACAGAATAAACTAAGAATGAGGTGCTGGGTTTAGAAGTTGCTTCCTGAAAATCTAAGGGATTCATTTAGAAATAATAAAAACAAATCTGTTGTCATTATGGTTGCAAGGGTAGTTTTTATGCTCCTGCCCTGCAAACGACCCTTTGATGAGTTCTCCATGGAGCCAACCTGTGACACACATCAGCTCCAGGGATTGGCTTCTATATAAAAAAAGGGAAGTTCCAAAGGAGTTCAGAAATCTGCCACTGGAGGCAGGAGGCCTCCTGCCTTTTTCTCAAGATCTCCCCCCCCCCCGTGCAAAAACAATGTGTGTGTGTGTGTGGGGGGGAAGATTCCCTCTCTCTGCGTCCACACATGCACAAAATGTATCCATGTGGAGCTGCAGAAATGGGGAAATGTCTCCCCTTCGCATTGTTTTTGCATGGGATAAAGTTTGGGAGAAAGGAAGGAGCTCTCTCTCTCCTTGCAGCAGCTTTCCTAGCCCATTTGCGCTGTCCTTTTTTAATTTGAAGTGTGTCTGCGAGGAACACAGGTTGGCTCCATGGAGAACTCATCAAAGAAGTAATGTATAGAATGACCCAAAGTTCGCCACTGCAAAACACGGACCTTCTCTATACAGGGTATTTGCCCTGGGTGTGATGCCATTGAGAAACAAGAGTTCCCCCCCATCCACTTCACCACAGCATAGTGGTACATTCTTACATCCCAGTTTTTCCCGGGTTTACTTCAATCTTTCCTCAACTCTACTTTGCTGTGAAGTTTTGGGAATGATCACAGCAAAGCTTGGATGGCACCCATATGAGAGGGAAAGTTGGAATAGGAATTCAGAATCATAGACCATAAAAACCCAGAGTTTCTGGTGATTCCCAGAACTACCCTTTGTGACTTCTGGGTTCTCCCAACACTGCTGTTTATTAAAAACATCTTTCCATAGCTGCTGGACAAATGGGGCTGCTAGTAGGAGACCTCACACCAAAGTAGAAGACCTGGCAGCCATGGAGGGAGGGGTTGTCCATTACCAGGGGACTGGTGCAGGAAAGATTAGGGTAAACCTGCCAGGTGGAAGTCCTGTTATCACTGCATTGCATCAGCAACCATTGCTGCATTGGGCAATCATACAAGGCTGTCCCCGTGTATACATTTGCACAAACGGTGTACTCAGAGAGGAGCGACATTAGAAGGACAGGCATAATGTTCCTTTGTCGGGATTTCAAAGAGATCCCTGCCCACTTCCTGGTGTTTAAGCTCAAGGCAGCTTAAATCTTTCTTTTTCTGTGAGTGCTGAAGGAAAACAAGTAGTGTTGTCCTCTCCTTTGCGATGAGGAAAGCCCAATGGGTCTTCCTGTCTCCAGTAATGCTGGCGGGGTCTTCACTTTCTTCTCTGTTCCTTTGCACAGATGCCAATGCAGACAGACCCACCATCTCCCTGCATCCCTCTGATAGAGTTGACCTTGCAGCAAATATCACGATCCGCTGCCTATTCAATGGAAGGGGTCTCAAGACTTTCTATCTTGAAAAGGCGGGAAGCCAGATGCCACTGGAGCTGGAGACTCATGAGACCATGGCTATGTTTTTCATCATGAATGTGAGCTGGGAACATGCAGGAAAATACAGCTGTAGATACAGAATATATTGGTGGCCCATGTCACAATCCAGCAACCCTGTGGAGTTGCTGATAAAAGGTAAACAGGCTTTCTGCTCGTCAGTGTACATTAATCTTCATGAGGGGATTTGGTTCTCCATTTTAACTGCAGCATTGGCTGGGTGTTTAGTATTGAATTTCTGGGAGGTTGTCTAAACTGGGCTTTTGTGTGGAGAGATGAACAGGGTGTCTCATCATGTGAAGGCCATTTGCCACATTGAAGGAAGTATTGAGGCTCCCTTGGCAAAGATTTCTGCTGAACATCTGTTGAATCAGGTTGTGTATCTGTTACTCCCAGATACATTTGGAGTCCTGTGGGTGGAATTCATAGACCAAAGAGAAAAGGATCCCAACAAGAGTGGACTTGGGGGAAAGAGTTCTCTTATTCCTCTCAGGAGCCCTCACCCTCAGGACCATCCCTTTCTTCTGTCACTTTCAGGAACTCTCTCTGCCCAAACTTTCCTCAAGTTTATCTAGAGGGCAATTATGAGGCTTGCCAAATGAAAAATAAATATAAGTCAGATGTGAGGAAGCTTCTTTACACCCCTGAGGCTCAGGAGTTAGGACTCAATGCCACTTATATGTGAAGGATCATCTCTGCATGAGGCGAACCCACATGCTTAGTGAGGTTTGTTCATCGGGCTTTACCATCCCCTCCATTGGGCAGAGGAGGGCAGCTTCTGCCAGTTCTACTGCTTTCTCCATCACACCTTCTGTTCTGTGAGATCCTCCATCTGAGGAATTGCACAAAGGCCCCCACTGATGTCCTTCCACAGGCATTCTGAAAGTTGTGTTTTGCAGGGTGCTGCATACTGTTGCTCTTGTGTTTCTCACTGTGACATTATTGACTCTTCATTTGGAGTGCACTGCACTGTGTTTATCAATCACCTGTTGGGTGATGGATAAATTTTTGAGAAAATGGAATTTAATGGTTTATCCACAGAGATAAATAAAAAATATTGAATTGAATGTCACAAAATGTGGCCGTGGCAGCTATCCTTTAAAAGCAGATGAGCGAAATTCAAATCGTATCATTGCCAACACATTACAAGGGCTAAATAGAACCTGTAAGTAAAGAGGGAGTGTTCTGTTGAATGCTGACTGAAGGGCAATATCAGGAAGAACTGAGAGGCATTTTGAGCAGGGCTAGCGCACCCATTGAGGCCAGGTAGGCGGTGGCCTCAGGGCGTGGGGTGCCAGAGGGGGCACTGGAGGAGGCGTGGGGGGCGGGAGCGTGTGTCACGGAGCTGCAGGCTCCTAGCCCTCCTGCCCCGTGCTGCCACCAGTACACGCCCCCAGCTGGGCTCAGCAGCTGCAGGCAGGCGTCTGCGGCGGCGCAAGGCAACTGAGTGGGAGAGCTCAGAGGCCACCTGCGTGCCGCCACAGCTGCCTGCCACAGTAATCAGGCTGGCGGTGCCCATGCACCCGTGATGATGTCACACATGACATCATGTCTGTGTGACATGATGACATGAATTAGCTGTCTGACTGACAGTAGTCCGGTATGCCAATTATTTCTACATTCAGAAAAATGAGCTGGTAATAATCCCATTTCTGCTTGCAAGAAAGTGTAATCCATGGGGATCAATAGGAGTTTGACCCCAGATAACAATCTTCCTCCTACTCACAGATCCTGATCTTCCAAGGCCCAATATCTCCCTGAGTCCTAGCACTGTGGCAGCCCTGGGAAGCAGTATCACCATCCGGTGCTGGGCGGAGGGTCTCAACAACACATTCCATCTTCATAAGGGTGGAGAGGTGAGAGCATCACAATCAGCAGAGCCAGATGGGGGCACAGCCCTGTTCCGAATCAGCAACATGAGCCTGGATCATGCAGGGAGGTACAGATGCAGCTACCGACCATTAATGGTTTTCAAGTCATCAAAGACCAGCAGGAATGTGGAGCTCTTGATGTTAGGTGAGGGGTCTAAGGAAGCATTTGCTTATGTTTAGGCTCATGGTCGCCATAATCGGTCACTATTTCTGTGAGTGTTGGAGGAAAAGAAGTAGTGTTGTCCTCTCCTTTATGATGAGGAAAGCCCAATGGGTCTTCCTGTCTCCAGTAATGCTGGCGGGGTCTTCACTTTCTTCTCTGTTCCTTTGCACAGATGCCAATGCAGACAGACCCACCATCTCCCTGCGTCCCTCTGAGAGAGTTGACCTTGCAGCAAATATCACGATCCGCTGCCTATTCAATGGAAGGGGTCTCAAGACTTTCTATCTTGAAAAGGTGGGAAGCCAGATGCCACTGGAGCTGGAGACTCATGAGACCATGGCTATGTTTTTCATCATGAATGTGAGCTGGGAACACGCAGGAAAATACAGCTGTAGATACAGAATGTGGTCAGGGACCATGTCACAATCCAGCGACCCTGTGGATTTGCTGATAAGAGGTAAACAGGCTTTCCAATCAAAGGTTTATGTTAATCTTCATGAGGGGATTTGGCTCTCAATTTTAGCTGCAATATTGGCTGGGTGTTTAGTACCGAATTTCTGGGAGGTTGTCTAAACTGGGCTTTTGTGTGGAGAGATGAACGGGGTGTCTCATCATGTGAAGGCCATTTGCCACACTGAAGGAAGTATCGAGGCTCCCTTGGTAAAGATTTCTACTGAACATCTGTTGAGTTAGATTGCGTATCCTTGACCCCCAAATATTTTTGGAGTCCTGTGGGTGGAGTTCATAGATCAAAGAGAAAAGGAAAGGGATCCCAACAAGAGTGAAGTGGGAGAAAAGAGTTCTGTCATTCCCCTCAGGAGCCCTCACCCTCAGGACCCTCCTTTTCTTCTATCATTTTCAGGGACTCCCTTTGCCCAAACTTTCCTCAGGTTTATCTAAAGGACAATTTTGTGGCTTGCCAAATAAACATAAATGTATGGTTGTTGTGGGTTTTCCGGGCTGTATTGCCGTAGTCTTGGCATTGTAGTTCCTGACGTTTCGCCAGCAGCTGTGGCTGGCATCTTCAGAGGTGTAGCACCAAAAGACAGAGATCTCTCAGTGTCACAGTGTGGAAAAGATGTTGGCAGGTCATTTATATCTACTCAGGAGGGGTGGGGTTGAGCTGAGTCATCCTGTAAGAGTTTCCCAGGGTGTGGAATGCTAATGGTGGGAGGCTTCACTGTATCCTGAGGAGGTTCTTTTGCATATGGATTGGTGCTTGATGTGCTAATCTTCTCTGCAGGGCTATTGTCGGGTATAGAGTGTTTTGTTACCCTGGTGTTTTTCAGAACTGGAAACCATGCTCTGTTCATTCTTAAGGTTTCTTCTTTCCTGTTGAAGTTTTGTTTATGCTTGTGAATTTCAATGGCTTCCCTGTGCAGTCTGACAAAGTATTTGGAATTGTTGTCCAGTATTTTGGTGTCCTGGAATAAGATACTGCTCAACCCCACCCCTCCTGAGTAGATATAAATGACCTGCCAACATCCTTTCCACACTGTGACACTGAGAGATCTCTTTGTTTTGGTGCTACACCTCTGAAGATGCCAGCCACAGATGCTGGCGAAACGTCAGGAACTACAATGTCAAGACCACGGCAATACAGCCCGGAAAACCCACAACAACCATCGTTCGCTGGCCGTGAAAGCCTTCGACAATACAAACATAAATGTAAGTCAAATATGAGGAATAGAGGTGGGCACAATGTGAATTATGACCCAAAGTTCAGCACGAATTGGGCTGGTTCAGAGTTCACAAACAGAGTTCTCAAACAGCCTTGCACCAATCCATTAATCCCCTAGGCAATGGAGGCCAGGAACGTCTGCAGACCTTCTGCAGCCATGGAAACACCAATCTTAGCCCTCAAAACCTTGACAGGCAGCTCTGCCTGCCAACCAGAGTGCTCCCATGCTTCTCTATGTAAGCAAGGAGCAAGAATTAATTCCCTAGGCAATGGAGGAGATGGATGTTCTGCAGCCCTGCGAACAGCAATCTTAGCCTTCAAAACCTTGATAGGCACCTCTGCCTGCTAACCAGAGAGCTCCATTCTGGTCTATGAGACCGAGGAGTATATAATATGCAGCACTGAGCTGCGTAGTTTCATTTTTCAACAGGCAGCCAGAGAGACAAGGAGGAACTGCTATTGGGAGTTGGAGAGAGCAGGGGCATAGACTTTCCAATTTCCCGGGGGGGGGGGGGCTGGGGCCGGGCTAGAGGTATTGCTATGCCAGTGACATCACAGGGAGGAGCCAATGACATCACAGGGAGGGGCTTCCATTGCCACCATCTATGGAGGTGGGGCCATTGGAGATTTAGGGAGGGGCTCCGCCTAAATTTAGGGGTATCCAAGCACCCATGGGGACCCCCCTAACAATGCCCCTGAGCTGGGCCAAACCTAGAAAAATGTGGGAGTTGGTCAGTGGTTATAGTGCTATCTCAGCGATCTCTTGCTGTGTCCTGTTTTTGAAATTCACTTTTAGGATAGTCACTTTATGATCTATAATTATACATACCATGTGTAGAGGACAAACTAATGGTCACAAATTTGTCACTAAGAAAGGCAACACAGAAAAGCCTGTAAGGGAACATTTTTAAAGTTTTCCTGGACATTCATTTACAGGAGTCTTGATTCTGCCTTATTCATAAGGGTGACTTAGTACTGAAATTTACTACATTATGGCATTGCAGACGCCTTCGTTTGGTAAATGCATGGTTGAAGTCTGAACCAGGGCAGAATACAAAACAGTTGCCGTGCACTCGATTTCTGAGCAGTGTACAGAGTGCAAAGTAGTAGCAAACTCCCATCTTCTCACTTCAAACTCATATCCTATAAGTGAGTACAAGCACATTTTGAGGTAATTCAGAACAGTGCTAGTTATGACCCCAAAGAAAACTTGCAGTTATACTACCTAGGATTTTATATATCTTGCTTTCTTAGCACACTGCTTAAACTCCACTGTAAAAGACATTATTAACCAAATCACAGCCTGGACACAGGGCAAAAGGAAATTTTTAAAAGGCCTCTGATCTGCACCCCCCCCTTCCAATCTTGTTCATGCAGATAGGGCTTCTCATTGCTTCAGAAAGACAGCACTCATTTTTAGGAATTGTCCTTTTCTGCAATAGATACCACCTCTCCATTTAAACATGGAGTGGAATTTGAAAGAGGAGTTTAGGAATGGCTGAAGCAGCCCCCCCCCCCATAAATTACCATGAAAAAAACTAACTGTTCTCCCACACCCAACAAAAACAAAGCCACAAAGAAAAAAAGAAAGAAAAGAAAGAAAGCTATTTCAACAAGGAAACATAAGGCCTACCCTTTCCCAGTGTTCCATTTCCAAAATACAATGTAATGATAAGGTTACTGGAAAGTAAAATAGATAGTCACTTTTTTCCCTGTTAAAAGGAATAGAAACTGGTCCTTAACAGAGTAGCACTGGCTGCAGAGAAAACATGATGATGGATGGCTGGAGCCTACTGGCTGGTGTGAGTGTATAAGTTTTTAAAGGGAAGCAGTTTTAGAAAAATTTTAGTTTTAAAAAAGAAGTCAGAGTTCTTTATTATAGAAACTCCATACTTTGATAGGAAAGTGAAGAGAGCTTCCTACCTACAGATCTGTTCTGAGGAGGAAGGCCTCGAGTAGACATGGACATGGAACAAAAAAAACCAATGAACCCGCAGGTTCGTGATTTGTGAGTTCCACGAACCATGGAACTGGACCAGTTATGAACCAGTTTGTGGTTCGTGGGGTTTAAATGCCCCTTTCTGGCCTTAACAGCAGCAGGAAAAGGGGCATTTAACAGTTTAAAGGGCCCTTTCCTGTCTTGCAACCGGCAGGTCCCTTTAAACTATCAGCTGGCAGGCGGCAAGGGGGATCCCCCTCTCCACAGCCTGCCAGCTGATAGTTTAAAGGGACCTTCCTGGCAGGGCCCTTTAAACTGCCCAAACCCCAGCCACACTTACCTTATCCTGCAGTGCAGCATCCTTCCTCTCCTCCCAGGAGGGGCAGGAAGGACGTTTTCGGCCTCTTCCACCTCCCTGGGGGCCTGCAGGGCAACGGAAGAGGCTGAAAATGGCCTTCCTGCCCTTCAAATGGCTGCTGCAGCCATTTGAGGGGCAGGAAGGCTGTTTTCAGCCTCTTGAAGGGCAGGAAGGCTGCTGGGGTTTGGGCAGTTTAACGGGCTCTGCCAGGCAGGTCCCTTTAAACTATCAGCTGCCAGGCAGCGGCGGGGGGGGGGGGACCTGCTGCAGCAGGGCCCTTAAAGAGGCAGTTTAAATGGCCATTTAACTAGGGAAATGGCCATTTAAACTGCCCCTGTAAATACGACCCAACGAACAAGCCTACAGTTCGTGGAAGTTCCATGGAAAGGAACTTCCCCAAAATATGCTCTCTTCCCCTCCTATAAAGAAACTATTTTTTGAAGTAGTATCTTAAATAGTATATGATGGCTTCAGTGGGTTAAATGTCTAAAAGATTTTTGATCCTACAAAGGGAACGCAAAGCTTACAAACTATCAACCAAGCTTGTGTCTGTTTCACATTGTGGGCGACTGAAGCGGTTTACATAAATAAAAGAAAGGACCAGAGAGCATGTGAGATTTTGACAGCCATAAATCCAGGGAGCATTTACCTCAGAAGTCTCTCCCCTCTCTTCACTTCCCCCCATCTTCTCCAAAATGTGTTTAATTATACGGAAATTTTACAATTGGAAGATGCTTGTAGGATCAAAAATCTGAATATTGGAGACTATACTTTCTTTTCTGACAGACACCAAACACATTCAAGGATTGATATGTGCTGGATATAAAAAACATGAGTCATTGATATTATTTGTTATGTTTACTCTTTTTCTTTTGACATAATTATAATTGTGCTATTGTTTTTATTTTCTTTTTTCTGTTCTGCTTATATTTATAAAAATAAATTTTATATTAAAAAGAATTTATACACTGCAATGGTTGTTGGGGGTTTTTCCGGGCTGTATTGCCGTGGTCTTGGCCGTGAAAGCCTTCGACAATACATCAATTTATACACTGCTTAGTCCTTAACCCTGGCTGGCTCCACCCATTTTCAATGTAGCAACAGTCAGATTGCAAGACCTCTGTTGGACATAAGTGCAATATAAGTGCATGGCTACAATTTACATTCAGGGAATGTTAGAAGAGTCCACTTCTAATGCTGTTCCATTCCTCAGGTTTCAGAGGGGGAGAAACCAGAGAGTTAGAAAGATAGACTGGTAAGAGCATCTGTTTACTGTTTATTCCTTTACTGTCCTTTGATGTGTAGATTACTACTCAGGAGTAGAGATGGGCACAAACCTAAATACAGCCCAAAAAACCCCACGAAGCCATCATATACTATTTAAGATATTACTTCAAAAAATAGTTTCTTGATAGGAGGGGAGAGAGCACATTTTGGGGAAGTTTGCCTTCTTTGTTCCCCCCTCCCACCTATCTTTTTCTTAGATCCATTACCCCATTCATGTCTCCGAAGATCATTATCTTCTTGAAAATTGAAAATGGATTGGAAACCATTTTCATAAAAACTTTCTCTTGCATTGTTTGGTGCATATATTGTTGCTAGTGTGTAAAGCTTGCCTTCCAGGAGCCTGATTTTCAAAATCAAATATCTTCTATGAGAGTCTCTTAATTCTTCTGTAACATTTATTTGTAAATAGTTTATACAAACCGCAATACCTTTAAAAATGATAAATTCTTAATAAACACACTAATACATACAAGCAAAAAACAGGAACAGAGCCCCAAAGAATCATAGAAATTATAATATAACAGGAAGGGGGGGACAATCCTGTGCTTCATCAGCTATTGTAACTGTGAGATCTGAGGGGGCTTGAGTCCCTTAGCCCCCATGTAGTTCACTGGCTGCCCAGGGGGTGCTCAGCCCCCCCCTGGCCAAATCCGGGGAGGGCTCGAGCCCCTCAGCCCCCCCGTAGTTTACACCTATGGGAGAGAGGGAGGATTTTTGAGTTGCTGCTTACAAAAAAGACTGATAAACAGTCTCTTTCTTATTTAAAGTACCTTTCCTGGCTGGAAAGGTGTTTGTGTGGTGGAAGAGTTGTCAGCATTGCCAGAGTTGCCAGAAGAATTGTTAGCGTTACTAGAGGAAAAGCAGCTGCTAAAACGTTTGGAGGAGGAGAAGGAGGGATCTCAGGGTGCATTGGAGAGTCTTGGAGAAACATCCAGCTCCTCCGCATACCAACCTCTTTGGGCTGCCCCTGCCTGCAGTCCCCCCCCCTCACTCTGTCCTCTTGGCCCAGCCACTCCCATCCTGGTCCCTGTTTCAGGCCCACACTTTGGCAGCACTTCCTAACCCTCCCCAATGACCCCCGTGTGCTGTGTTGCCAGACCTGCAATGTCCTGGTGTATAGAGGCTTGGATCTCAACCACCTGTAGTCCAGCACCCTCCACATGCATCTGCAGAGGGAACACCCAAGTCTGTTGCCTGCAGACCAAGAAGAACCATCCAATGGGGGGATGAAGAGGGCTTCTGAGCAAGGAGAAGGGGAGGGGAAATGGGAGTCCACCCTGAGGAAGAAGGCTCACACTCGCACCCGAGGGTGCTGTGGGTAGGAGTGGAACTTCCATCCAGGCTCCCCTTCAGGAGGTTGTTCCATCAGGGTTGGTGGCACTGCCAAGAAAAGGAAATAGGGAGGGCTCAGGAGGTGCTCACTTATGTAGTGGCGGAGATGATTGCCCTGGATGGACTACCTTTGTCTGTTGTAGAGGGTGTGGGCTTTTGATGGGTCCTGCATCATGCAGCTCCCTGGTATACCATGCCCTTGCAGTGGACCGTTGACCAATGAGTCTTGCCATCCATCTACCTCTCTGTGGTAGAGCTGGTCCTTGATGAGCTGTCCAGAGCAAAAGGGCGAACTGTGCACTTCACAGTGGACCTGTGGAGCATCCATCAGCACAGATACCTCACCCTCACTGCCCATTGGTGGCAATCGGATGACCTCCAGACCACCAGGGTAAGATCAGGGTCTCAGAAAAAGGGGAAAACCCTGCTTCTGGGCTACAGAGTGGTTCTGCTCCAGGTGTGGGGGATGGATGAGGATTGCATGGGGAGGAGCTTTGTCGATGTGATCAAGGCTGAACTGAGTGAGTAGTCTCCTGCGGGTGATGTTGTCCGTGGCTATCTCATCATGTAAGCTGGTAGAAACATAGTGACGGCCCTGAATGATGATGACATGTCCTTTGAGAGCATTGTCTGCCTGGTGCACAAGCTGTATCTGGTCATGAGGGATGCTCTTGGACAGGGTAGGAACATAAAAGTCAGGGACTGGGTGAGGAGGTTGCAGGCACACGTGGCCATCTGCTTGTATCCTCTCTGCCAAGAGGGAGTATACAGACTGGCCTGCATCTGCAACCCATGTATAAAGTACAGCATCACCATGCACAATGCTGAGCTCCATCTATGGACGCAGGACCTTCACGGACAGGTGTGCAGGTTCTAGGCAAAATGATCTGACCAGAGGGAAGAAGGCACGGAAAAGGATTGTTGGTAGCAGAGGAAGCGGATCAGCCCAGCACCCCAGGCCCCACCCAACAAGGTCCCCCACTGGTCCTTGGTGATAAGCTGGGTGGTTGGTGGCATGGGGGAGCCCACACATGCCTTTGTGGAGGACTCAGTGGAGGTGATGGTGCAAGAGTACCTTGCCAAGCTCCCCAGCTTCCTGACTCCAGTCCCCTGGAGTACTGGGCATGCAAAGCTGCTTTCTGGATAGATTTGTCATCTGTGGCCATGAAGTTCCTCTCTTGCCGTCCCACCAGTGTCCAGAGTGAGCAGGTATTCTCCCACTTGGGAGACCTGCTATGTGCCCACTGCTCATGCCTGGACCCAGCCCTGGTGGATCAATTGGCCTTCATAAAGGTCAACCTCCCCCTGCTGGGCTACTCCTCACTGGACATTGGGGATTGAAGGTCCAGATTCCCCCAAACTGGAAATTAACCTTGGACCCCTCACCAACAGCTGTCTGGGGGTATCATGGCTCTGACCCCATCCCCGCATCTGTGTGACTGCCAGGCTCAGGGGCTCCTCATTATGGAATGCAATGCTGCCCCCCCCAAGATCTCCTTCCCCCCAGGATTAACCTCCCCTCTTAGATTGCCTCTGTCCTTTCCTGTCCAAGAATATCCTATCTCCCCAAAGAACATCTTCTCCCCCTCAAGATTAACCTCCTCTCATAGATTGTCTCTATCCTCCTCTCCTTTAGAAGAATATTCCTGTGTCCCCAAGAACATCTCCTTGACTGGGGGAGGGTGCCAAGGGGGCCTATAAAGGTGGGCAGGGACAAGGAGTTGGTGATGAGTAGTTGGGAGTGAGCAAGTGAGTTTGAGAGATGAGAAAGCATGACAAGGTCAGAGAGAGAGGGAGTGACACTGTCTCCCACACCCTCCTCCCACCATATCAGAGTCTTTCCTTGAGCTCTAGCTACTGCCCAGGCCAACCTGGAGGGCATGCCACCCCCAGGTTCCAATGAACCCTGCCAGGAGCCTGACACAAGTCACTTGGCCTTCTCTCACAGCCACCCCAACGGTGTCGAAGGGGTTGTGCTGCCTGAGACTGGTCAACTGGCGGTAGTGGTGCAGCCTCCAGATACTGGGGGTAAGTCGTCATGGCCCCAGCAGGGACCACCTTGGCCCTGGGGGCCCTGGGGTCAGGCCGCTTCCTCCGCGCCCCAGGGAGGGCATCTGTGTGTTGCTTTCCTGTCCTGGGGAGCTCACCACTGGACATCCTGAGGACTTAGTCTCACCCTCCCCGACATCAGGGAGGGCATCTGTGCATTGCTTTCATGGTGGGCACAAACTGAATTACGACCCAAAGTTCGGCACTACCGCTCCCCATCCAGGGTATCTAGTCTTACCTTCCATGACCCTGGGGAGTCCCTGTTGACTGCTTCCTGGGCCCATGAGGAGGGGCAGCCACCAACAAAACTCATGTTCCAGATGCAGTAGCCGTCCATCAGGCACAAGGTGGGTGCTGCGGGCCACCCGTCAGCCCTGGAGATCATGACCCACAGGGGACAGAAGGGAGGCAGTACAGTCCATTGACCACCTCCCAGGGCTGCTAGGAGGGGTGGCCATTGACAAAACCCACCTTACCTTCGAGGTGGCCACCCCAGGCACAACAGAGTTGTTGGGGGCCACACACCCCCACGACAAGAGTCGGTCGCTCCCGGAGGAAGAAAGGGTGGCAGTCCCCTGACCACCTCCTGGACTGGTGAGGAGGGGGCGGCCACCAACAAAACCCACCTTACCTTCGAGGTGACCTCTCCCCAGGCACAACACGGGTGTTGGAGGCTACCCACCACAATAGGAGACTTTTGCCCCCAGGGGAAGAAAGGGCAGCAGGCCCCTGATCACCTCCTGGACCCATGAGAAAGGGGCGGCCACCCCCATAGCAGGAGTCTGTCACCCCTGAGGGAAGGAAGGGTGGTGGGCCCCTGACTGCCTCCTGCACCTGCGAGGAGGGGGCGGCCACCTCATAATCCACGTCTGGGGGGGGCGTCATTCTGTTTTGAGACGCAGATTCTGTAACTCCATCCCGTAACTTTTTGGTGCTGCCTGCAATGTATTGTAATGGCGCCAATATAAGTCAATTGGCATTCATGGCTCCCATTATATTTAATGGGACTTTCCTGGGGGCACCTGCTTTGGGGGTCTATAACTCAGAGATCCAAATGCAATCTTCACCAAATTTCAAGGGTGGCTGGAGGAGTGCCTACTGAGGACTCTTTGTGAGTTTGGCATCTAGTTTGGTGTGTAGGGGGCCATCACAAACTATGAACCGATGAACCGGTTCATGAATTAGGTCAAGTTCATGAAAGTTTGTGAATCGGGGTTCGTGAAATGTGACAAACCACGAATTGCCCAGTTCATTTTTTTTTCGGTTCGTCCCCCCTCTAATGAGGAAGCTTCTTTACACCCCTGAGGCTCAGGAGTTAGGACTCAATGCCACTTATATGTGAAGGATCATCTCTGCATGAGGCGAACCCACATGCTTCGTGAGGTTTGTTCATCGGGCTTTACCATCCCCTCCATTGGGCAGAGGAGGACAGCTTCTGCCAGTTCTACTGCTTTCTCCATCACACCTTCTGTTCTGTGAGATCCTCCATCTGAGGAATTGCACAAAGGCCCCCACTGATGTCCTTCCACAGGCATTCTGAAAGTTGTGTTTTGCAGGGTGCTGCATACTGTTGCTCTTGTGTTTCTCACTGTGACATTATTGACTCTTCATTTGGAGTGCACTGCACTGTGTTTATCAATCACCTGTTGGGTGATGGATAAATTTTTGAGAAAATGGGATTTTTTTGAGAAAATGGGATTTAATTGTTTAAACACAGAAAGAAATAAAAATAATGAATTGACTATCCGTTAACTACCCATTAAAAGCAACTATCCATTAAAAGCAGATGAGCAAAATTAAAATCTACCAATGTCTATATATTACAAATAGAACTAATAGACTCGAAACAACTTCCAAGTAAAGAGGCAGTCTTCTCTCGAACACCCACTGAGCTGCTCTATATATGAAATTCTTAGATGCATCTGGAGGGAAACTTGATTGAGGGAGCCTTGGCCTGATCCAGCGACATTCTCCTTATGTTCCCATCCCTGTGGTTTAGCTCTAGCTGGGCAAGGAAAAGAAAAACTGGAGTGGGAAGAACTCTACAAGCATTGCTCTGTTGTGTGTGTGAATTTTTGTGGTGCAGGGCTGGCTGCAATGACAGTTGTCCAGTATGCCAATTATTTCCACATTCAGAAAATTGAGCTGGTAATAATCCCATTTCTGCTTGCAAGATGGTGTAATCCATGGTGCTCAGCTGGAGTTTGACCCCAGATAACAACATTCCTTCTGCTCACAGATCCTGAGCTTCCAAGGCCCAATATCTCCCTGAGTCCTAGTGCTGTGGCAGTCCTGGGAAGCAATATCACCATCCATTGCTGGACAGAGGGTCTCAACAACACATCCTTTCTCTGGAAGGCTGGAGAGAAGAAGGCATCACAATCAGCAGAGCCAAGTGGGGGCACAGCCGTGTTCTGGATCAGCAATGTGAGCCTGGATCATGGAGGGAACTACAGCTGCAGCTACCAACCACCAAAACTTTTTAAGGCCTCAGAGACCAGCAGGAATGTGGAGCTCTTGGTGTTAGGTGAGGGGTCTAAGGAAGCATCCCTCAGTCTTACAGAGTTGGGAATCAGCTCGACTTAAAGTCTCTCTACACGAGACCTCTTACACAAAGTCGCTCATGTGAAGGGAGACGTAATGTTATCCAGGAAGCAAAGTTTAAAATGACAGAGCTGAAGACTCTGTCAATTTCACCCCTCTTCAAGAAGGTAATTTTAAAAGACAGAGCAGGCAGAGATCGCTCCTCAGAGGGTTTATTTAGTTCATCTTCACCCCCCCCCCCAAAGGCTCTGTCAATTTCATCTCCCCTTCAGGAGGCTCTGTCTTTAAAAACTATGCTTCCTGGCTAACATTGTGTCTCCCTTCACTTGAGCATCCTTGTATAAAAAGTCTCATGTAGAGAGACTCAGACTGTTGCCAGAAATATAGGGAACAGTTCCCTATATAGAATATTCATTAGGAGGTCATTCCGTACAATAGTCAGAAAAGGAAAAGATCTTCTGGCCTGTAAATACCTTTCCCATGTCATGGACTGTGCTCTCTGGGCTGAGATCAACGAGCATGATGGGGCCCCTTTCCCTAAGTGATGCTGTAAGAGCCAAAGGGGAAATATGGTGTGGGATGCAGAATGAAATCAGCATTCATTTTGAGAAGAAGCATGTCTGGACTCCTTAATCCTGCAATGTATGTGAGCAATGCTGGTGAAATTTCAGCAGTCAGATGTGCGGCTAACATTGCCAGTTGCTATGCACTGGATGCTGCAGCATAAAAAACCATGCAAATTAAGACCATTTTTATAATTTGTGCTAGTTTGCATACATTACTTGGATTTTACCATTAATGGGTAACATTATGAAGGGTCCTGGAAACTGGACTGGAAATTTGACATTTGTGATTTCAGCAGACATTGTCCAGAGACTTTGCAACAGATGCATAAGTGATGGTTGTTGTGGGTTTTCCGGGCTGTATTGCCGTGGTCTTGACATTGTAGTTCCTGACGTTTTGCCAGCAGCTGTGGCTGGCATCTTCAGAGGTGTAGCACCAAAAGACAGAGATCTCTCAGTGTCACAGTGTGGAAAAGATGTTGGCAGGTCATTTATATCTACTCAGGAGGGGTGGGGTTGAGCTGAGTCATCCTGTAAGAGTTTCCCAGGGTGTGGAATGCTAATGGCGGGAGGCTTCACTGTATCCTGAGGAGGTTCTTTTGCATATGGATTGGTACTTGATGTGCTAATCTTCTCTGCAGGGCTATTGTTGGGTATAGAGTGTTTTGTTAGCCTGGTGTTTTTCAGAACTGGAAACCATGCTTTGTTCATTCTTAAGGTTTCTTCTTTCCTGTTGAAGTTTTGCTTATGCTTGTGAATTTCAATGGCTTCCCTGTGCAGTCTGACAAAGTAGTTGGAAGTGTTGTCCAGTATTTTGGTGTCCTGGAATAAGATACTGTGCCCTGTTTGAGTTAGGCTATGTTCAGTCACTGCTGATTTTTCAGGTTGTCCAAGTCTGCAGTGTCTTTCATGTTCTTTTATTCTTGTCTGGATGCTACGCTTTGTGGTCCCGATGTAAACTTTCAATATAATTTTGACTGAGAAAACACTTCTCTCTCTCTCTCTCTCTCTCTCTCACACACACACACACACACACACACACACACACACACACACACACACAAATACCAACACACACCCTTGAATTGTAGGGAGTCTCCAATACAGGTCAAATTGTCTCATGCAGTGACAAAAAGTATGCAGCTATGGTAAGAAGTGCCTCTGTATTCTTCTGTCGAGAGAGAACATAAGGCTTTACAGGAGAGGTGGTAGGCACATCATCTGACATGATCCATTTCCCTCTTATCTGACTATGGATTGAGCCTAGCATTGAGGTGGTATTTGGCATCTGACTTCCTGTTTCCTTTCCTCCACAGATCCCAGCATCCCCAGACCTGTCATCTCTGTCAGACCTGGTGGGTTGGTTGCCCGTGGGGGGCAAGTCAAAATCTCTTGTGAAATTAACTATGGACCTGCAAAGTTCTATCTACATGAGGCTGGAGAGCCAATGCTAAACTACTCAATGGAGTCTGACTGGGATAAGGGTGAATTTTCCATTACCAACGTCAGCTGGGAGCACCAAGGGAACTATAGCTGCAGCTACGTATTTTCTGAAAGGCCTTTTGTGTTCTCACCACACAGTGACTCCCTGGAACTACGGGTATCAGGTGGGGTATCTGGTGTTTACCCAACTTTCTCTGTAATCTGTAATCTACAGTATGTGTGTCCTGCAGGGGTGGTGGTGGATCTGTTACAATGCTCCACATGCAGGGATTGGTGGATCACTTGGAAAGGTGGGGCATAAATGTTTTAATAAGCAAACGAATAAACAAGGGTCCACCTTGTCCATTCAGTTTAGAGAGCAGAATGACAGGGTTTTGTGCTGTATGTCACACCTGTGAGGTCAGTTCCCCTCTTATGAGTTTTCTCTGCCTGGTGCTGTGCCAAGATGCCCCTGGTCTAGCTGAGATCTAGCCCCCCATCCTCCATCCTGCCTAGTCACAGGGTGTTGTGGTATTGTCTAGGGTTAGGCATAGGTTTATCGCATAGTGAGAACCAATGCTCATGGTAATACAAACCAAACTAAACACCTGTCTCCTTTCCCTCCCTGTACAGATCCCAATGATCTCATCTCAGAGTCTGCCGCCTATGCACGCTTTGCCATCGGAGGTCTGGTGCTTCTTCTGCTTGCGTATATCATAATTGCAGACCATCACCTCTGGAAGGAACACCATGAGGCCCAACTCTCTCCCATTCCCGCTCTCTGTCACTTTCCTTTCAAATCCAGGAATGAACCCAAGTTAGTTTCCTAAAGATCAGCAAGGCGTCACAGCTTAATGGTACACCACATTTTTTTGTCTATGTAGAAAATCCCAGGTGGAGTCTCATTCTCGGGCATCTTTCTGGAAGGCATCTCACTGTTTGTTGTATTTGGAAGGAGATTGGCATAAGTCCTCGAAGAATAGAAGTCCCTTTCTTCTACACATTGCCCTTCCATTCCACCTTCCTCTAATCCTCACACAATTTCTGCTCTGCATTAAAAAAAATCTTTTCATGCTCTGTTTACTTGTGCATTCCCTACTCACAAGAGACCTCCTCCTTGCTTCTTCTGAAATCTTCAATAAGATCTTCAAAGAGTTTTCCGTGCTGGTCCCCCAAGAACCCAGTCTTGTGCTTTGGGGAGTCACGAGGGTTCCAGCATCTAACTCACTTTACCTAGTGCCTGTTCCGGGTATTCTTGCCACTTCTTCATTTCTGAAATATTAATTAATCAATTAATTTGCATTTAACCCTGAAACTTCTGGGAAGAATGTACACCCCTCCCAAGAACTCTTACTTGTAGGGCTTCCACAGACCACAGACCATTGGAGACACAGGGCTGCATGCATCCTACTGCCTACGCTATGATTTGTGCCCTGGACTTTGTCAAAAATAGATAGAAATTCTAAGTACGTTATGTACTTGTGAAGAAGTTCCCTTTACATTCCATGCTGTCAGGGAAATGATGCTCAAGTCCAAATACATTGAAACATTATGAGCTATGCAAATTCATCATCTGAACTAGATAGTTCTAGATTTGACAATGTATTATCCATACAGCTGGCTTCGCCATGGCATTTTCTCATCTTGTGTTCACATCCTACAACTAGACACCTCACTTAGGAAATCCAGTCCTTGCTTTTCTGCAAATCTCACTCAGCAAGAAGCCAAATTCTGTGGCTCTGGCACCTCCTCTCCCCATCTGATAGCAACGTCTTCATCTCAGCTCCTCTCCACATGCAGTGACAGAGCCCTTATTTCTGAATATGTGGCAGGAGGCTCTCGATTACGGTATTGCATGAGAGTGACCTAGAAGGTTCCTTAATCTGCCAGCAGGAACTTCTTCCTCAGCAAAAGATGTGTTGAACACACGAAATAGCTCATGTAGCACACTTCCCTTTGCTGAGGCAAGAAATCCTGTTGGTAGATTAAGGAAACTTCTAGACTTTTCTGCAGAACTACCCGAAACCAGAACTAGATGACAATTTCCATCACCAGTGAGACACTTTAATCAAATCTCTGCAAATTCTATTTACCAGAGGCAAGACTGATATGTGTGCGTACCATGGGCATCAATACATCTATTTTAAAACAATAAGGCAGAAGTTTAAGAGAATGGCAAAAGCTCCCGCAAATTCACTAATTCTTCATAAAGCATGGAAATTGTAAACAAAGGCTCCAACATTAACTTTTGTATTGTGTGATGAAAACAGACATTTTGCACCCCAGAGTCCCTGAGAGGAAAGGTGGGGCAAAAATGCTCTAGACAGAGGGATGTGCTATGGTTGAAAAAGTTGCTTTTCAGCAATGGTACCAGCCATCTGGAAAAGCTTCCGGAAGGTCATTGGGGGTGGGGGGTCCCAAACTGGCCTAGTTTTGGTGGCATGGTGAACCTTTTATGTTGAAATGGGCATTTGACAGAGGCTGACTTTTCCCCCTGCAGTTTAAAGAGTGCTGGGGGTGGGGCGGCGGTGGTTGTAGTGGGTCGTGTTAGAAGAGGAGGATTTAACTCTTCCACTTTCCTCAGGCTTTAGAGGGGGATTGCAGACTAGAGCCCCAACTGGATGGTCCGTGGCTGGCCTCATACTCCCCAGGCACTACCTCCTCTTAGCCCCTGGGACCGTGCTTGAGGCTGTGCCACAGGTCCCGCCCAAAGGGGAACCAGAGCCAGGCGAGCCTTCTTGGTGTTGGGGCCAAAGCCCCATTTCCCCCAGTGAGACCAGAACATGTCTGGTTGCACCAGGTCTAATTGAGGTCCAAACTAGAAGCTGAGAGGGCTAGAAGAGTGAAGGGTTCAATCAAGCCAAGGAATCCCTTTGAACTCTCGAGCAGCCACAAATCCCCCCGTTTACTAGATGCAGGTCCTGGCTGTGACTCCATCGGGGTGGGGGGGAGGCATCGAAGAACCAGTTCCTCAGGGTCCATGGAGCAGTTTCCAAATCCTGCTACATACTGCACTAAGAAACAACTTGTTAGCAGTCAATTACTTTTCAACCCCAGGTGGCACCAGCTGAGTGGACACAGCTAGCAGTACTAGGAGGCACTCGAAGCAAGGATGCACAGATACCTAACCTGAATAATCCATCCATCAGGCTGTTGTCAGAATTTGTTAAGTGGGTCAGAACCAGCCTTTTTGGCCTATGTTAGAAATAGAAAACCAGCTATAGGTTGGGAAAAAGAAATCTTCCAAAAACTCTCTCTGTCCCTGCAGAATAAAGCTGCATTTTCTGGGAAGATCTCACCCTCTGAGACAGGGAATAGGTAAGGCCATAAAAGTTAATTGTTTGAGACCTTTTCGAGTCTTTTGGTATAAACACCAAAAGATCAGAGGTAATGAGGGCTAGGGCAAACAGCAAACAGCTTATCTCTGGGAAGAACAGGGTATCCTAAACCACTAGTGTGGTGCGAACATTCCCTTGCAAATTACAAATGCATATCAAAGATGCAGTCTATCATAGAGGTAAAGGATGTGTAGACTTGTGTTTACATGAAAGACCCTCAACGGAACTGTCCTTCAAGAACAAAGACAATGTAATTGATTAAGATGTTACTGAAGCAAGTCTTTGATATTTCCCTATAAAAGAGGGACAAAACAAGAACTCGGTACCCTTCACTTGCCAACACACAAAGGCTAGCTTTAGCTTTGCGGCTGTGCAATGGGAGGGTCCCAGAGCTCTGGAATGGGGGGAGGGAAGGGTTTTTTTTCTGTAGTTATAATATTGTTGTACCTTGCATGCTAACTTGTATTCTGTATCTATCTCTATAGTGCTCTAGTGGTCAGTAGGCTGGGCCCAAGTCTGGTGCCTTGCCCAACTGTTTTTTTAAATTATTATTATGCCTTTATAAATAAAAAACTTCCAGTCTTGCTTAAGACCTTCTTGCTGCTGGCACATTATTCTTAGCAGAGACATCAGTTTAGTACTAGGGAGTCGGTTTCGTTTTCGCAGCCATGTCGGACGCTCCTCTCGGCAGGTCTGAGAGGAAGCGGCCGAGCCGCCTGGCCAGGCGGCTGATCTGCAAAGGTTAGCCCCCAGACTCTCAGGCAGGGAGTCTGAGTCCGGGACGCGCCGGGAAGAGCCCTCTGACAGATTGAGGCAGGGGGTAAATTGCCCGTTTGTCCCTATGGAGGCCGGCAGATGAGCGCGGCACCCAGTGTGCTGCCGGGCTATTGAAAACGGCAAGGAGCAGGATTAGGCGAAAAGCCTGGAAGTAAGCGAATCCCTTCTGTTACTACAAGCGCTGTGAGGAGTGGTGGGGTCTGAAGGTTAGAAGACTTGGATTTTTCCCCCCTCATAGAGTCTCGGAAGATTGGCGGTTCCCCCCCCCCCTAAAATGGCAGCAAGAAAGCAGAGTCCTTCTCTTGGCAAGTCAGTTACGGCGGCCTTGCAGAGGGGCGAGACGCTTGAAGAACTGGTTAAAAGAGCGGTTATGGAAGCCATAAAACCCTTTGTTGACAAGCTGAATGAAACAGATCAAAGGGTGGGCTTAATTGAAAGTGATGTGAAAGCCATTAAAGAAGCAGCGGGGGGGGGGCAGAGAAGTCTGCCCGGGAAAGTGCGTCACTTACGAGAGCAACGAACAGGGAATTAAAGTTGGTGGAAAACCAGCTGATCGGACTGCAAGTGGAGCGAACACAAACCATTTTGCGTCTCCAGAATGTTAAGGAGGAGGAAAAAGAGGATTTATGGGATCTCGCCTCGGAACTTTTAGCGACACCCGCGAGGGCAACTAAAGAAGAAGTGAAAAGCGCCATTTTGGGAGTCCGTCGGGCATCTTCAAAATATGCAACGAAGCGGCAGCTGCCTCGCGAGATTGTTATCGAGTTTTTATCTAGGAGGGTCCGGGACAGTATCCTATATAATTCATACAACGCGGAATTGGACTTTCTGGGAAATAAAGTCAAGATATTGAAGGACGTTCCATTTCTAGTGCAGAAGAAAAGATTTAAGTACAAGATGTTGGCAGCTCTTTTGAGGGAACGGGATATAAAGTACAAATGGCTACTTTCGGAAGGAATCGGGTTTAGTTATAAAGATAAAGCTTACAAGATTAATTCGGAAGAGGCAATGAGCGCTCCGGTGGTAGCTGTGCAGAGGGAATTGCGCCCGAGGCCCAGGGGAGGGAAAAAGATTTAATTTGAGCTGTAATTTGTAATTTGTATGATCAACCACTCCGTCACTATCTTATTAAGCTATTTTTTTTACTGTGGCAGTATGAAGGGAAAGCATTGAAACGTAGTGTTTAGTGTTTGTAGATTACCTTCCCCTTTTTCTCCACCCTCCCCCTTCCCTTTCTCTTTTTTCTCCTTTCCTTCCCATCCCTTGTGCTATTGTAGTCTTTTGTAGTTACTGTTTTGTAGGGTATGTATGTATGTAGTAGTTTTGTATGTTAGATATTGAAAAATAAAAAATTTATAAAAAAAAAAAAGTTTAGTACTAGGGAAAGATCAAGTGAGGTTGCACTCTTTACATGCCTATGGTAAGAGGCAAACCCAGGCAGCAATCCAACAGCAACTAGTGGACTGGTCCCTGGTTGCAGAGCAACAATTTCCACAACACAGGCGAATACAACCACCCTCAGAAACCCGACCCCCCCCCCCCCCGCTGTTTGTTCTGCAGCTAGCTGGTCCCAAGCTTGAAACCTGACTGAGCAGTAAAGGCTAGTCGTATTGTCTGCCAGGGCCAGTTAACAAGTCCACTAAGAGACGGATCACATGCAATGGCCCATGCTGAGGTGGTGTTGAAGGTTGACAGCTGTGCAGGCAAAGGGAGCACTGCATCAACCAGATGTTGTCAACCTGCCAGGCACTATTAAACCTGGATCTTGGTGGCAGAGGGCACTAGGTGCCCTGGAAGAAGCTAGAAGACACTGAACCTGGCCAAAAGGAGATGTGGGCATTCAAGCCCTGGGGATGCCAAGCCCAACAGTCAGCTAAAATAGGCATACCCAGCTGGACAGAGCTCAGGGAATGGCTGCACAGCCGGGAGAGACCTGGGCGCAAGGGGGGGGCGACACAGACTTGGCAGTGGAAACCATGCCAACCTGACATCCTTGAACAAGTCAGAGGAGAAAACATTGAGGAGGCAGTAGCCAGGAAACACCCTCATTAGGCTGTAGGGTTGCCAGGCCCTCTCACCCTCTGAGCCATCAATTATTGAACAAAGTTGGTGCCACCGGCAGGCTACCCGGCTCACCAGGAGGCACACACTTTTGAACAAACTCCAAACTAGACTGGTCACTATGAATTTGGGATTGATTATTCCTACTATATTTTGGAACTGAATAAATTGCCATTGTCAGAGAGTTTTGAAAGGTCTTTTAAGAAGCATCTCCACGTTAAGAACTGTTTTGAATTTGCATATACCTCTAGTATTGCTTCTCTTTCTCTGCTTTCATTTTCTGAAATTTGTCTAGGTCAATAAAGATTAATCTGTTTATGTTCTGATTCTCCCCTCATCTGTCTTTTTCTGGAAGAATAGTAAGCCATAGATATGAGTATGTATAATGCAGTCCTATGATCCCTGGATATGGGATATGCATGTGTGGGGATACCTGTATACATTTGCCCTGACATGGGTTTCCTGGTTGGTAACAGTGTGGCAATCTACACATGCAAGGCTCACTGTACAAAATTTGGAAATATTCTTAAGGCATCAAGTACACAAAAAAGGTCATCAGTATGGCGTAGTGGTTAGTGTCAGATTAGGATCTGGGAGAGCCAGGTTCAAATCCTCATTCTGCCATGGAAGCTTGCTGCGTGAACTTGGGCCAGTCACTCTCTCTCAGCCTATCCTACTTCACAGGGTTGTTAATAATAATAATGATGACAACAACAGTGTGATTATATATCGTCCTTCTGGACAGATTAGTGCCACACTCAGAGCGGCGAACAAAGTCAGTGCTATTATTATCCCCACAATGCCTCTGGGGAGCGGAGCTGAGAGGAGAGGCCTACCAAAGGCCACCTTCTGAGTTCATGGCAGTTGTGGGAGTTGAACTAGCAGAGTGCTGATTTGCAGCCCAGCCCCTTAATCACTAAACTACAGCAGCTCTCTTGTGAGGATAAAATGGAGGAGAGGAGAATGATGTGTCATTGGACCCCCTGCTAGGGAGAAAAGTGGAGTATAACTGAAGTAAATTAAATTAAATTTAGAACTCCACAATCTGGGGAGAAATGGAGAGGAGCAGCCGTTTGTGTCTCATGCCCATCAGCAAGTTCCGCCAAAGAAGACACAGTGGAAATAAGGTGCCCTGATGGACCAGTAATGAAGGCCGATTCCAGACGGCCCTCCCCATCCCGAAACGTCGCGTGTTGTCGCGCGGAAAATGTGAAATATCGTGTTTTCTCGCGTGAGTTTTGCTCGACGTCGTGCAAAACTTGCGCGAGAAAACGCGATATTTTGCGTTTTCCACGCGACGGCGCGTGACGTTTTGGGATGGGGAGGGCCGTCTGGAATCGGCCAAAGTCTCATGTCACCATGTACAAAGCTTATTTTCTTCGGTCCAACGAGTTCCATGCACATATGATCAGTGCTTATATTTGATTACCTGTTGCTAGCTAAGAGGGAAAGGATGGCACCACTACCACATTCAAATACCATCACCCTATATGAGGAATTCAGGGTAGCGCACATTCCCACAATCTATAAACTGGATCTCCTGAGGCAGGCTCACAAATACTAGCTGAAACAAAGTATGCTTGCAGCCAAGCCCAACAAAGGATCCATATGGTTTATGGACCCTCCGCTCCAAACTTTTCCTCCATCCACAGTGGCTCAAGGCAGTTAATAAAAAAGTGATTTGATTAAAGTATGTTTTAAGCATCCCGCTGGTGACCAGACTTAGAAATTGTCATCCAGTTCTGGTTTAGGGAAGTTGTGCAGAACAGAAGTTTCCTTAATCTACCAACAAGACTCTTAAGGCAGCAAAGGAAAGTGTCCTACATGAACGATACTTCATAAGATTCAAAATATCTTTTGCTGAGGCAAAAGTTCCTGCTGGCAGATTAAGGAACCTTCTAGGCTGCTGTCATGCAATACTGTAATCGAAAGCTTCCTGCCACAGATTCAGAAATAAGGAACTCTTACCTAAAGGTTTGCCGGGAAGTGTAGGCGTCCTTGCAGCTTAAAGTTTAGCATTTACAGAGCAGCAGGGAGAAGTGCAGGTGTCTTTGCAGCTTAAAGTTTAGCATTTACAGAGCAGCAGAGAGGGATATGCGGGGCTCCTTGCAGCTTAAAGTCTCCTGGTGCAGCTAGGCATCGCTCTGCAGGGCCAGGCCAGGTGAGGGGAAGGGAAAATGCCGTGATGTACCTTGAGAGTGGGAGGAAAGGCGCCCCACGCCTGCACTTCCCTCCTCGCTGCTCTGTAAATGATAAACTTTAAGCTGCAAGGACGCCTGCAATGTAAGTGCTAAACTTTAAGCTGCAAGGACGCCTATACTTCCCGGCAAACCTTTAGGTAAGAGAACACGAGTTGAATCTAGGTATTTTATCTCGTGTGTTTTGAATCTGAGATGAAGACCCTGATATCAGACCGGGGGTTGGGGGAGGTGCCAGAGCTGCAGAATGTGGTTTCTTGTTGAGCGAGTGAGAGTTACAAAGAAACAAGGACTAGATTTCCTAAGTGAGGAGTCTGGTTACAGGATCTGAGCACAAGATGAGAAAATACTAAGGCGAAGGACTGTATGGACAATACAAGGCTCAAATCCATAATTATCTAGTTCAGATGATGAATTTTCATCACTTATAATACTTTGAAGTATTTCGACTTGAGCATCAATTCCGACAGCATGGAATGTAAAAAAAATTCTGCACGTGTACAGAATGTACTTAGGGTTTCTATCTATTTTTGCAAAGTCCAGGACACAAATCATAGTGTAGACACAAGTATGCAAGCAAAACCAAAGGGATCCATTTATGTCTCCAAAGATCTGTGGGGAAGCCCTACAAGTAAGTTCTAGAGTTCTTGGGGGGGAGGGAAGTATACATTTCTCCCAGAAGTCTCAGGATTAAATGCAAATTAATTAATAAATTATTATTTCAAAAGTGAAGAAGTTGCAAGAATGTCTGAAACAGGCACTAGACAAACTGAGCTAGCTGCTGGGACCCTCATAACTCTGAAGTACAAGATTGGGTTCTTGGGGGACCACCAGGGAAAACACACTGAAGACCCCGTAAGAAGCAAGGAGGAGGTCTCTTGTGAGGCACGAATGTGCAAGTCTGCATGGAATGGTGTGGGGAATGAAGTAGGGATTTGCATCTCTTTTTAAAACATTCATTTCTAGTTCTAGATCCCTGTAAATTCATTCGTACTATTTGACATGTTGCTCAGTTTTGTTTTGTTTTTGTACACACAATATATATGGATATGATGTATTGTCGAAGGCTTTCACGGCCGGAGAACGATGGCTGTTGTAGGTTTTCCGGGCTGTATTGCCGTGGTCTTGGCATTGTAGTTCCTGACGTTTCGCCAGCAGCTGTGGCTGGCATCTTCAGAGGTGTAGCACCAAAAGACAGAGATCTCTGTGTCCTGAGAGATCTCGGTCTTTTGGTGCTACACCTCTGAAGATGCCAGCCACAGCTGCTGGCGAAACGTCAGGAACTACAATGCCAAGACCACGGCAATACAGCCCGGAAAACCCACAACAGCCATATATGGATATGGTTTATTTGCGTTACTGTCCCAGGAGAGGAGGAGTGCTCTGCCAGGCTTCCTGGTGGAGAATGAATGAGTAGCTACAAGTTGCAATGGGGTCCCACCTGTTGACCCGGAGTCGGTCCTGAAGGTAGAGACCTGAGGCCCTCCAGTATATATTTTTGAGCCCTGGGCAAAGCCTCTTATGCAAAGCATAGGTTACATCTTATGTCAATGGAACCCAGCCTATTTCCCTACAACCCTGTATTTTCCTGGCTGCTGGCCTCTCGTTCTCCCTGCTCCTGGACTCTTCCGAGACCCAGAGACTTCATTTTAACCTCTGCCTTCCAATACTGTCACAAAGAAAAGCAAACTTTTATGCTCTGCTCTCCCTTAAGGCTCCTGCTTAGGCTTACTGCCTACATCCATCATTTTAGCCTGCCCCTATCTTCTTCATGCTCTGCTGACTCCCACCCATCCGTCCTCTCTCTGGAGTTCTTCAGGCCATCAGGTAAAGAGCAGCCTGCAAGCCCTAGAGACTGCTCCAGCACCTCTCCTTGAGTCAGTCAATGGCCTCGAACCTCTGCAGCTGGATGGAGCTGTGCTTGTTATTTGAGCTTCTCAGGATCTCCTCCCCACTTCCTTAACACCCAGCAGAATTTGGTGTGTTCCTGGCCACTGCCCAGTTGGTGGTTCTTGCTGGGTTGGTTATCTGACTGCCAGGGATGGCGTGTCCTCAGGTGCTGTACAAGCACAATATGTATAACATAAATATGATGTGTAAGGCTGACTTACTAATGCACAATAACTTGGACTGGCAACCTCTGAGCATGGCCTGGAGAGCTCCTGGAACTACAACTGATCTCCAAACTACAGAAACTTGTTCCCCTGGAGGAAATGGCTGCTTTGAAGGGTGGACTCTACGGCATTCTACCCCACTGAAGTTGTCTCCAATCCTACCCTCCCAAAGCTCCACCCTTAAATTTCCAGGAATTTCCCAACTGAGAGTTGGCAACAGTAATAATAACACTGATGGGTGAGGAGGATAAACAGAGCATAAAAGGGTTTTTTTAATGCAGAGCAGAAATTGTGTGAGGATCAAGAGAAGGTGGAATGGAAAGACACTGTGAGGAAGAAAGGGACTTCGGTTCTCTGAAGACTCATGCCAATCTTCTTCCAAATAGAACTTCCTGTGAGACACCTTAAAGAAAGATGTCCAAGAAGGAGACTACCCCTGGGGCTTTCTAGGTAGAAAAAAAATCTGGCGTCCTTCTTGAATTTTAGGAGTCTAACTTTGATTCATTCTTGGATTCAAGAGGGAAGTGACAGAGTGGGGATGGGAGAGAGTTGGGTCTCATGGTGTTTCTTCCAGAGCTGATGGTCTGCAATTATGATATATGCAAGCAGAAGAAGCACCAGACCTCCGATGGCAAAGCGTGCATAGGCGGCAGACTCTGAGATGAGATCACTGGGATCTGTACAGGGAGGGAAAGGAGACAAGGGGGTGATCCGGTTTGTATGATTCTCAGTATACCATAAACCTCTGCTCAACCCTGGACAACACAACAACACCCATTGACAAGTTGGGTAAACGCCAGATACCACACCTGATATCAGTAGTTCCAGGGAGTCACTGTGTGCTGATAACAGAAAAGGTGTTTTAGAAAATGCATAGCTGCAGCTATAGTTCCCTTCATGCTCCCAACTGATGTTGCTAAAGGAAAATTCACCCACATCCCAGTTACTCTTCATGGGCCACTTCAGTGTTGGGCCACCATCCTTATAGAGAAAGAAATCTGCAGGTCCATATCCACTTTCACACCGAAAATTGACTTGCCCCCCACGGGCAACCAACCCACCGGGACTGACAGAGATGGCAGGTCTGGGGATGCTGGGATCTGCGGAGGAAAGGAAACAGGAAGTCAGATGCCAAATACCACCTCATTGCTTGGCTCAGTCCATAGCCAGATGGGAGGGAAATAGATCATGTCAGATAACCTTCTTTCCAGTCTCCTGTAAAGCCGTATGTTCTCTCTCGACAGAAGAATACAGAGACACTTCTTAACATAGCTGCGTACTTTTTGTCACTGCATAAGACAATTTGACCTGTATTGGAGACTCCCTACAATTCAAGGGTGTGTGTTGGTATTTGTGTGTGTGTGTGTGTGTGTGTGTGTGTGTGTGTGTGTGTGTGTGTGAGAGAGAGAGAGAGAGAGAGAAGTGTTTTCTCAGTCAAAATTATATTAAACAAGGACTTCCTCCTCTAATCCAGGTTAACTATACAGCCTCTTAACAGAACTCTCACACCAAAGTCCTGTAAAACAAGACTGAAATGCATGAAGATGTGTGGATAGGATTGCCAGGAGAAGGACACAGAATCTGTTCAAGCCCTAAACGTGGGTTCCTAGGCAGCTCAGACCATGTCATGACCTCCAGGCAAAATATCCACCTGAAAAGAAAACTTTAGCAGTTTGAAGGTTACACAAAATTACGAGATGAAAAAGTGTTTGGCTCTTCCAGCATCACCCCACTTTGGGAAAGGGGCCCCATAAAGCTCATTGGTCTCAGCCCAGAAAGCACAGTCCATGACACGGGAAAGATTCTTACAGGCTAGAATGTCTTTTCTCTTCCCCTTTCTGACTATTGTGGCTACTCTCAGGTACATGAAAATGCTCCCCATATTTCAGGCAACAGTAAGACTGAGCTGATTCCCAAGTCTGTAAGACTAAGGGATGCTTCCTTTGACCCCTCACCTAACACCAAGAGCTCCACACTCCTGCCGGTCTTTGAGGACTTGAAAAGCTTTGGTGGTCGGTAGCTGCATCTGTAGCTCCCTGCATGATCCAGGCTCACGTTACTGATTCGGAATATGGCTGTGCCCCCATCAGGGTCTCCTGATTGTGAGACGCTCTGCTTTCCAGCCTTTCGGAGATAGAATGTGTTGTTGAGACCCTCTGTCCAGCACTGGATGGTGATATTGCTTCCCAGGACTGCCACAGCGCTAGGACTCAGGGAGATAATGGGCCTTGGAAGATCAGGATCTGCAAGTAGAAGGAAGGTTGTTATCTGGTGTCAAATCCAGTTGAGCCCCATCTTGCAAGCAGAAATGGGTTTATTACCAGCTCGATTTTCTGAACTGTACTGCAGAAACAAGTGGCATGCTGGACTAATGACAGTACAGACTGCTTGGCTCCATCAAAAATTAACACATATAACATAAGCAATGGTTGTGGAGTTCTTCCCACTCCAGCATTTCTTATCCTTGCCCAGCTAGAGCTAAGCCACAGGGATGGGAACATAAGGAGAATGCCACTGGATCAGGCCAAGGCTCCCTCCATCAAGTTTCCATCCAGTTTCCATCCAGACACATCTAAGAATCTCACAGACAGAGCCTCGGGGGCATTTGACAGAATACTTCCTTGAGTCTCAGTGAGAAAGGCAGACTATAAATGACATAAATAAAATAGATAAATAAATAAAATAATTGCAGGTTCTATTTAGCCCTTGTAAAGTGTAGACATTGATAGATTTGAATTGCGCTCATCTGTTTTTAAAGGATAGTGGCCACTGCCACATTTTTTGACAGTGAATTCTGTATTTATTATTTCTTTATCCTACTATATAAAAGGCTAAGCATATTCAAGACAACAGACTTCCTACCCTGGTGTGCCTCCAGAGGGCGCTGCTGTGGCGGGAAGCCCAGATGATGTTGCCAAGTAGGCCCCCCTCCCCTGCTTTGAAGCCTGCTATGAACTGTGCTAAAGTTTCCTGCGTTGCTGTTTCACTGCTACACCAAAGACTGCTTTGCACGTGTGTGTTCTAATACACGTGTCAGTTTCCTGCCTGCGAGTCAATTACCCTTGCTGCTGCTATAGACTGTGTAGTTTACTGACTCCATGTTTGGATAACTGCACAAAGGACTCTTTCCCTGGGCCACTCTGCCCTGACCTATATCTGGAATTCCCAGTGTGTGTTTGGACTCTGTTACAAATGTGCCCCGTGCCTACATTGCCATCTGCCTCGGACCGTGCCTGTTCCCTGCTTTGGACTGTGTTTTAAAGTGTTGCTCCCCCTGCCTCCATGGAAGCCTGCCTCACATGGGCCCAAGCCGCTGCTAGCAGCCGGGCGCCTGCCGGGGAAACCTCCAGCGAGCCTGGCTAGGCGCTCCCTGGTCAGTTCCCGCCTGGAGCCTCCCGCGGGTAGGTCGCCGAGCTTGCCCTCGCTACCGGGCAGCCTGCTATCCAGCCCCAGCTATGCCCAGCCGGCATCCATGTTCTCAGGCAGCCAGAAGACCCTGGGAAGAAGACTGCTTTGGGAAGCCATTCCGGCGAAGTGGGCACACCACGTCCGCAGCGAGAGTACCTCGCCCCGCTCTGCATATCTTAGGAGCCGCCCCGGAGAAGGAACTAAGTGCTGACCATCCCAAGCACTTAGAGAATGCATCTCAAAGAAACCTCCGCATTCCAGAAGCTGATGACATCAGGACAAGCCCTGTCCGCTGGAACATCCTTTCAGCCCACTTGGATTTCCCCCTCCCTCTTTTGTCCCTTCTTCCTGAGGTGTCACTTATCACGATCTGATTACCAAAGTGGCCCATCCAAGCCATTCAGTGACCCATTAGACCCTTTGTTTTAATCTGTGAGAACCACCAAGTACAGCACCTGCCCCAGGGTACGTTTTGGGGTATTTAAACTGGTCTCCCAGACCACTCGGTGCCTCGGCCATTCCCTATCCAGACTTCCTTGCTGTCCGTCTGTGGTTCCAGTGCTGGCATTGGACCACCACCCTCGCTGCTGTGTCTCTGCTTCGCTCCAGGATTGTGAGTATTTCCCTTATCATCGTTGGGAACCCGCTAATGCGAACGTCTCTGTATTTCCTACTCTGTATTTCTTAGATCTTGTGTGTTCCTCGTATGATTGTGCAAGTTAGGCTTACGCCACACCAAATACACGTGTTTGGACCTTACTCCTTGTCTGCCTCTTTTTCACTAGAGTGTCTGGGATCGGGACCTCCGTAAACATAGGTTATGATCCTCGCTTAATATTAATAGTTACAGACTGCTACAGCTAATTCCCCATTATAATAAAGAGCAGTTCTGGTAACAGTTTACTGGTGGAGAATATGCGGGCATAACCCAGTTCGTGTGAATGCACGTGAGTCGACACGCGTGTCTTCAGCGAACTGACTTAGAGGAAAATTTTCCAGACCTCTGTGTAAAGAGCGCAATTTAGCTCAGGGAATTAAAAGTGTGAGTGTGTGTGGCTCTAGCGAGCATTTCTATCTTGTGGGTTGGCTTTTCCCCCATTTCCTCCTTCAGCCAGCTTTGGACTACTTGCCTTTTGTGGTGCACCGCGAGGCCCTCCAGCCGTTATAACCGGTGTACTGTGGGTGAGGACCTCTGAACTGGTGAAGTTCCTGGCCACCTTCCGGGCCGCCTAAACGCGTCTATGTGGGTGGGATCCCAGAAGTAGGCTCTAGATATATACGCATATATACTTCCTGAAGCAGCACATATAAAATTCTCTTCCGCCCTCCCCCGTCTCTCCTAAGTCCGTCCAAACCCCCGTTCCTGCCAGCACTTAGGCTTCAATCCCCGCTCCGAAGGAAACGTGAAGGGATTGTTAGTCCGTTTGGTTGTTCAGTCAGTTTAGCTTTGGGAATCTGAAGCCAGGTTCCTGAAGCCCCGCGGCAGCCGGCCGCACCGTGCTTAAGAGTTTTAAGGAAGACTCTTGGGCGCCTTTCCGCTTGCGAGTTTTAAGTTAGACTCGTGAGCACACCTCGCTTGGGAGTCAGTGGGACTCTTGGGCACACTTTCGCTTGAGAGTTGGTAGAACTCTTGAGCGCTTTTTCCGCTTGGGAGTACCGTGGTTTTACTCCTGAGCACTTTTGCTTGGGGACTTGCAGAGGCAGTCCTTGAGCGCATTTAGTCTTTTGGTCGAGGCTTGGAGACAGTTTAACCGTTTGTCTCTGAGCACGAGGCCTGGGGACTTTTTGAGTTTAGTTCTTGGGCAGAGAGCTTGAGAGCACTTGCAGCTTCTGAGCAGAGGCTTGGGAGCATTTCTGGTTGCCTGAGCATAGGCTTGGGAGACCCCTTAATTGCAGTTCCTGAGCAGAGGCTTGGGAACACTTTCTGGTTGCCTGAGCATAGGCTTGGGAGACCCCCTTAGTTGCAGTTCCTGAGCAGAGGCTTGGGAACCCTTTTTGGTTTTCTGAGCACATAGGCTTGGGAGACCCCTGAGCTTTGGCTTCTAGGCAGAGGCTTGGAAGCACTGAGCGTTTTTGGTTCTTGGGCTTAGAGAGCTTGAGAGCACCTTCTGAGCCAGTAAACTTTTCCTGGTCCCGTGGCTTGTAGGCAAGCTTGAAACGGGAATAGGAATTTTCCTTCTCCCCCGGTGGAGAAGAGCCAAGTGTAGAACCCTTAAAAATCCCCTTGTGAACCTAAAAGTAGAACCTTAAACCCCCTGGTAAAAACCCTTGAGGACTTGAGGGAAGGATAAACCTCCCAAAAGGGACATAGAGAGGAAGAAGTTGTTAAAACCCTTGAGCAGCTTTAATCACCCCACCCCTGGTGTCGCTGATCCACTCTTTAACCTCCCCCGAGATCAGCCTTAAACTAAAAAGTAAAATGTACCGGGCAGCCCCCACCGTGCCCCGCCTGGAAAAGTGGCTAGTGAAGAAGGGAGATTGCCCTTGGGAAGCCGGTTCCTTCAAGGGACCCGACCCGCTCCAGATAGTCAGAAGTGCCTTCCAGGATTTCTGTGAGAAGGAGAAACCTAGGTCCAGTAAGAAAGATAGATACGGAGCTTGGGCACTTTTCACCGCCCTACAGGACAGCGTGTCCCTAATTAATAAGCTACAGGCAGCTCAAGAAGAGCAGGAACAGGAGATAGAGCAGTTAAGGAAAGAAAAGAAGGAACATGAGGCGAAAGCAGCCGAGTGGCGTTCAGAACGCGTTAACTTCATGCTGGAGAAGCAGGGTCTAGCCGCTGCCCTCCAAGACGCCCAGCACAAGGCTGAAGTGGCCACCGCTCGTGCCGATATGGCTGAGCACGCAGTAATTGAAGGACAGGAGAAGATTGCAAAATTAACCCATGCTGCCCAGTTCATGGCAGAGCAGAAAGTCGCAAAGATAGCCGCAGCAGACCACTCCGCTTGTAAGAGGGAGCTAGAGGCCCTAAAGCAGCACCTGGGGATGCAGCAGGCCGTAATTTCCGCCGTGCATCCCGCAGCCCTCTTGGCCCTCCCCGAAGGTAGTACCGACAGTTGGTCACCTCCTTCGCCCCAGCCCGAGGAAGCTCCACAGCCCCTCCATCCGATAGCTACCAAAGAAATTGTCACCACAGACGATGATGGCAGGAAGACAGACCGAATAGTTAAGGAGACCCGCAATTGGAGGCCCGATGAGCTCCAAGCCATAGCGGACCACATGGGACCCCTGAACCGAGACTCAGCTATACAGTGGTTCGCACACGTGACCATGTCCCAGCCCTCTGCCAGTGGCTCCGATGTAGCTCAGCTGGCCCGCCACTGTGCCAGCCCCGAAATAGTCACCTCCCTCAACGCATATATTTCTAACCGGAGATTAGCCACTCGCAGTCAGTATGGTGCCATGAAGGAGTTGTGCGCCTTCCTCTGGCCTACCAAGAGCTTGAAGGCCTTATACATAGCAGAATCTCAAAAACCCGGAGAGGACCCAGAGGCATATTTAGCCAGGAAACAGCTCCTAGCCGAACTAGCAGACGAGGTAGATTTAGACTTGAGCGACATGCCGGACTTCGACGACTTAGAGTTTAGGAGGGCAGTCATAGATGGACTCAACAGCACCACTCGCCTGGCCCTAGCAGGAGTAGAGCCCGGGAGCATTACATGGGGAGAGCTGGAATCCCGCATCAGGAGCATTGCTGGCCTGTTGCGAGAGACCGGCGCCATCCGCCATGTGAAGTCCCCGGCCTCTCGTAGAAAGGAGAGCGAGCCGATAAGTGCAGTCACCTATGCCAATCATGGCCCCCACTCTCAATACCGACCGCAGGGACGCAGCCCGTACCCGGAGGCAAGGGGAGGGATCCTGAGGGGAAGGAGCAGCAGCTTTAACCGGGGAAGAGGACCAAGGGACTACCGCCCGGGAGTTTCCTTTGCGCCCACCCCGAGTTACAGTTCCTCCTCCCAGCAGGGACCCCACGAGCCCCGATTACAGGAGGCGCCCCTAGCCCCTTCTCACTCGCGAGCATCACACCCGTACAATCATCAGGTCTACCCGCCTCCAGATCAGTCTAACGCTTGGGGAGCATCGCAGGGCGACCACGAGGGCTACCGGGACCGCGGCAGCACGCCCCAGTCCAGGGACTCCCTCCGTTGGGAACTATGGATGCGCCTCAAAAACATTGGAGCGAACATGGAGCTATTTGACGGGAAGCCCACGTCCGTTCTAATGAAGGCGATCATGGAGTGGGAGGACCAGCAACAGCCCCCAGTACCTCCGTCAGCGCCCCCTTTACCGCCAGACCCTCCCTTCTCGAGTCCCCCGATAGCTGCGGTCCGGGAACGACCGAGCCCCAACAACCCCTTTAGAGGAAGCGCCGCTTCCACCGACCAGTGTGCAGGATCAGAATAGGGTTGCCCCGAGTCCCAGTCTCCCTCCGTGGGCATAGTTGCCAAACTAAAGCCGGACACATGGGGGAGACCGACAGTAAAGGCAGGGATCGGGACTCCCGGGGAAAAGAAGAAGCCTGCCACTCTCCTCATAGATACCGGAGCTTCACTTAACATACTCCGGCCCACCTTAGTCACGAAAGGCACCCAGACCCCCACAACCATGCAACTTGCCGGTTTTGGAGGCGGCATGCAGGAATCCCAGGTCTGGCAGGATATCCCCCTCTCCGTTGGGAACCTGGCCACCCGGATTTCGGCATGCGCAAACCGGGGAGAAGATGATGGACTTTTGGGCATGCCATTTTTCCGTGCCGAGGGACTGACCATTGACCTAGCAAATGGGCTCCTGTGGCGCATCCCAGGAGGCCCAGACTTCGTCAATGCAGTCCATCGATGTGCAGCCCTTAAGGCCCCCCTCCCTCTCGCCCCCATCACAGGAGACCCCTGGGTTCAGGACTTTCCCGAAGTATGGGTGACAGACAAGGCCGAGTGTGGGATAGTGAAGGGCGCCTGCGTCCTGATAGAAGGAAAGGACCCCCCCCCTCAGAGACAGTACAAGTACCCAGCGGAAGCTGAGGCAGGGATAGCCAAGACTATAGAAGGACTCCTTGAGTGGGACGTCATACTCCCGATGCAGTCCATCTGCAACGCCCCATTGTGGCCAGTTCTAAAAGCAGATGGAGTGACCTGGAGAATGACGGTCGACTTCCGTGCCCTGAATGCCACCACCCCTCCAGTTGCCCCGGTTGTGGCCAAGTACAATGAGATCCTAACGGCCATTGCCGCTGGGTCCCGGTTCTACTCGGTCATAGACCTGGCCAACGCTTTCCACTCCATCCGGTTGCATGAGTCTTGCTGGTACAAGTTCGCGTTCACTTTCCGCGGCCAGCAATACGCATTCAAACGGACACCCCAGGGATTCCACTCCAGCCCCAGTATTTGTCATGCCCATGTAGTTCAGATGTGGGAACGCCTCCAACCCTCCTCGAGGCCCCATGTACTGAGCTACGTGGATGACATTTTAGTCCACGCCCCCACGGAAGAATTAGCCCGCCAAATCACCAGGGAAGTCCTGGAACTCCTCCGCGAGACTGGGTTCAAGGCAAGCAGGGAAAAGGCCCAATTGGTTCAGACCAGCGTCAAGTACCTGGGTCTGACCCTGGGACCCGAGGGTCGCACCCCGGATGCCCAGCGAATGGAGGTCATTTCCAAGCTGCCTGCACCCACCGATGTCCCCTCCCTCAGAGCCCTTCTAGGAACCTTTAACTTTTCCCGAGACTTCATCGAGTCCTTTGCAGACAAAGCTCGCCCCCTTTACGCCCTCCTCAAGAAGAACACTCCCTGGGAGTGGGGACCGGAGCAACAGACAGCCTTAGCCGAGCTAAAGCGCAGTCTGGCCGCAGCCCCGGCCCTAGCCCATCCAGATGTCACCCAGCCATTCTTTATTCAGTTAGCAGTATCAGACAAGAGCATAGGAGCCACGCTCACCCAGCAGCAAGCGGGAACCGCTAGAGTAGTAGCCTATGCCTCTCGCAACCTAACCGCAGTAGAGACCAAGTTCAGCCCATGCGAAAAGACTTGCCTTGCTCTAGTTTGGAGTCTGACCCATTGGGAATTTATCATAGGAGGTTCACGTACAATAGTTCAAACCACTCACACGCCTCTCAAATATATCCTGTCGGGAAAAATACAAGACGGACAAGTCTCAAACGCCCGCATAGCGCAGTGGACCCTGGCCCTAGTCAACCGCGGAGTGGAATTTAAAAAGGAGACCACCGAGCCTCCAGCCCCCTATGGCCTATTGGTAACCGGGACCGAGCACGAGTGCCCCCTGGACCCGCCACCGCAGGTTGCCTGGCCAGTCACTTGGGGAGTCCCGCTAGAGGAAGCCCGACAGAACGGCTTCACATGCTGGTTCTGTGACGGCTCCTCCTTCCACGTTGGAGGCTCCCCCCGGACAGGCTACGGCGCCGTGCGAGTGAGCGACGCCCATACTCTCAAAGGTCCAGCCCGCCCCCATTCCAGCCAAGCGGCTGAGGTGCAAGCGCTTCTGGCAGTGCTTGAGTTTGAGCCCCCAGAAAGCCCGCTGGCCATTTACACAGACTCGGATTGGACGGCCAAAGCCGCCACGGTCTGGCTCCCGGTATGGCAGAATCAGGGGTGGAGAGCTAGCGATGGGAAACCCGTAGCCCACCTACAGCTATGGCAGCAAGTAGCAGCACTCCTTCAGTCCCGCTCAGGCCCAACGCAGGTTACCCATGTCAAGGGACACCAGAAGACAAACTCAGAGACCGCTTATTGGAATGACCAGGCAGACCTCGCAGCCAAGGCAGCCGCCACTGAGAATGCTCCCCTACTGGAACCAGCTACCGATTGCCCCTTACACCCTGTCACCACTCGAGCACAAGCCCGCAGCCAGGCTCAGGGCACTACGGGAACACTAGACCTAGCGCAACTACAGCTATCTGACCCAGAAATAACTGACCTCCTAACCGCAGGGAGAGATCAGACAGGAAGACTAATGATCCGAGAAGAGGAAGGCATAGTTTGGGCAGTAGATGCAGCCGGCGAACGCCACTGGGTAGTGCCACTGGAAGTCAGGGCCGACCTGATTCAGTTTGTCCACGAGCAGGGACACCGAGGCAAGGACCTGACTCTGGAAAGGGTAAAAGAGGTTGGATGGTGGCCTGGCATGCGCACCGAGGTAGCGCAATGGGTGGACAACTGTCTGTCCTGCGCTATGGTCAATGCAGACCCCACCGGACCTAGAGCCCCCCTCCAGCATCAGAGAATTAACGGACCCTGGGCTCGCATACAGATTGACTTTATCGGCCCCCTTCCCCCCACTCCTCGCGGCAATCGCTACTGTCTCACTGTCATAGACCCCTTTAGCAAATGGGTCGAAGCGTTTCCGTGCAAGCGCAACAATGCAGCCACCACAGCCAAACTATTGTTCAACAATGTCTTTTCAAGATGGGGCATCGTGAGAGTCATGGACTCTGATTTAGGCTCACACTTCATCGGAGAAGTCACCCAGGAGCTGTGCAAGGCGCTAGGCATCCAGCAGCGCTTCCACATAGCCGGCCACCCTCAAGCCTCGGGCGCCATAGAAAGAACCAACCGGACCCTCAAGGAGGCTCTCCGCAAAATGGTTCGCTCCTCCGGGAGAGACTGGGATGAAAAACTCCCCATAATCCTAATGGCCATCAGAGGCACCACCGCAGTTCACGGGCTCACCCCCCATATGGTAATGACAGGGCGAAGAATGCAGCTCCCGGAAGCCTTCTGGCTAGATACGCAGCTCCCTTCTGATATGCAGCCCGTAGTGATTAATGACGCCTGGGTCCAGGATCTGCTCTCATCCATACACGCTGTCCACATGCAAGTGGCCCAGAAGTTGGGCACCGCTCAGAAAGATATGGACCGCAAATTAGGATGGGTCAGGAACCCCAGGCAGTGGGAGGAAGGACAGCTCGTTCTGTATAGAAAGTTCTCGCAAAAGGCGCATTCACTAGCAGCCAAATGGCAGGGCCCAGTCCCCATCACGAAAAGAGTCTCCCCAGCCGTCTATCAGGTAGCTATCCAGAGAAAGACAGGAGGCACTTGGTTAAAATACTTTCACGCCTCTCAGTTAAAAGAATGGAAAGGGAAGCCGCTGCAATCTGCCCCTCCTGTGTATGACCCTGGGGGAGCCGCCACCAGCCCAGCCCCCCTCTGCCCAGTGATTCGCCAGATATCCCTTCACCCTGGGCCAGAGATACCCTGTGTCCCCTTAGACCAGACCTTTTTGGCCTTAGTATAAAAGAAACAGTAGAATATGTAGATATAGGTGTGAATGTCAAAAGTTTTTCCAGTTCTATTCTTTAACTTCATTAGGCGGGCCCCACAGTTGGGACCCTTGGGGAAGACACGGCAACCAAAGCCAAATAGGACCACCACCGAGAGTGATTCTTAATTGGATTGTAAGCCGCATGTTCGGGAAAAAATTGCACAGGCAAAAGAGATTTGCTGTGTGTGAAAGTGTTTGGAGAGGCTTTAGCCCAAGAGTGAATGCATTTCCAATATTGGAGACACACCAATAAAGGTGATCTCTGTATTTGAAAACATTTCACCCGCCGTGCTGGTGAAGATCCCGCATCTACGTAGATTCGGGGTCTCACCTGCCAGACCCACGCTTTCGCATGATGGTCGGCTTTGGCTTTGAGGGCCGTGCCTCCCCTGGAAAAGGACCCCCAGATAGCCCAACATCCCTCTTTTACTAATGTTCATATTCGTCATGGTGAGTTGCTATACGGCGCCACCACTTAGTACGCTTTAGTGCAAAGGTAAAAGACCCGCCAGTATTCTGTAAATATGTGCCCTCTGGAATATGTTATTGGGGTGCGTTCGCCACGCACAAGGGGCAGCGTACCTCATTTACATAGCCAGGATCCCCCGCGCCAAGATGACCCCCGAATAACCCAGACCCAGTGGCGCCCGCAGATCTCGGCCGCCTCCGCCACTTTTCGATAAACGCTGCCGAGCACCTTCGGCTCCACTTCGGCCCTTTCCGCCAGCAACCGCCCGCCCCACGTAATCTTTTCCCTTGCCCGTACCATACAAGGGAAAAGAAGGGGGGGAGACATGTTGAAGTTTTAATGAAGCCCTGCCAGGCCTTCCAAGTGAGGGCAACCCGAAAGTACCCCACACCCGTATGCTTCTTGCTCCTTATATTTTTCTTGCTCAGTGGATTTTTCTTTTTGCCCGGTGTACCTTTTTTTTTTGAAACCAGAAAATGGGGCCTCCCGAGGGAGTCCCTCCAGGAATTGCTGGTCCTGCAAACATATGACGAAAGCCCATTTTTAGGAAATTAAAGCGAGGGCCCCCGTCTGCAGCAACCCTTATAGTTAATGGAAACCGCTCTCTAGTTTTTTTTTCTTTTTAAAGCGGCAAGGCCAGGCCGAGCCGGACCGATAGCTCTCAGCCCGCAAAATAAAAGTAGCCCGCCACCGAGCAAGGGGCACCTGAAGGCCACCTAGCCTAGGCACCCAGGGACCCCTGGGGCGAGTTTGCATAATCCCGCCTAACGCACAACCGACCCTAGCCCGACGTAGAGACGTTCCCCCTGAAATATACATGCTTGAGAAAGAAACCTTCGCACAGGAGTTCCCCAGAGCAACAAGCTGGAAGGCTCGCTTAGTGCTCCGGGACTTCTCGTTCGAGCCCCACCTAATAGACAGTGCTGGCAGAAAAACGCTCTCCCTTTTTCTTTTTCCCCCTTTACTTCATTTATTTTTGCTGCAATAAACTCAGGGAACCTGTACTTATATCCGCAGGTCTCCCCAGGATATTTTCACTACAGAAAGGAAAGGAAGGCCAGGAGATGAGGCACCTGGCTACTCTGTGTTTGCTCGTGCTGGCAGGCACCCTAATAGAGGGACGCCCGTCCAAATTAATGCCCTACCCCCACTGGAGATGTATCAATACCCTAGCAGGGAATGAAATGATGGTCTGCAAAGTTGTGCAGCAGAGCAATATGACCACCCCCACGGACCGCACTAACTTCCGCAGCTGCGAAGAGCAGTGGATCCGACCCCCAGAGCTTGTTATTTTATGTGTGGGAGTGAAAACCATGTCCCAAGAATTAGTATGCTATTCACCTACTGACACAGTGTCACCACTTGCCCCAATTCCATGTATGTTCCTCCCCCGTATCAGGCCAGCCCCCACCGCAGTCCCGGTGGTAGACAAATATACCACCCCTGCCAACTTCGAAACCTCGCCATTTGTCACTGAGGCTTTCGGACCATACTGTGAAGTTATTCTAGTGTCGGCCGCAGTATGGAAGGCAGGAGACCCCTTTAGAATGACCATCCTACTAGGCACCACTACCACTGAGTCTGCATCAGTCACTATCACGCCCCCTTCAGGCGCAGTTCTCTCCTTTGCTATAGAACGCTGGGAGAACCTGACCTGGATTGTAAAAGAGGAAGACCTAGCCAAACACGGCCCACCCGATTGGATACTGGTTCAACAGACGCCCGAATGCCAAACCAAGCCCCTAGTAGAGAAATTTCACCGGCTTGGGCTGCTCTTTGTAAATTTGACTCACGAACCAGGCAATTATTCCCTGCTGATCCGGACCCAGGAGACCCACGCCATCCAAATTGACCCTTTGATTGCTAGCAATGAGCAATTAAGCCAAGGCGGCACGCATATAGTGGGCTCCCATGTTTTGAAAACTGACATTCGAGAGAGAGTTCTAGTCCGCCCGCAAATGTCGTTAAAAGAGATCCGCATAGACTTAGCTGAGCTAAATGTAACCCAGAGGCTGCCGCAGTGCGCTCCCTATCTGGAGGCCGGTAGCAAGGGTTGGAATGCATGGCTACAACTGTGGATCGATCCCTCTCCTTCTCTCTCGCGTGCCAGACGAAGCATTGCCGACTGGACTGCTCCTGCAGCTGGAGGCTTAGCAATCATGGATTCGGTCAACATTGAGACTCTCGCTAATAAGTTTGCCCATGTCACGGCTAGCATCTCCGACTTAGGTAAACCGGTGGTGCAGTCCCTAAATTCCATTTCAAATGGGCAACACGAGATCAGCTCCATTTTAGTTAACTGGGAGAGTCAAATTGAAAGAGATTTTTCTCTGCTGCTCAAAGGGACACAGTCTTTGGAACGCAACATGTCAATAGCCATGGCATGTATGCAAGCCCAACAATTAAACCAGGCTGTGGCCATGGGGCTAATTCGGCAAGCCACGGACGGGCATTTGCCCCTGGAAATTAAAAGATTGATTATGCCCAAATTGTCACCCATAGAACTGGAGCTTGAATCCTGGTGGTCTCTCGTAAATTCCTCATTCTCACCGACCACCCAGGAGCTTAAATTATTTTTATTAACGGCCAGTGCGCACGAGTCATTCCACGTGTATCCAGTCGTGCCTCTGGGACTCCAAGTCAGCGACACCGAGGTCCTCTACGCCTGCCACCCCGACCATTGGGCCCGCTTCACCCCGACCGGATGGCAACTCGTCAGCCTCCAAGGGTGCCAGCATCGAGACCAGACCGGCTTCATTTGCCAGGACCAAGCCTTTGCACCGCATCACCCCTGTGTAGCCCCGCAAGTCGACGCCCTCAACGAGTGCTCTTTTGAGGTCGTCCGGGAGAACAGCTCCGCTGTGGTCTACATTGGGAAAGGATGCACCTGCGTGCGAACGGCCTGCGACTTTGTGATCCTGAACTCGTTCCAGCTCAAGCCCGTGATCCCGGGAGTCAATCGCTGCTTTTGCAACCTGTCTTCGGTGGCAGCCTGCGACTTCACCTACACGGTACCGGTCTGGACCCAAGAAGAGATCCTGGTGGCACCCTCCATCTATCGCCATGTGAAGCCCATTCCCCTTGGCATCGGTCTGGAGCTAATCCACGAGCTCCTGACCCACCCCCAGCTCCACCGCACCCTCCAGAGCATCCAGAGGGACGGGGACACTACTGCTTTGGTTGTGTCCCACAACGGAAAGGAGATTTTGGATCTTGCCCAGCGGATTAAGACCACCGGTGAGCACTCGTGGTGGGAGACCCTCTTTGGCTGGAGCCCCACTGCCACTGGAATTTACAATTTGGCTTTGCACCCGATCGTTGTTATTTTGGCCTTCCAAGTTTTGTTATGTGCCTCACTACTTTATTTGGGCTGTTGGAGCCGCCGACAGCTCCAGCAACTCCAGCTGTCTTATCGATTGGATCATTACAATCCAGACCTCCTCTTGCCCTAATGGTTATTCCTGGCGCCCCGTTTTCAGCCCTTGTTTGTTTTATTGCTTGTGCCGGTATGGACTATGATTATGTTTATTATGTGTATGAATCCTGCACCGGCCCCATGGACGCTCTGCTGCCGGACACCGCTCCGAGGCCCTCTTGTGGACTAGGGGGGGACCTATTACTCTGCCTCCCAGCCCACGGCCCGCCTACGAGCGACTGCTAGCGGCACTACCTCCATGAGGACTAGAACTGTGTGCCTGAAGCCCTTCTCGCCGCCTGCCGACCCTGCCCTGCGGATTGACGCAGACAGCAAGGGGGGGTGGAAGTGTGTTTTGGAACACATGAACTAAGTTTGCTTGTTTCTGTAAATATGCAACCCAGTCTAGCAGCTGTACTGCGGACTGAGCCGTCTGTGATCTTTGCTGCTCTATTGTTTTACGTTTCTTATGAATTTCTTTCCATTGCTTTTATGAATTTTAACTCCCATGAATTTAGCCCCGAGCTAGTCCCTCCCTCTATCTACTGCAAGTGCGCCCATGAACTTTATCCCGATGAATTTGGTTTTAACCTTTTGAATTGCCTTCTTAACCCGACTCCCTCCGCCGAGGCAGTTCTAGTCTATGAATTTGATTTTAATCCAGCCATATTGATTTGGGTTTTAATCGCAGAGTTTATTTTTCTGTCCCCCATGAGCCCTTCCGCCGCTTACCCCTCATGAATTGTTTCCACGCACTTGCTTTTATTCTTGCCGCTTTTGACTTCATGAACTATTGCTTTTAATCACATATATGTATTTATGATTTTAACCAGTTATGAATTAGCCTACCCTCAATGAATTATGCCATGCTTGCACATTTCACTTTACCTTGTATGAATTGCTTTTAATCCTACATTCATGAATTGAACCATGAATTGTCTTTGCTTTTAAATCTTATGCCTATGAATTGATCCATGTATATTAAATGCCCCTGGTTTTTAATGCTTTTAACCCATCATGAATTCCGTATGAATTACCTTCATCCATGAATTAATCAATGTACACAATTATGAATTATTGCTATTTATATGCATGAATTGCTCATTGCTGCCTATGAATTGCTATCTATGTTGACTGTAGCACTTAGCACACCCCCTGGTGTGAACCCAGAGACCTGCAGCCCATTGGCTGATCTAAATTGCACTTATTCGGTTAGGTGGTTCTCCAAACTAAAATTTTGAGTGACGCCTCCCCCTCCTTCCCTTCCCACTCCTTCTTCGCTCGAAGCTCGACCACCGGACATTGCCGACCACCTCGCCTTTGAAGTCAAGTTCGGAGACCCGCGCGCCTGACGTCCCGGGGTCTCCGAGGGGGGGAATTGTTGCCAAGTAGGCCCCCCTCCCCTGCTTTGAAGCCTGCTATGAACTGTGCTAAAGTTTCCTGCGTTGCTGTTTCACTGCTACACCAAAGACTGCTTTGCACGTGTGTGTTCTAATACACGTGTCAGTTTCCTGCCTGCGAGTCAATTACCCTTGCTGCTGCTATAGACTGTGTAGTTTACTGACTCCATGTTTGGATAACTGCACAAAGGACTCTTTCCCTGGGCCACTCTGCCCTGACCTATATCTGGAATTCCCAGTGTGTGTTTGGACTCTGTTACAAATGTGCCCCGTGCCTACATTGCCATCTGCCACGGACCGTGCCTGTTCCCTGCTTTGGACTGTGTTTTAAAGTGTTGCTCCCCCTGCCTCCATGGAAGCCTGCCTCACATGGGCCCAAGCCGCTGCTAGCAGCCGGGCGCCTGCCGGGGAAACCTCCAGCGAGCCTGGCTAGGCGCTCCCTGGTCAGTTCCCGCCTGGAGCCTCCCGCGGGTAGGTCGCCGAGCTTGCCCTCGCTACCGGGCAGCCTGCTATCCAGCCCCAGCTATGCCCAGCCGGCATCCATGTTCTCAGGCAGCCAGAAGACCCTGGGAAGAAGACTGCTTTGGGAAGCCATTCCGGCGAAGCGGGCACACCACGTCCGCAGCGAGAGTACCTCGCCCCGCTCTGCATATCTTAGGAGCCGCCCCGGAGAAGGAACTAAGTGCTGACCATCCCAAGCACTTAGAGAATGCATCTCAAAGAAACCTCCGCATTCCAGAAGCTGATGACATCAGGACAAGCCCTGTCCGCTGGAACATCCTTTCAGCCCACTTGGATTTCCCCCTCCCTCTTTTGTCCCTTCTTCCTGAGGTGTCACTTATCACGATCTGATTACCAAAGTGGCCCATCCAAGCCATTCAGTGACCCATTAGACCCTTTGTTTTAATCTGTGAGAACCACCAAGTACAGCACCTGCCCCAGGGTACGTTTTGGGGTATTTAAACTGGTCTCCCAGACCACTCGGTGCCTCGGCCATTCCCTATCCAGACTTCCTTGCTGTCCGTCTGTGGTTCCAGTGCTGGCATTGGACCACCACCCTCGCTGCTGTGTCTCTGCTTCGCTCCAGGATTGTGAGTATTTCCCTTATCATCGTTGGGAACCCGCTAATGCGAACGTCTCTGTATTTCCTACTCTGTATTTCTTAGATCTTGTGTGTTCCTCGTATGATTGTGCAAGTTAGGCTTACGCCACACCAAATACACGTGTTTGGACCTTACTCCTTGTCTGCCTCTTTTTCACTAGAGTGTCTGGGATCGGGACCTCCGTAAACATAGGTTATGATCCTCGCTTAATATTAATAGTTACAGACTGCTACAGCTAATTCCCCATTATAATAAAGAGCAGTTCTGGTAACAATGAGGCAGCCAGACCTCCAGAGAATGCGCCACAGCAGGAAGCCCAGGTTGGGATCAAGTGTGGAGCAGGCAGCAATGCCTGCCCCCTGCCTTCACCCACCAGGGATTGGGAACAGAGCAGGTGGCAATGCCCGACCCCTGTCTTAACGCACCTGAGATCAGGAGCAAAGCAGGTGGCAATGCCCATCCTCCGTCTTCACCTAGCTGGGATCAGGAGTGGAGCAGATGGCA